>NC_091392.1:164900853-165205853 GCF_032191515.1 Phaenicophaeus curvirostris
TATAACTTCTTTAATTCTGTCAAAAAAATCTTGAATATTGACATTATGTATCACTGAAAGTTATTGTGAAAGGAAAACAATGAAAGGTTTTCAGGTTATATATCATACCGAGCAGTTGATTTCCAAACAGAAACTGAAAAAAATGAGGAAAACCAAGACAAAAATGCAACTTAGCAGAGCAAAAATAAGTGTTGAAACTGTTTTTAAGAAAATGTAATCTGTTCTCCAGCATTCAGACTATCTCAAAATTATGTTTTTAAATAACATGTATTTTGAGCACATCTCTACTGCATATATTAAAATATGCAGCCTTCTGAACCTAGAAATTATTAGAAAAGTGGAGCTTATTAGAAGCAGCATCTTTTGTGTTACCCTTAGAAACTGCAGGTACTTTTCTGAGCATTTGGATGTCAGGTTTACAGCTGGGTTTGCCTACTCTGATCCTCCAAAAGTCAGGACACCTGAGTATGTGCTATCTCTACCTACACAATTGTGGCTGAAGAGCAAGAACAAAAAAATTGGCATGCTTGCCAGAATTAATACTTCGGGTCATCTTTCTTGAATCTTTAATGTTTGGGGTTTTTTTAATGCCTCATCATTACAACCCTCTTATCTTTGGGTTTAATGCCATTTTATACTGACTTTGCAGTAATACCCCTCTCAGGGAACAGAGTCAGTGTACCTCTTAGAAGATAGGAATCTAGGAAGTCAAATCCTCATCAAGTTAAATGAAAGAAAGGGTAAGAACCAATAAATTATCTGGCACCTCTGACTTTGCAGCAAGGAAGATCTTGGGAAAAAAAATAAATGGGTCAACTAGAAAGTCAAAAATACTATCTGGCTTGAAAAAGCTCCTGTAAAGAGACATAGTAAATATGATGAAATTAACAAATCATAGAATTATAGAATGGTTTGAGTTGGAAGGGACCTTAAAGATTGTCTAATTCCAACCCCCTTGCCCTGGGCAGGAACACCTCCCAACAGATCAGGCTGCTCAAGGCCCCATCCAACCTGGTCTTGAACACTTCCAGGGATGGTGCATCCACAGCTTCCCTGGGCAACCTGTTCCAGTGTCTCACCACCCTTATTGTGAAGATCTTCTTCCTCACATCTAGTCTAAATCTTCCCCTCTCCAATTTATAGCCATTCCCCCTCATCCTATCACTTCATGCCTTTATAAAAAGTCCCTCCCCAGCTATCTTGTTAGGCCCCCTTCGGGTACTGGAAGGTCGCTATAAGGTCTCCTCAGACCCTTCTCTTCTCCAGGCTGAACAACCCCAACTCTCTCAGCCTGTCCTTGTATGGGAGGTGCTCCAGCCCTCAGATCATCCTTGTAGTCATCCTCTGGACCCTTTCCAACAGCTTCATATGCTTCTTAAGTTAAGGATTCCAGAACTGGACACAATACTCCAGATGAGGTCTCACAAGAGAGGAATAGAGGGGCAGAATCACCTCCCTGACCTGCTGGCCACACTTCTTTTGATACAGCCCAGAGAAGAGTGACAAAGTTGGTGAGGGGGCTGGAGAACAAGTCTTGCGAGGAGTGGCTGAGGGAACTGGGGTTGTTTAGCCTAGAGAAGAGAAGGCTGAGGGGACACCTTATTGTTCTCTACAGCTCCCTGAAAGGAGGTTGTAAAGTGGAGGGAGCTGGCCCCTTCTCCCAAGTGACAGGGGACAGGACAAGAGGGAATGGCCTCAAGCTCCACCAGGGGAGGTTCAGGCTGGACATCAGAAAAATATTTTTCACAGAAAGGGTCATTGGGCACTGGAACAGGCTGCCCAGGGAGGTGGTGGAGTCACCATCCCTGAAGGTACTTAAAAGATGGGTGGATGAGGTGCTGAGGTGCATGGTTTAGTGATTGATGGGAATGGTTGGACTCGATGATCCTGTGGGTCTTTTCCAACCTAGTGATTCTGTGATTCTGGGCTGCACACTGCCGACTCATGTCAAGCTTCTCATCAACCAGCACCACCAAGTCCTTCTCTGCATGGCTGCTCTCAATCACATAATCCCCCATCCTGTATTGAAGTTTGGGATTGTAGGACCTTGCACTTGGCCTTGTTAAACCTCGTGAGGTTCTCACAGGCCCACTTCTCCAGCCTGTCCTGGTCCCTCTGGAGGACATACCATTCTTCCAGTGTGGTAACTGCACCACTCAGCTTGGTGTCATCTGCAAACTTGCTGAGGGTGCACTCGATCTTGCTGTCAATATCATTGTTGAAGATATTAAACAGCACTGGTCAGTATGGACCCCTGAGGGGCCCATTTGTCCCCAGTTGTCTCCATCTGGACTTCTAGCCATCGACCACTGTATAAGACCATCCAACCAATTTCTTATCCACCGAACAGCCCACCCATCAAATCCCTATCTCTCTAATTTAGAGAGAAGGGTATTGTAGAGGACCATGTCAAAGACTTTACAGAAATCCAGATAGATCACATGTCCACTGCTGTGGTTACCCCATCATAGAACGCCACTAGCTTGGTCATACAGGACCTGCCCTGGGTGAAGCCATGCTGGCTGCCTCTATTCACCTCCCCATCTGGGGAATCTGGGGTTGAGTGGTGGGTTTAACATACTAACTTTCAGAACCAAGTTTGATATAGTAATACAGCAGATTAATAATAAATAGTCAAGTACAAACTAGGCAGTTGCTTTTACCCTTCAAAGAACTGCTTGGACTGAAGAGAGACAGCAGTTAACTGTGGTTGTTACAAGCTCATGGTGCAGACAAAGCAAATGACATAATACATTTAAGCAAAAAATAAATTATTATCCTGTTGATATTTCACCAGAAATAGTTCAACATCACAAATTGCTTGCTAAAACAGTAACATCTTTTCTAGTAAGTCTGAAAGATTCCCAAGCAAGTCTTTACTGTATAATGTTTACAATATTGTAAAAGTTTACAATAAACATTTTATAGGTTAAATGCATGGTAAATTAAACATTAATTTAATTGCATTCGTTCTTTAATCATAGGATTGTTAGTCACCTGGCATGGCCCAGAGGATTAAAAAACGGTGCTGGGCTTAAATGATAATATAGGCTAAGGGAATTGCTTTTACAAATTGCCAGCCTGAACTGAGCTTGATAGTAACTAAAATTTTCTCTGTTGATTGTTGACTGACCAACATAAATCATATCTGACAGAGTGGGGGAGGACATGTTGACCATGTTGTCAAACTTCTAGTGAGTATCATAAGCTCAGAAACAAAATATTTGTGAATAATGGAGCAGAACCTCCCCTGTTTACAAATGTCTTTTCAGTAGAGAATAGAGCAGGAATAGGGTTCATTACTGAGGTCCTTCAAAGATGCTTCAGTTAGCCCACAGCTCACCACTTCTGACATCAGCATGATTGCACCTCTGTTCAGCACAGGCTCTGTTCCATTATAATACAGCATTTGCATACGTTTTTAGAAAGAGCTGGGATTTTGTTACTTTAACTGCTTCTCAAATCCAATGACAAAACATACTTGAAACATAATGGCAAAAAGCAATATTGTTTCTTCAGAATGATACTTAACTTTCATTTTTCCTAAAATCATTCACATAAAAAGGTCAGAGAAGAAGAATTTAAGATTAATCCAGAGAAAGAAATTACATAGCTAAAAGCCATGTGAATGTTTCCTAAGAATGATCTGCATTGTCATCGTGTTAGTGAGGGAACTGGGACTGTCTAGTCTGGAGAAAAGTAGGCTGAGGAGAGACCTTATTGCTGTCTAAAACTACCTGAAAGGTAGTTGCTTGTAGTGAGGTGAGCGTTGGTCTCTTCTCCCAAGTGGCAAGTGATAGGGTGAGAGGAAATGGCCTCAAGCTGTGCCAGAGGTGGTTTAGGTTGGACATTAGAAAAAATTACTTTACTGAAAGAGTGACAAAGCATTGGAAGAGGCTGCCCAGGGAAGTGGAGGAGTCTCCATTCCATGAGTGATTAAAAAATTTAATAGGTACAGCACAGTGGTATTGGGCTGACAGTTGGACTGGATAATCTTAAGAAGTCTTTTCTAACCTTAATGATTCTATGGTTCGATGTAAAAGGAGACATCTCGTGATGGAATTTAAAACAGCCAGCGTGCTAAACAGGCAAAGTTATAGAGAATTTTAAAATTCTAGAGCATTCTTTCAGACCAAAAGATGTCTGAAATCCCATGGCTCACTAGAGCTCAAGGCCTTTTGCTCTGCATAAAATTCTGCTGAAAATGTAGATTCACATCCTATCTTCAAAGAGCTTTGTAGGATTGCAAGTGACTTTTTAAAAGCAAGCAGATGATGTCACTACTCAAGAAGACTCATACTTATCTGACTGCTAAAAGTAAAATCATGTCAGTCTTAGAGCACAGCAGTCAGATTTTGAATCTCGAGTGATTCTTCTGACCATTTCTATCTTGTAATGTTCCTCTCTCTGCTATTCTCTTGCTTTCCAATGCTTTGAACTTCTGATTTTGGTATGGGTCAGGATAGAGCCTGGTATCAAAACACTGCCCTGAAAATCATAGATTTTAATTCCTTCAGACACAGCAGTGAGTCAGGATCACATGGGTTGGGTGGATAGTATCCCTTATAGGTTATTATAAAAAGAACAGCTCATTATTCTAGCTCTCTTCAAGAAGAAGAGACATTTTCAATTAAGTTTTCAAGGGAGCTTTATTCCTTATGTATGTTGGAACTGCTCCAAAATCTCCTTTGGGAAAATTCCTCAAAGGACTTGGGTGCTGAGAGGACCACCTAGTTTCTGGTTTCCAGTCAGTCTTTGGTGGAGAGAAGAAGCTAAGCTGATAGGAAAGGGAAGTTCTCTCCAGTGGATGAAAATGTGGTGTTTAAGCTTAAATTCCACCCCTGCACATGGTATATTGTGATGAACAATCACAGATCACGTACACAGATGTTTCACATACAGAGCATTGTATTCTTTCAGGCAGGTGCAAAAAGCTTTGTCAATATTCAAGCTTCGCCTGGAAAGGTTTGCATGCTGCAAGTGACAGATGTGACAAAGAAAGGAAGTAAATCTTCGGAGAGAAATACAGAGACACCAGAAGTCAACAATGTCTTGTCTTCAGAGGACAAGAACCTCCACTATTTTAGATTTCCTTTGTTAGATTATAAATTCTGTTTGGTATAATGCATGGTAAACCTAAACGTAAAGTATTTCTAAACAGCTGGTTCAAGGAAAGTCTAGAAAATAAGGAAAACAATGCGTGGCTATTCAGATATACGTGATAGTACACTTGGATTTACAGAAAAAGAAAAAGTGGGAAGACTTTCCTTGAAAGTGATTTATGGTAGAGGGGTGTGATACATACTTATTACCAAAACATCTAACAAGGTTTCAGTTGTAGTTATTTCAGAACAGGTCATTGTGAATGTGATGGAATACAAAAAAAGTTGATGCAAATGGAAAGAAGATAGAGACAAGCACACAAATGTGTTGCTAACATCAAAAATAATCTATGCAGGGCTTACTTGTAATTTGCTGCCCTAGAATCATAGAATCATTAAGGCTGGAAAATATCTCTAAGATCATCCAGTCCAACTGTCAGCCCTATACCACTGTGCCTACTAAACCATGTCCCAAAGTGCCACATACACACTTTTTTAAAACCTCCGGGGATGGTGACTCCACCACTTCCCTGTGTAGCCTGTTATGATGCTTCACCTCTCCTTCCGTGAAGAATTTTTTCCTAATATCCGATCTAAATCTCCCCTGATGCAACATGAGGGTATTTTCTTTCATTGTTCCACTTGTTACTTGGGAGAAGAGACCAACACCTGCCTTGCTACAGCCTCCATTCATGTAGCTGTAGAGGGCCTCAGCCTCCTCTTCTCCAAATCAACTAGTATTTGTCTAAAATAGAGTAAAAATAACGTAAACATAATATTTTTGTACTTATTTATACTTTTCCTGTGCATGCCAAGAAAATATTCAATATTCATTCAATTAATTTTGCTACACTTTAAGTTTTCTCATAGTAGAATGCAAATACAAAGGCAGAGGAAATTAGAGTTTGATATGAGACTATCAAGGTCAGATGTTTTAAAGAGCTCGTGTTAGAAATGGTTTACTCCTTTGAGAGGCTCCATTCCAACTTTTAACATACTACATGACTGAGTTTTGGTCACAAAACATACTGCAGAGCTAGTCAGAATTTGAAAATGGGATAGTAATCAGAATGATTTTCTAAAAGTGAAATTTGTGTTGTAGCTGTTATTTCTGTCTTTTTTAATAACACGGTTTTGAAGAAATACTTTCCCACAGAAAAAGAGAAATTGATATTTAATGCCCAACCATCAGCATCCAGTGCCATTTTAGAAGCTTTATGACACAAGCTACATCTATGTGGGTTTGGTAGATATGTCACAAGATTTTTAGGAACTGCTTCATTTTGAAATGCCTGCTGGAGAATAACTTGAATGCACACTCCCAAGTTTCATACTTTAAAAATGCAGCCTTCCATTGGTTTCAGACCTTTTCAACTGAGAATAAAATAAAAAATATGAAAAATAGTCCTTTTCTGTTTATGACCAAAGGAGCATGACTGCTGACTGAGAGGAGGTGCTAGGTAGGACTGACTGGCTGTGGGGATCCTCCTGGTTGATGTGAGTGATAACAGTTTTCACAACCATAGCCATAGAATGCTGCATTTTACACCCGTGTCTTTCCTGGGTGAGCACTTGCTGGACTAAGGGAGGAAAGCTAGGCATGTGCTGTGGCGTGCATGGTCAAGTTTCCAGAAACACCATAGAGCAATTTCTCTGTTCAGCAGGTAGAAGACCTGATGCTATGTGGCTGATCACAATTTCCTTCCTTGTGTTCACAGAAGTAGATGGATGCTATCATGATTGTCAGCATTTGTCACCAGTAGGGAAAAAAATACCTGGATTATTCCTTATAATTGTAATTTGTAAGGAATTCTGGAATATTTGCACTTCAGAACTCTTACTCCAGATTTATGTTTCCTATGACATGAAATGAGGCTATCAGTCATAGTATTTATATATCACTTTCCTGGAAGAAAATCTTGGGACTGTAATTTTATTAGCATTTATAATAATTATTATTTATAAGAATTCCTATGACAGATAAATATGAACTTGTATTGACAGCCTGAGTAGCAATCTGGGAGAATGACTGAGGCTTTCATGGTTGAATTATAAAATAGATTCCCCAATTCCTGTGTGTTTTCCAAATCTACTAATGTCAATAACCATTAAAACACTTTTTTGTATGGATCATTATTTATAATATTTTATGTGGATACTCTGTGCTTCTGTCCTCATTTTTGCTCAAAACAGCAAACTGGTACTTAATGTAGACACCTGCTAGTATTCTGTTAAGAAAAGAATATGTCTAAGTAATTCATATTACTTTAAAAATGCATAACAAAAAATTAACAAAAGAAACCAAGCAAAATCTTCATGTGATACACCCTGAGAAATTATCTATATTTTAAAAAAACTTCAAATAAAAATACAGAGGCCATCTCATTTAACATCATTGATTTGCACACAGTCTTTAGGCACTGTATTACATCCTACACATTAATTTGGTCTTTTAAAATATTCATAAGTCTAAATTAAGTATTTGAAATAATTTCCATTTTGAGCCTCAATATGAGTATTAAAATCCCAAAGCAACTCAGAACTTGCATATTTAAAATGTATTTTAAATGTACTGATAACTTCTTAAAATTTTGCTAATCTGTTCAGGTAGAGCTTGGAACTTAAAACATAAGCAAACTCTTTAATGATATGACCTGTATTTTAGAAGAAAAATTATGGGTAGGTGGTTAGTTCGTTTATAGACTAACCCTGTGAATGGTCTTCTCTCCCAGTTACAAAGAAGTTCTGCATCTGCCTTAGCTATTGTCTGCATTTAATTAAAAAAATGAAAATATTAATTGTATTTTATGTAAGTTTTAAATTCAAATTGCTACCTGAAAATCAGTAGGAATCACTAAATGAACTTCAACACAGCCCACTGAAACCAGGGAAGACAAGTCACGCTACATGAACTAGTTATGGTACTAAATACAAATGTGCAGTAGACCATTTTTGTAAGAATGTCTACCTTAACTACCCAGTTCCAAATAAAACTTACAACCCAAGCAGATTTTTTATTCTATACAAAACACATCAGTTTAGGCTCAAAATTATTTTTGGCTATCTCAGCATGAAAATATTTTAAACTGGACACTCAAATGCTCTCTAGGACAGAATGCAGAGCACTGACACAAAGGTGGCTGCAAGTTTTAAAAAAGATGCTGAAAGTAATAAGGAAATTATTTATGTGTACATTACCCACACTTCAGCATAAATCAAGGTGATGTTGTTGCATAGACATCATGTCAGCAACTTCACAGAAATATCTACTGTGCAGTGTTTCGTTTGTTGCTAATGCTGGAAAACTGTAACAAACCCACAGGGCAAATACCGACAAACTAGATGAGATTAAGGTGACAATTCGTTTCCCTGAGTGATGGGCAGATGAGTTTTTAGACTGCAATACTTCTCATGAAGATGGGTAAGTACGCCCATCTGGAGCTGGAGCACCTCCTATGTGAGGACATACTGAGAGAGTTGGGCTTGTTTAGCCTAGAGAAGAGAAGGATCTAGGGAGACTTTATAAGCAGCCTTCTAGTACTGAAAAGGGCTGCAGGAAAGCTGGGGAGGGACTTTTTATCACAGAGTGCAGGGACAGAAGAAGGGTAATGGTTTTAAGATGAAAGCTCCTTATTAGATATTAGCAAGACATTTTTTTACAGTGATGGTGGTGAAAGAGTGGAACAGGTTGCGCAGAGAAGTTGTGGCTGCCACATCCCTGGAGGTGTTCAAGGTTAGTGCGGATGGGGCTTTGAGCAACCTGATCCACTGGAAGGTGACCCTGCCCATTCTGGAGGGGTTGCAACAGGATGATCTTTAAGCTCCCTTCTGACCCAACCCATTCTATGATTCTATGAAGATGTGGCATTTATCTGTTTATTAAACTTAGCAGATACGCATGTCTATGGCTTCTGCAATTTGCCTCAGCCTTTTCAGTTTATTTCATAGTTCTATAGTGATTTGTTGCTAGTCTAAAAGTTTAAAGTAAACTTCAGCCTAGAGGAATTCACTATAGTTTTGCTAACTTCCACCCACAGTTACAGAAATGCTGAGTACAAGTAAAAATATTCATATGTATTTTTTAAGAGCATACCTGGGTGCTGTTCTGGGCATTGCAATTCTGGGTTCAAAGCCACTATGCAGTACAATGAGACAGCATTAGGTCTGGCATCCCTTCCCCTAACCATTCTCTAGTACTATTGCAGTAGGCTTTGAACCCTGTCCTTCCCCTTCACTAACCTTCAGGAATCACAGAATCACAGAATCACAGAATCACAGAATAACCAGGTTGGAAGAGACCCACCGGATCACCGAGTCCAACCGTAATCATTAACTTACTTTCATTCCATTGAAACATCTTGCTGTTGGGCCTAATCACAGCCTTCCCATTATCTCAAAAGCTTTCAGTGAGAGCATTTGGGATATAGATGTGGTCACGAAGTCCAGCCTTGTAAACACAACATAGCAATGAAGGTCGAGACAAAGCAAGGCAATGGAATTACACTCAGCCCTGCTTCACTTCTCCTTTCTCCACAACAGCTGCAATGAGGTCAACCTCTGTTACTCTCTCACTTATTTCTTCCTGCTTCCTTCCAGCAATGCAAGGATAATTCAGCCTTCCTCTCAGCTGAGACTTTGAAAAAATGGGTATTTCTCTCTTGCTTAATGCTATTATTATGGCTTTGCAAGCAGGAAGCCTGACAGATTTGAATAACAATCTCCTTCCAAGGAAATGTCTTCTTAGACGATGTCAGAATTCTTATGGTCTTCCAGACTTTCCAGAAGTTAAATACCCCAGGATGGATTCAACAGACATGTCCTTTTGTTTTACTTTTTACCCAAAGAAATATTCCTTGCATATAGTTTTTTTATTAATTAGACTTTAGCAGAGCTCTATGAAGCTTCCAATAAATGCTTTTTAATAAATCTGAGTGCAAAAGAGCATCTTGATTTTTCATTATAGCAGAAATACATATTTTGTTACCCTCACATTTGTTCTCTCAGCTACGGCTGAGATGCTCAGCAGGGTGACCTCTAGTTGCAAGTTTGAATAAAGCACAAATATAGCGTGTGCTTATTTACTTACATTCTAAAATTGAATAGACGGGCAAGGAAGTAATTGCTGACAAATGAGCTCAGTATACAGGGATGTGGACATGCTCTCTCAGCTAATGTGGTCCACATTACGTGATCTCAAACAGCAGGGAGAAATAGTGCTTGCAAATTGCGCTTCCCACTCTGGCTGGGGCAAGGAATTTTGCAGCAAGAGCGCCTTTCCAGAGAAAACCATTGATGCTGTAATTTTTATTCGTTTCCAGGATGCTTTCAGGAATCTCTAAGGGAATTTATTACAGACTGCAGAAATCAGCTGTCACTTTAAATAATCCTTCTTCCTCTTTTTCTCCTCTGTAGGGACCAATACATTGATTTCTATTAAGATCAGCTTTTAGTTGCACTTTATGCAAAATTCTCACTAAAAATAAATGAACAGAAATAACAATCATGAAATTAAGCTACTATTTGCTTCCTTTCAATTTTTTTATTGGATCAAGGGATACCACATGAAGCAACTCTTATTTCAATAACATGATTAATTTTCACTATTGAAAGTTGGCATCAGATTTTCAGAGATTTTAAATGTAAAATGTAAATATGTACCATCTCATGTTTGTAATTTCTGCATTATTAATCTGTTTCTTAGAGGAAGGTACAAGCTACCCTGCTGCTAAATCATTAATGAAGTTCTCCTATCTAATTAATCAAAGGAAGGAGCTCTGGGAATGGTGTCTTGCGAAGCTATAAATGTATACTCTGAAACACTTCATTCCTAACTTTAGTGTTGGCATGAAACTCGTAATTCAAACACATTTTCCAGAAAAGTAGTCTTGACCCAATGTCAGGGGTTAGGTGCCTATGATGGGATAAAGGTCTGCTCAGGTCTTTTAGATGGGTGTTGTGAGTCTTATTGACAGAGAGGAGATGCAGGTTTGAATTTCCTGAGAGATCCCTCAAATCCCCTACCTCAGTACTTCAACACTTTCTACCCCAGTTGGCTACCCAATACCTACTACATGTTCTGCTTCTAACTGCCGATGCTTTGATTATTACAGAGAATTACTGATGTTATTACTGATGCTCTTAACCCAGCAGGAATACGCCCTGTATGTGGAATAACAATACAAAAATATGTTGAGGAATGCTATGTAACTCTATTCTTTTGTTTATTCAGTCACGATATGTGATAGGAAATAATTTATTCTAATATTTTTGGATTCATTTTCTTTAATATCTCCATGTATAAAGGAGTTCTATTAAAAAAAAAAAAGGTGAAAGGCAAGTATTTAGAAATATTTACAACAACAAATTATTGTGTATTAAGGACCACTTCTGTATCTAATCAGAAAAGAGTAGCCAAAGAGCACGCGTCCAGACAGATAGACACACGTTTTATAATTCGAGGCTTTCACAGGTGAACAGTAACTCATGCAAAAAATTACATAGAAAAAATATTTTTAGCCAAAGTTTTCATTTTGCTCAGTTCCTTGAAGACAGGCCCATCTAGTCCATTCACTCTAGTTGGCTACTGAAAAACTATGTCCTTGTGAGCTTCTAATTAAATCATAGCCTTATTTATATTTTACAAGATTTCATGCAAATTAGATCTAGCAATGGATGCTGGGTTCAGTCAAATATTTTTCAAGCACCTTGAAGGCGCTCATCAACAGATGTTTTGCTCAGTCTGGCTTGCATCTCGTGGTTCAATTTTCATTATGCTTTTGATGAAGGATTTCTTATTAGAATGGATATTTTTATGTATGACATGTCTGCTAATCACAAGCACAGCAAAGCATGTGTGAGCAAACTAATTTGGGGGCAGCAACTGTTTGTTACTTCTGATTTATAGAAGTCTAAGGCATTTAATTAAGAAACAAAAATGACATCTTATGATCCAAGTTGCCAATATCATAGACATTCATGAATATCAAGTCAGAAAATTTGGCAGTAGCTTGGTTAACCTTGACTGATACGCATGCGCAAATTATAAGACTTATAAATAATCAGCAGAAAAAAATCACCCTAAAATTTAATTGCAAAATGAGAGTTTAGATAAATCTTATCCTAATCAATAACTATCAAGTATATCTTAATAAAATAAAACCATTAGAAATAAAAAAGTTATTTTGTTATTCAAGAACAAATGTTTGACTAAACACACAAACCTTTATTTATAGCAAACAGAAATATCATCTCATTTCACAGTGTGATACTTGGATCATTGACAGATGTTAATCTGATATCAACATGGCACTTTTCTCCTAACAAACTTTACAAAGCACATATCGTACCAGGAATGTGTAAATCACTTCTTGCCAAGAACACCCTAATCTGCTATGTCCCATCTCATAAAGCCTTTATGGAAATTATTCTGAGTACTGCATGAAAGGATTCAAAGGAATTCACACTGCATAGAGACAGAATTATTGCAAGTTTCAATGTATTTTTGTGCATAGTCTTACAGTCTTTTACCTGCTGTAGTCTCCACAGGATCTTAAAAAAAATTCACCTGCTTTGATCAGATTACAAGAGCCAATCACACCTCCTTTGCACTATATTCCAGCTAGAGTAACTCAATCTCTTATCCACAGAATGTTCCATTTAAACTGATTAAAAACCATAAGAAAGCATCATTCATTTTAAAGGAAAGAAAAATAATGTAACTTCTAGAATATATTAACCATGATTATTTGGCATTACTGAGTGATTCCACAAAAAGTTACCTTTTATTAACTAAAGCTAAAATTTCTGTTTCAAAACTGCAGGGAGAGAATCAAAGGCAGGCTTATAATGACAGAAGGCAGCAACATGCCATTATTCTTTTGTTGTCATTGGCAAGAACACAATCATGTGCCCTTTAATCTTTGTTATTCAGACTGCTGCTCATATGGATAACACGATCAACCACTTCTTTCAATCAAAGGGATAGGAACAGAATTGCCTGCCCTGAGAGAGGCATAGGACTAGACTGAATTTATGAAATTCAACTACTACACACCCAGACTACCATGTAGTTCTAAACTTCAGAGATAAAAATATCCTGTAGTTTGCTATACACTTAATATCTACTAGCACAGCAAATTGCTCATGAAGATGTTTAAAACAGTGGACCAACAGATTAAAATTTAGAAAGAGAAAAGATTTTTTCATTTGACTGCTTAATTGAAAAGATATCTGTGATGTGGTACAAATTAATTCCCTAGATAATGAATTTAACTTATCGATGTATTTTATTTCATACCTCACAAACACAGTGCACACACACTGCATTATTAATAGTAATAGTATTACTAGAAATAGTAACAGACTTGATAAATTCAATTTATTTAACTTTCCGTAACTTTTTTCTCATTGTAGTTTTTCTAATGATCCTTCCCAATTACGCCTGATGTTTAGTTCAAAAGAGCTAAGATAATTCTCACTCGTAAATTCCAGGGAATGTTTTAAGTTTTGTTGTCCCTTTTTAACTCATCTGCTATTTTTTTAAAAAATAGTAACATCTGAGTAATTGATAACTGCCAATGTAAATTCTTGTTGACTTCTAAAAGGCAGTTAGAAATGGTTTCAGGCAGTGGTGTGGCCTTGCTGATTCTGTGGATTTGCTGTCTCTTTTCAATGTGTTACTATATTATATCAGGAAAAGGGGAGTAGGACTAATGGCAATGTGGCAGCAAGACACCATTAAGTAAAACAGAGCTCAGAGCTCCATGCAGAGTGCATTAAGAGCTGCCTGAAATTGGAGCAGTGAGTAAGTTATCCTAAACAAAGCTATGTTTTTTCAAACTCTGCTTTTTTGTGCATGAAATCCCATGCATCTGCATTGGATTCACAGTCTACATCCTTACACTAACAGTGTGTGTCTCTACTACGCACATTAGCTTTGCAGACGGAGCCTTTGCCTGTGAAGTGGAACACCTACATTTCCTACCCTTATGTGCCTGAGATCACAGATGTTTTGGCATGACCATGTCTAATAATTAAGCACCTTGATCTACCTGAATTACTCAGGATGCTGGAGGTGTGATGGGTGCTTTGCAGCCAGCGGGGCAGTTTAGGTGTCTCTGGGGAGCAACATACATGCTGAAAAAGTGACTAGCCTGGAACAGGAATGAATAGACACACACAATAAAGATCCTTGCACACTACAGATTACACAGCAATAGCCACTAAGGATCTAGAATATATGATTCTTCTTATGAGGTAGGCAACTAATTAGGTAGTTCTTACTCTTAAAAAATGTCAATGAAACTCTTCTTTTTCATAAGAACTCAACAATCAATGTAGTTTCCTTCAGGTAGATCTTGGATTAAAAACCTGTACAGGTCCTTCCATATCCTCTCAGCCAAAAACCACAATCAATGGATTAGTGAGTTGTCATCTTCTATCCCTCCATTTCACATTTAGAGCTTCAATGTACCCTGGTTTCAAGAATGGCGACACCAATCCTCAGACAAATTGTGATAAATGGTAGTTGTGGAGGTGTTCTTAAGAAAGGAGATCTGTGCTCTGAATCACCTCAGGCTGCAGAAAATACCAACTCAGGTTTCCCACTTCCTTCATTTGTGTTGCAATGATGAGGCTATACTATATATATACAAAAAGGCAATGTTGTGTCCACTTTGTTAATTGAGAAGGAAAATGCTGAGGTTTGTGCACACCTCAGTGCAATCTGCATGGGTTAGGTTTGACTAAAATGCTTAGATGATTAGGCCTTTCTAGGCAGAGTTTGGCTCACTGCCTAGTATCTTGGTTAAATAATTAGGGAACCTAAAGACACAGAGATAAGTTCTAGGTAGCATCACCTTTAAAAAGTTCTTGGAACATCTAATAATGCAAGAAGCCTAAATTTCACCCAGTTCCTGCTAGGAGCCGGGCAACTCTTGTTCTGTGTACTCACTGTACAAGCTGTCCCTGCCCATGGCAGGGGGGTTGGATCTTTAAGTTCCCCTCCAATCCAAACAATTCTATCATTCTATGATGATTCTACATGTGTACAATACCTGCTAACATTCTGAAAAATAACACACAGTATATACAGATGCTTTATACATATAATGCTTTATACAAGCGAAATGATGGTCCTTGGCACTGATTGTTACTTAAAAGTATTGTATCTATACACATAATATATATATATATAATATACAAAACTTATTTTCTTTTCAGACTTTTCACAGAATGCAGTGGCAGAAAGTTCATTAAAAAACTGAAAACAGTCAATGGGTCATCATTTTCTGTATATGTCATTCTAAAAATTAGTTGCTGTTCTGTCAAATATGAAATTGGTGAACTTGTGCTTCAGACACTTCAACAATGAAAGCAGTCTGTAGATAATTTGACAGTTTTCTTGTTTTATTCTACTGGTTTCAACTTTATAGTCAAGTGTCAAACAACAGAAAAACACATTAGTAGCTACACACAGAAGTTAGGCATATAAAATGGCTGAATTAGTAAATTACCATGTTGTGTATGTGATCCCACTTACGATAGCATTACATAAGTAAAAGTCTTGTTCATTTAAAAATCTGCCATTGGTAATTTAGCTAAGATAGATAGGTTTTCAAATAAAATCAATGGGACAAACCAAATTTCTTGCATGCCATTCAATCATAGTTACAAATGCAATTATTTTATTCAATCACAATCCAATATTGTTCCATTTGGATTAACTTTAAATATGAAGTCAAGGTGATCTTTAAGGTCCTTTCCAACATAAACCATCCTATGATGTAGATAGGCCAACCTTTATAGATCTTTATAATAGATATTTATGATAGATCTTTATAATAGATACTTATAATAGATATCTATGATAGATCTTTACAATCTAAGATGAAACAAAGTAGAGGCACTGAACCTTTGTCTAGACTATACTTCTTTGACTATCCCCACACTGTCTAATTTATCTCCCAATACTAAGGTAGTGCAAACATTTCTGAAGAGGGTCGAGTAAAATTTCCCAGAGCCTTGTACAAACATTTATAATCAAGGCAAATTATGTAAATACAACCTCTGCTGTAATTAAGAAAATGCGAATACCTCATCCTTGCCTTAAAACAACTTAAATAATTTGTGTACAGAGTACCTTCCTATGTATGTCATTGTATACGGAGCTAATCATACTCATACTAAATATTTTACGCTCCCCAGGCTCTTGTGTGACTCACAGTGGAGTAATCTAATTTTTCCAGGAAGAAATCTCACTAGAATATCAACTCAAGAAGCAAAAGTGCTTATGAAAGCATAGACCTCACATTTAAATACATGAGAGCATTCAAAAGATCAGGCTTTTATTCTCACAAATAGAAAAAATCTAGCTTAATTTAGTTCTGCTTATCTGAGATCACAGGCACTCAGTCATCTTCTGTGAAAACTCATCTATAGTACAAAAGCACTTTCATTCCTTTAATGACAGCTAGGTAAATTCATAGGTCCCTCATACCCACTTACTAAAGAATTTTGCCTTACATCTTTATGTCTTATGGACTTAACACTGATATTTCCAACACTTTGCTAATCTGTTTTTATTACTACTCTGTCTAGTATAATTTAAGAAGGTCTTCTATCTCTGTAGTGCAAAAGATCTCAATCCCTAGACATTTTTCTTAAGTTTCATTCATTCGCTTAGCGTTGCTAAGTAACAATAGATTTGGATTATTTCAGATATTGAGAGATACTCAATTTCTCCATTTTGATCACCACTTATGTCACATATATGAAAATACAAATATGTGTATGTCTCACAATTGTATAAATGTATAAATTAGATGAATATTTATATATATATATTTATTTATACAAATATATATTTTTAAGGGGGTGGTCTGGGACTTTCTATAGGAATGGGCCCTGGAGCTGACTTCAAGCAACAACCTGATCCTTTCCTGTGTTCCAAGAAATGATCAGCTAAGCCTAACTCATGCCACAACGTCTCTGACAAGAGAGTGGCCTCACTATCCTGGAGACAGAAAGCAGTAATATTCACACCAGTACTTAAGAAGTATCATCAGTTCAGCAGCCTGAAGATCAAGCGGGCACGGTAGCCATCAACTAGGAATCAGTAGGGAGTTGAATTTCTGACACATGCTAACTTTCTTGGCTCTTGAAGAAGAGCTGACTAAGACTAGAAAACTCTGCTTCACAGTTTTGGAAAACAGAGAGCTGAAGCCGATAGTACCCATCATATGACAAAAGCAGAGATGCTTCTAAATGGGAAAAAGGTGTAAGGAGAAGAGGAGGTGCATCTGACCAAAAGCCTGGACACAGGAAAGTACCTTTCTCCAGCCATGGATATCATCCAACTAAAATGATTGCCTTAAAATTTAATGAACAGATTAAATACAATTTAAGTTATATACAATTTGTAATCAGGAAAGCAGTTCCTTCATAGAAAAATTAAGGTCAAGACAGCATTCTCAGTTTTATACTTCTGCATTTGTTTTTTTCTGCCAATGTGTAAAACCTTTCACTTGTCATCATATAATTCAAACATAAGTATTTCAGGCTATTCCTCCTATCAGTCAAGATCACTTAGAATCCAAATACTGCCATCCTTACTGCTTGTAGATTGATATTGCTTGCAAATGTGTAAACATCCTCTCAATCTTTGATACAAGATGTTACTGGTAGCACTAACTCGTGTCCTAGAAGAAGCCTTTGTGTAACCCTTCTTGATATATCCCTGCAGTTTGACAGCAAGCCAGTCAAAACCATTCTTCTGAGTTCTATTTTTGCACCTAGCTGTGCAGTAGCCTTACAGCAGCATCATCTAGCTCCCTAGCTTCTGTGTGAATCTGTCAGGGGAAATGGTGCCTGAAGACTTTCAGTGGTCAAAATGAATCATCTCTGCTGCTCCTTCTTTATTCACCAGCCTCTTACCTTGTCATGTAGAGAAATAATTTGGTTTGACTTGATCTGTAATGGACAGATAGATGAGGGCTATTATTTTTAACCTTGTTTTCAATAAGTTTGTTCTGGTACTTTTAAATGAACTGAAGTTAGACTAAATGGTATATAGTTTCCTGGCCTACTTCCTTCAAGGACTACTGCTATTTTTGCCCTTTTACAGTCTTTTGGAACTTCAGCCATTCTGCATGAGTTCTCAGATATAAATGCTAATGGCTTTGAGATGGTCTCATTCAGTTTGCTGAATCTCCTACTGTGAATTTTACTTGGCTGAGCAGATTTGAAAATTACTCATGAATCTCTTCCCTCTTTTTTTCTTATACTACAATGATTCTTACCTCTATTTCCATATGTGTTAATTGTGTTAACTAATTAGGCTTTTTAGTGAAGAATGGGGGAAAGAAAGACATCAAACATTTCAGGGATCTCAAGGTATTCCACAACTGGACATCCTTTACTTATGTATATAGACCTTTCTTTGCTCGTCTAATACCAGTACATTTACTGAATACTTTATGCCTCCTAATAATTGTCAATTTACACTTTTGTGGTTTTGCCTCTACAAGTTTGTGATATTCTTTTATAGCCATCCTTAGCAATTATCTGAGTAATTTCTTCTGGTGTTTGAGGTAAGTGAAGAGTTCATATCCCAGTCAAACTCTTCATTTGGTATACTTCCTAGTCTTCCTTTGCCTTGAGTTTTGCATTTGTGAATAATTTACTAATCTATCAGACTTTATGGTCTTTCTTCCTTTAAATTCACTTTCCATGGTTCTCAACTAGCAGTTCTGCAAGTTTGCTGACATCTCCTTTCCTGAAATCAGTAAATAAGTGCTTAAGAATAAAGAACTTTAAAACTCATTATTTCCTGTTAACACATATCCATCTATTTTCACTTTCTCAGTAAGGTCTTCCCAATTGGCCATAACCAAACCCAAGAGTCTAACTATCCATCACTTTACTCAAATCCATCTGCTCCATTCTTCACAAGCTGATGACTGAAGAGCTGGAGGTTTTCCACTGTAATAAACTCCTGTTTTCAATTGTTAATTTCCTTAAAAAGCTACAATGACTTAATTTTCTACAGAAGACCCTGACACAACAGTAAGTAAACTTATGTCATTAGCCAAGTAAGTTCAACCTGTCTATATATTAGCATTTTGGAGGCATTTCATTGTCATTGCCATGAAATGCAACAACCTCTTTTCCATTCAGTTAAACCATACTTTCTATATCAATATTTTAATCCTGTGAATTAATTTTCAGTTATGCAAGTTGAATCATTCACTTGTGTACTTAGACATCAAGCACATCATTTGCATTACTCATCTAAATATAATCTAGTGTATTATTATTAGTGTATTATTTAGATTATACATCTAAAACATTTACTATACAGTTATATTCTTTATATCTTCATTATGGTGTAGAAATTTTCACTTTGGCGTTTTAGGCCTTTCATGCCAACTTGTAAGCTTATGCTATCATGATTTTCTAATCTAATCTAAAATTCTCCTCTTCTACAGTATAGAGAACTTTCCTTCATCTTTGCTAGCGTCTGATTGAAAAACCCAGTGGAAGAAATGAATCTTACCTCTGCTCAGTTATCTTCCTTAGAACAGCATAAGGAAGACAATGTCACCACGCTTACATATCTGCAGCCATATATTTTAAAAAATTATCTATACTTATCTGGATTACTATCAATAGTTAAGACTCTTGAAGGGAACTCCAGCTGAGCTTTCACTTTTGCTCCAAGAGCTTTGTAGTCACTTACCTTCCACAGACCACTCTGGGCAGCATCCTTACAGCCATTGACCCATGGGAATCACAGTCACATGGGTGTCATAACCCTTTTCTTAGCTTCACAGATTCTGTCTTCTGGAAGGAAACAGACTTCATAGATTGTAAAATCAACTGAACAATAGGATACATTCAGTATCTTAAAAAGTGGGTCACTGAATACCCCCAATGTTTTTCCTCTTGAAAGTTGTAATTGTTAACTTCCAAAGATTTAGGACACGCAGTTCCTCAGCGTTCATGACTGTTCCTTACTCATTCACAGGGCAGCAGGTTTTGACCTATGAAAATGCCTAATTGGTTGCAGGGCAATGCAGAGAGAACCAGCTGCCAGTTTGCATCATCAAGTCAACCCAATCCACCTCTTGTTGTCAGCACTGCTCCCATCCCTTCTATTGCCTTCTATATTCTTCACCATTGGATGTTTCTGTGTCCACCCTTATGACTACTAGATGTTACTATTTCTGTGTCTATGACCAAGGCCTCAGAATGCTGGATGCACCTTCATCTGCTTCCTAAGAGAGTGTGCAAGTAGATGCATCCACTGTGGCTCTAAGTCCTGCAAATCAAGACCAGGACATTGGGTAAATTAATTCATTTTCTTTCCCACTACTATTATTCTGCATGCTATCTTCTCCCTTGCAGAAGCACTATTTCCAACTTAATTTGAAAAAAATTTACCTACCTGACTGCTCCGTTTCACTCTTAATCACATTTATTCTCTTCATTTTATCTAACTGCACATAAATGTACTCAACATCCCAAATGGGATCCAACTTCCCTGTCCTGTTATGACTGTAACCACTCATAGTACATGATTTGTTCAAGAACTCTTACCTAAAGATAATGCCTCTTTTTCCCAGCTGAACAAAACCAGCCCTTGATTTTTATTTCTCCTCAGAATTACTGGAGTGGCATACAGTCATTCAGATTTTCAGCTGATGATCATTGGTCTGGTTTCTTTAAATTCTTTAGTAATATCTTAATGTCATTATCAAACTCACAAAAAAAGCTCTCAGGACCACGTAAATACTCAGTTCAAAGACTGTCATGGTTACACTTTTGCATTATTTATCTCCACGGCACTTTCCTTTCCAAATGCATTTCCACTCAACTCTGCTCTGGTGAGACCTTGCCTGTAGTCTTGTGTCCAGCTCTGGAGACCTCAGCATACTAAAGACATGGACCTGTTGAAGCAGATCCAGAGGAGGGCAACAAATATGATCAGAGGAATGGAACACCTCTCCAATGTTAGGATGGTTTAGCCTGGAGAACAGAAAGCTCTGCAGAGACCTATTGTGGCTTTTCAGTATTTAAAGCAGGTCTATAAGAAAGAAACTTTGATGTAGTTCCCTGGGAAATGACAGCCACCTCACCCCCCTGCCTGAAGATCACACAAACTCAAAAGGTGCCTAAATAATTTTTTTGTGTTAAGGAAAAGGCCCACTAAGTTGTAACAATTTCAGCTTATTTCCATTTGCAAGCATGGTTAAGAAAAAAAGCTGAAACTGAAGAGTAGCAATGACAGTATGACAGTAAATGTCATGAAAAACTCCTTTGTAGCAAACACATGTCTTATTGATCTCATCAGTATTATGTGTGTAAATAAAACAAGCAATTTTAGGCCAAATGAAATCTCTTAGACTAAGAAATAATATTCCAAAGGAGCCAGGTATAAGATCCTTCACTTAACACACTAAAATGCTGCAACATAAAATACTTAAAAAGTGTTCCAATGGACAGCAGACTATACTAGATGATTCATCATGAAAGGTCTTTTCCATCTCTAATTTCTATGAGTCAAGGATGTATAAATCTGATTAATTTCCAGGGCTGTCAACCTCATTTCATTCACTAGTAATTTCTATTATCACTGCCAAAACAAAGTGACTAATATAGCCACCAGTGACATTTCGCCGGTTATCTGTAATTAACTTGTGGATCTTTTATCTAATACTGCTGTGACATATAACTTTTTCTGGAATACACTGATTTCCATGTAATTTTATCTAAGTAAAAATATCTTGCAATCAATTTTCATGTTTGTCTGTAGAAATAAAAATAGAATTGAAAGTTAATATAATTTTATATGTTTATGTTCTTATACTGATCTAGGTTGAGAATACAGACCTGATTCAATTCTATCATCTAATTAGATGATGCAAGACCAAATGTCTTCTGTTGAATTATTAAAAATATCTAGGGAATATGTTAACTGCCAGTGGTTCAATATGTCACATTCCTGTGATTGGGCTTTATAGCTGCATATACAGTAATTAAGAATTTGAAAGTATAAAGGGATTAGTAGTAAAAAAGGGAAAACAATGAATATAAGTTTTTTCAGGCACTTTAGATGCTCATAATTTTATCAAGTCTATCATATTCTTCTGGTTTGGGCGGGAAGGGGCATTCTGCCTATGTTCTGTGCAACAACAGTATATTTCTATTATCCAGGAAAAAAAATAGAGCAGTATGTCAACTCACTAATCTTGAGGAAACAGAAGTATTAATTTTAAAATAAATCAGACCTTTGAAGTTGCAAGACACAGATATCTACGTCTTTACTTACAATAACACTATGACTTAGTTCCACTCAAAACATCATAAGGCAAGTGAAAAATAAGTGGGAGTATCTATTATATTCCACACCTAAAATCAGTATTTGTTAATTTGAATTTATTAACATGTGCACAAGATTTGGTTGGGCTTACCTGGAATGTGAGAAAACATGAAGAGTAAGATGAGATTGATGAAAACAGAGGTAACAGAAATGAAAACCTAATTTCCATGTGAAATTTCAAAAGACATGCTAATGATGAATCATCCATTTAAGGTGGTATCACAAAAGGAACTAGCATCTTGTAGGATACCTGTTGTCAGAAACACACAATTAAAAAAATAAGTATTAGGGAGAAATTTCCTTTTAACTGACATTAAGGTTATATAAGGTTTCTCGCAACTCTTACAAAAGCAAATGCTTTCGAGCATCGCAAATTTCTGTCTAGCTTGACAAACTATCAAATTAATTTTATAGCTGGATATCCTTAGGAATTATAAAAATGCAACAAAATAAATTAAAAAGTGATGACCATTTTCCTTTTCTGTATTGAAATTACAGTTCCCATTCTCACAGGCACACTTTCTTCTAACTTGCGTTGTTGTACTAAACATTTTTTTTTTAAAAATACATATCCTTCTACTGACTTACAGGATGATAAATGTGTATTTCACCTCCTGTTTCTGTTTTGAGCTCGCGGTTTTTTTCCACGTTTCCCTACCAGGGCTGCTGACCACACTCATACATTGCTATTCTCAGCTAGAAGTTTCATTTTCTTCTTTTCCAGTGCCCGAACTTGCCTGTGCTATTGTTCGTGTTTTTAATTATAGGAACTGACCTTGCACATACCAAGGTCATTGGGAGTTTGAAACTGAGCTAAGTAACAATAGAGTCAGGACTTTACTTAAAAAAATGGGCAACTGTCTTGCATTAAAAATTTTAAATTAAACTAAAACTCTTATAAAATCATTTGGAGTCAAGGGTCAAAACCAGACTGCTGCTAACATGCCTCAATGGTAACTTCTTAAACTGTGAGTTCAGTTTGCAATAGGCTGTCTCTCCATACCCCTACTTTCAGTCTGAAAAAGTGAATAAAGTAATAGAACCACAGAACCCAACCCGTGGGTTGGGTTGGAAGGGACCTCAATGATGATCCAGTTCCAACCCCCCTGCCATAGGCAGGGACACCTTCCACTGAATCAGGGTGCTCAAAGCTTCATACAGCCTGACCTTGGACACCTCTAGGGATGGGACTTCCATGACTTCTCTGGGCAACCTGTGCCAGTGCCTCATCACTCTCACAGGAAAACATTTAATCTAAATCTCCTCTCTTTCAGTTTAAAATCGTTACCCCTCGTTCTGTGACTGCAATTCCTAACAAAAAGCCCCTTCCCACCTTTCCTGCAGGGCCCCTTAAAGGATTTTAAGCATTGAAATATTTTAAACATTTAAGCAAAAACCTTTAAGCATTAAACAATGCTTTCTCTTAAGCACAATCTCCCTCAGAAGACTATTAGACATGCATAAATACCAAGAAATAGCACATACCTACTTAACATCGATAAGAAACTCAGTAACTGGAATACAAGTCTCTGCCATTCAAGGTCCTAGCCAGTCTGCTAAGTTCAAAATTCCTTTTATTTATTTCTCAGCAGCAAAACAAATCTTGAATTATTTTTCTGCCAAGTAGTGCAGCTTTGAAAGAAAGGCTTTTTGCCACCTTCCTCCTTGCATCCTGACAGTGAGGTCACTCTTCAGAAATAGGAGCTCTTCATTTGAATCAATGAGTCAGTGAACATGAAATCCGAGACACCAGTACCAGTTAAGATGGTGAAATCTGATGATGATTCTTTAAGACACACACGCCTATAACTTTTGCTCAGACATGATAACACTAGCTTCCAAATGACTCACCTTCTTATCTGGTGGTAGATATATATATATGACTCTAATGATATGAACATGTATTTGCAATATAACGTATTTTATGCCTTTCTTGGTGAAGGGGTTTATTCCATAAGTAGAAAACTAAAAAAATACCAATATAATGTACCATAAATAAACATGAGTTTCTCTTTATGACAGTATGTTGTATGTTCTACAGGGCCTTTTTAAGGTTGCTTAATTAAGGTAAATGAGTTCCCTGTTCTCCATCTAAAATTCATTAGCTTTCTTATCTCAACTAGCTTGGTTTATAGCTTACAACATAGATAGGTTTTTACCAATTCTCTAACAGTTTACTTCCATATGACTCCAAAGAAGCTTTGTTTTGCATTAAGATCAGTCCTTGTTACCACTTCCAGATAAACTAAGAGATCATTTCTGATGACTGCAACCATTCATAGTATGCAGCACTTTCTATTTCAAAGTGAGTGACTAATGGGCTTGTTTAGCCTAGAGAAGAGAAGGCTCCAGGGAGACCTTATAGCAGCCTTCCAGTACTTAAAGGGGCCTACAGGAGACCTGGGGAAGGGACTCTTTATCAGGGAGTGCAGGGATAGGATTAGAGGGAAGAGTTTGAAGCTGAAACAGGGGAGATTGGATACTAGGAAGCAAATTTTTCCTGTGAGCGTTGTGAGGCGCTAAAACAGGTTACTCAGAGAATTAGTGGATGCCTCATCCCTGAAGGTGCTCAAGGCCAGGTTGGATGAGGCTTTCAGCAACCTGATCCTGTTCCTGCCCACGGCAGGCAGGTGGAACTAGATGACCTTTAAGGTCCCTTCCAACCCAAATCATTCTATGATTCTACGATTCTATGAAGCCTTTAACATCATTACTTTTCCCCCTAAATGGAAATCAATACTTGATAATGAGCTTTTGCGACCTTACTGATGATGGGAGGATCCTGCCATCTATCTCTTCCTTGCAACACTTGATGGTTTATATTTGCAAGTAGTTTATTTATCTTTTAGCTTTCTCAACAGGTATTTTACCCTTATTAAAATTCCAACAGCATTCCGAATTGGAAGATGACTGCAGATCCATACAGCTCCCAGAAAAAGGGTATCAGAAATTTGTCTCACACTGGATTAACACATGGACCATCAGAAGCTGTATAAATTAAATGTATTCTGCACTTATCTGAAATGGCATATTCTTGCTCCTCCTTCTTCCATTAGCCACTTAGATAAGACACGTTGCTCAAAACTACAATAAAATAACATTATAAGTTGTAAGAACATCAATGGCTGCGCATGGATTATAGAAATTGTGCAACTGTGCCAACAAACCTGGTACTATGGCATTTCATTTTCATTTTGGTAGTCATTTCAAAAGCCTTGTAGTTTTATCACATATAAAAAGACACTATTTAAACTATGAAGGTAAATCTGTCCAACTTAAATTGTCCTGTTTCAGCTAGCTTTGAATATCATCCCTAATCATAGTGTAGAAGACTGAACTAATTGAGGCTATACCTATGTTTTTTAAATAGAACATGACTTTTACCTGCTTGTTAGAAAAAAATAAGATGTACACGTTGACTTTTACACGGAATTCAAGCTTTTACACTTCTAGCATAAGAATACATTTCTCTGCAGCCTGTGCAGGGCATTAAAACTTCAGAGAAGAACAGAATTCAGATAGCTTTTTGAATTGCATTTCCTAAATGCCTGTTACTCCTGTAGCTGCCTGCTTCATGATGTCGGATACACTGGTTCCCATTCTGAAGCTCTAGTATTTTTCGTTTCACAGTACAGGTCAATAGTCCAGCTTCTTGTACATCACTCAGGTGTAGATGCCTAAAAGCATCTAAGACCCCTAACTTTAAGTAGCTAAGTTTATTGCCTACAGCCTTTGCCTATAACAGCATTTCCTTTCAAAGCCTGTGGATCCCTAACATTGTAAACTGCTTCTGAGCTTCACATAGTACAGTAATCCCTTTTTTTTTTTCTATTTACTCCTTCAGGAACAGTGCCAAAATACTTCTTTTTCTGGAAACCCACTTGTCTAAGGAAATGTATGTTTTGATTTATAGCTTACGTTTTATATTTTTGATGTATATCTTATGTGTTGACACTGATTATTAATAGGCTAAGGCCGGTCCTCTCACACTCTCAGAGACTGTAGAAAGTACATTAAATCTTAGGAGCTTGCAGAAGGCAGCAGTTCTGCCTTCGTTAGATCTGTTTATCCCAGAAATCAATAAAGGTTTGAAGAATGTATTTACCCTGAACATATACACACACACACGAACATTTATGAATGGGAAACAGTTCTAATTTAAAACTTTGCCTACAGATTGATGCCATGAATCATTTTTAGTAGTTATGATAACTTCTTGGGTAGAGGCCTGAAAACCACTTACTTGTACATATAAATGCGAAACATTCTCAAAATGTTCCTTCCATTTCTGCAAAACTGTTTAAATTCTGCAGGTTCCTCACATGTTTTGAGTTTAAACGTGAGCCTACAAGTGCAACAGTCCTAAAGAGCTCAGCAATTTGGCCCAAGCCTGACTGTGACTAGCAATTAAGCCCTCCTCTGCCTTTGTCCATGACAGGCTCCGTCTCACAGAGAGTGAAAGTGAGGTGCAGGCACTGCACAAAATGCAGGTGTGACAATTCCTGTCTTTTGAAACACACCAGTGGAAATGGCAGGCTCTCAAAAGTTACATCAGGGAATAGCTAATTGATAAATACCTGCTCAATGATAAATGATGGGATCAGGTACCTCAGGAATGGAATGACATTTCTTGTAAAACAATCTGATGGTCGTATGGTTCTTCCAGGAAGAAACTCAATTATCTTTTTATGGTTCAACAAAGTTTGAAATTCTTGCTGCAATAGCTGACACCTCTTTGGGAAATGAGATGGAAAAGATCTGCCCTCAAAAGAGATCATCCACTCTTTAGTCTCACTCTCTAGAGATACAGATTTGAATCCCTCAAGGAAAGGACGATATTCAACCCAACCACCTATTTCTTTTGTAAACGCTCCAACGTCTACACCAGAAAGGCTAATTCACATGGCACACTCTACCAAAACAGTAAGGAGAGGTATCACTAATAACTCTGTCTCATTTAAGTCCTTCAATTATGCTTTGAGAAGGGGTTGATTCTGCCCATGTGTGGTATGCTTGCTCAGGGCAATTGTAGTTGATTAGGCCAATGGGGATGTTTAACATAAACGTGTGATATACAAAGGTGAGATTCAACCTGCCCAAGTTTAAGTTTCTATAATGTAGATGGTCTACATGTAAGAGAAATTTGAGGGATTCTGTTTCTTTATTAGAGATAATTGGCCCAGTCAATGGACTTCAAAAAGCTATTAGTCTCATCCTGGGGTGGACACTCACATGTTATCATCTGAGTATTTCTCCAGCTCTGGATAGATATGAGTTATTTCTAGTTCTAGATGTAATATAATCAGGTCACACGTAGACAACAGCCCCAAGATTAAGACAGGCTGTATCTGCATTAAAAATTGTGATGGAAAAGAGACAGCCATCCCTATGAGACTAGAGTTGCATGAGAACAGGTTCAACATTTCCAGCTGAAAAGTATTCTTAGCAGGTGTACATGTCTATAATGACAGAGGCAAAGTACAGAAGCCAGGGAGTCCATTGAGCAGACTCGCTAAGTACAGATCTTGTAATGGAAGATATTTGATTTCATAGAATTGTGTAAGTTATGAGTCTGTCCTCATTACATTTGTTTAATAATTACATCCTTGGCTTGGAGAACATTCCCAAATTAAAGGCCAGCCTCTGATTCACATGGCACTGAATTTACTCCCACTGTCGTCAGATAAACTCAGAGCAGTTCACTGGCTTTACATCAATGCTTTCCAGCTCTTACTTTCTGTCTGTGAGAAAAAGGTTTCCAAGTTTTCCAGAAGATTGCTGACAACCTTTTAAGACTTGAAAAACCAGTCAGTGAGTCAAGTTTCGCGTAATGCTGATTAGTAACAATAGTTAGTGTTTTATATTGTCTTTTATCTTCAAAGGACTTAAGAAATGCTGACTTTGTGTTTATTCTCAGAACACCTTCTCTAACCTTGCTGAGTGTACTAACAATTGAGCAGCTTACTTTAAAAAAAAAAAAAAAAAAGAGACAGGAAATGAGAGAGAGAGAACAACTGAATTTCTAGTTTCTACTTGCACTCTGCAATATTGACACAGGCACACAGCTCCTGGAATAGGTTCCTACTGTGAAGAGAAAATGTCCATAATGGACGTTCAGACAAAGATAGACAAATTTCCTAAAGTAAAAAACTGATACACCTGTCATGTACACATTTATGTTGTGTATATATTTCACAGTGAGCATCCACACACTGAATTTTGTGACTTCCCTTCTTAGGCACCTGAATACTACAGAACTCCAGACAAAGCACAGGCACCTTATTCACAGGCATGAATTTCAACACCTATTACAGAACACAACAGCTAGATGCTGTGAAACACAATTTATTTTTTATAGAGATAGCCTTAAAATATTCACAGAAGTGAAGTTCTGGAAAGAATCTCAAAGATGACTTTTGTGCTCCTAGGGAAGACTGGATTTTATTTTTTAAAACAAATCCATATTGATGAATTTCATAGAACAGTTTGGGTTTGAAAGGACCTTAAATATAATCCGGTTTGAACCCCCACTGCCATGGGCAGGAACACCTTCCACTAGATCTGGTTGCTCAAAGCCTCATCCAACTTGGCCTTGAACACCTTGTCCTTGTAGAGGTGTTAACAGCAAACTTCAAAGATAGATCAGTTTGCTCAGGGGAACTTCTAAGGACAAAAATTCCATTATATCTCTTGGCAATCTGTTCCAGTGTTTAACAATTTTCACATTTCTTCCTCATATTCAGTTACAATTTTGATTATTGCAACCTGTGACCAACACTCCTTGTCCTTTTGCTGTGCATCTCCCACAAGAATCTGGGTTTATTAGTTCCTTTTAGGTCACTGAAGACAGCAATTTGATCCCCTTTTTGCTTTCTCTCTTGGAAACAGAGCAAATTCTGTTCACACACCCTAATACATTTTATGCTCCAGCCATTCAGTCCTCTTAATAACACTCTGCTCAACTAACTTACTCTAGCACTAGGACACGCAAAGCTGGACACAGTACACCAGATATGGCCTTCAGAGTGTCAGCTAAAGGGGAATTAAAACTGTCTTTAACCTGTTGGCTACAGTCTTACTAATGCAGCTTGGCATAAGATTGACCTTCGTGACTGCCTGGGCACTAGTGATTTGCATTCAATTTGTTGTCCACCAGCATTCTAAGGTCCTTATATATTCTGCTGCCATCTCAGCAGCCTGCATTGCTGCACGCATTTGTTCTGCCTCAGATGCAGGACTTCATATCTGCCTTTTCTAAACTCCCTGATGTTCCTGTCAATCCATTGCTCCAGGATGTCAAGGCAGCTCCAAATGGCAAGCCTTCCCCTCCAGTGTATTGATCAGCACAGTCCTCCCTCATTGCCCTTTCCACGCCCTGCCATTTCAGTGTCATTCACAAGCTTGCAGTGCTATAAGTTCCATCACCCAGGTCATTGAGGAACGTATTAAGTAGAATCAACCCCAATATTGGCTCCTGAGGAATATCACCGCTTGTTAGACTTTGATCTGTTGACCATTGTCCATTAAGCCTGGTGTTCCAGACAGTTTTTCACCCATTTTGTAGTCCATTTAGGTCCATTTAGTCTGTATCTCCTCCTCTAAGCTACATGGTTGTTACAGGAGACTATGTCAAAGGTCTTGCTTAATCCAAGGCTAATGACATATATCACTCCATCCACGCAATTCAAAAGAGCCTGTAATCATAGAATCATAGAATCACTAAGTTGGAAAAGACCCACTGCATCATCGAGTCCAACCATTCCCATCAACCACTACACCATGCCCCTCAGCACCTCATCCACCCATCTTTTAAACACCTCCAGATGAGAGTCAATCAAGCACACCTGACCTTGGTAGACCTATGCTGCCTGTTCTCAAACATATTCTTGTTCTTCAGGTGCTTGAAAATGTCTTCAATGAGGTCTTTTTCCATAACCTTCTGACAGACTGAAGAGAGGCTGACTGATCTGCAGTTCACTGAATCGTTCTTCCTGCTCTTTTTGAAGTAGATATAACATCTTCTTTTTCCCAGGGACCTCCTTCAATCACCACAACAATTCAAAGATGATAAAGATTGGCCTTACAGTGGTATGAGTAAACTCTTCATCCTTTCCTCACGGGTAAGCTTTTCTAAACCTCTTTTAATTCTTTCAACTTCCATTGTATTCATTCCAGTTCATCCAAAGCTTTAGAAAAATATAGTGTCCAAACCAGGACAAAGAGTTCCTACTATAGCATACCAGTATACTCTAAAATGAAGTGCAACAGGGATTAAAGTAAGACTAACAGGTCAGTAGTTTTCTGTGTCTTCTCCTAGGCCCTTCTCAGAGCTGGGTATTGACAATGCATTTTAAAATGAAGTTACACTTAAATCACTTACACTAAAATCAAACTAGTACTGACAAATAAAAAAAGTTTGATTCGTCTTATATTTTCTAAGAGTATTGCTTCTTCCCCAATTATGGTTACTGATAAGCACTTTTTCATTGAATTCTTCCCTCCTTATCTGTCTCAAATGCTAAATTTTGGGAATTAGGCTTTGACTGTGCTTACTAGTTCAAAATTTTTTCATGAGCATTTGTGAAGATATTTCAGTGTTTTGTTGTTTTTAGTATGTTCTACATTGTATTAGTGCTTTCGTGTTTATTTTTTTAATAATGAATTTGTGAATGTACAGCTGGTTACAGCTGAAAATGAAATTCAAACAGACATGCATATTCAATGAAAAGTTCCATAGGAAATCTCTTTATTTAAGATGCAGAAGCAAACTCTACAGTGATTGATTCCTGCAACCTTCTTCTCTCATACGGTTTTTAAGACAGTCATATAAGAAAAAATCTGTACTGTATTTTGTATGATATTTAAGTAGATGGACATGAGATCACCACTTCTTATCTATTCTCTCATATGGAAGGGAAATAAACTTGATAAAGGGCTGCTATCTGAAGGATTGTCTGCATATTTGGAACATCTTGGGTCTGTATCCTCCACAATCATGTAAAAGCCTATCTAGAATTTTCAAAATTGCTGTATGTTGTTAAAAATCCTTTGAAAAATCTCAAACTTTAATTCTAAACAGTCTCTCAAATTATATGCTATTGTATCTGTCTTTGTTAACATCAAAATGACTTCTAGCATCATCTTAACACAAATTAGCAAGAACTGCGAACAGTTCTTTCTTCTCATTATTCAATAGCAAATTGGAAAATCCTTTTATGTGTCCATAGGATAAGTACAGTATCTCTAAACTACAGTTAGATTAGTTTCTGAAGCAACTTAGATCAAAACTTAGATCAATTAAAATATTTAAGCTTTCAAAAACATAGCTTTTTTTTTTTTGGTAGGGTGCTCTTGATTTATACTAAACCATTTTCCAGCCCTAAGTTTACAGTGGGAAGGTTCAGGAGCAGAAACACCCACCTCTGTAGCCACTGAGTTGATAATTTACATAACTCCTCTCCTGTACAACACCAAAGCATCTCTGTGGCTTTGCCAAAGCTGAGAAATAATAAATAAACCCCAAACCATTGCCATGCAGCTGCCGAGAACATAGTTGACATAGACATATACCCTAGTACTCTCTGTATCATAGGGTTGTTCCACTACTTTGATACAACACAGAAACACTCCTGATGATAAAAGTGAAGAGCACAGCTCTCAACCATCAACACAGTATCAACATGCCTACTAAACCATATCCTGAAGAGCCATGTCTACACGTTTTTTGAATACCTCCAGGGATGGAGACTCCACCACTTCTCTGGGCAGCCTCTTCCAATGCTTCACCACTCTTTTAGTAAAGAAATTTTTCCTAGTATCCAATCTAAATCTCCCCTGGTGCAAGTTGAGGCCATTTCCTCTTGTCCCATCTCTTCTTCACTTCCTCCTGAGAGCCAAATAAACCATCTTTATCAGTAAATTGATTTCTTCTCGGCAGTTTTTTTAAATTATTTTTTTTCTAAACAATAAGCCACAGAGGAACCTGAAAAAAAATAAGTGATATTTTACATTGCTTCATTAGTCACAGCTACACTTGGCCTTAATATTTAGAATAGTTAGTAATATTGGTTTCTTTGCTTGTAATATAACTCTTTTCTGTATTGAAAATAAACATATTACTATTGCTGGAAGCCTTTCCTGGCAGGGACTGAAGACATCAGTCACACGTACACAATAAAAAAATACACCTTTTTCAGACACAGGAGGGATTCAATTTCTTTGCTCTGTGAGAAAAAGTCAATACATTGTCACCATCACAGTGCTCACTCTGAGCTTAACAGTTTCTGTGAGGAGAGGAAATGCATGCAATTGTTTGGTGTGGATGAAAAATTGTTTCGAATTAGTCACCTAAGAAATATGCTACTTCTTTCCTTGTTCCTTATTATATTAATAAGAGAATGGTAGAATTGTGAAACTTGCTAAGGAGCTACAATTCACTGAAATATCATGCGTTATTTAAATATATGAACACTATAAGTGATAAGTTGTTTCTCACATGAGAAAGAGGAAGAGCTGATTTCTCTCTGGTAAACAATGACAGGACCTGAGAGAATGGCAGGAAGATGTGCCAGGGGAGGTTTAGGCTGGATATTAGGATAGGGTTCTTCATTCAGAGGGTGGTGGAGCACTGGAACAGGCTCCCCAGGGAAGTATTCATGGTGCCAAGCCTGACAATATTCAAGAAGCATTTGGACAATGCATGCAGATACATGGTATAAATTTCAGGGTTGTCCTGTGCAGGGATAGGAGTTGGACTCGATAATCCTTGTGGGTTCCTTCCAACTCAGGCCATTCTTTGAGTCCATGATATTTCTCTCTTCATGTATTTAGTTTGGGACACCTTCCACTGGATCAGGTCGCTGAAAGCCTCATCCAGTCTGGCCTTGAACACCTACAGGGAACAGGGCACCTGCTCATATTGTCCATGATTCTGTAAAGATTGAAGAGGTTATGACACTAAGTGACATTATGTAACTCTTCACTGTAACAGTGAATTTTATGTGCAGGAAGCCCAGATTTCTTGGATTTCTGAGACTGTGGTTTGACATACCACAGGAACTGAGATTCATCAAAGTCTCCTCATTTTCCATCATGAGACGAAGAGAAAGAAATCAAGAGACTCTCACAGCAAGGGAGATGATACATCATGGGATTTTGAGGCTTTGGCAGTATGTGCAAAACTCAAAGAACAGAATCTCAAACAGAAACTCAAATCATAGAATCATATAATGGTTTGAGTCAGAAGTGACCTTAAAGATCATCCATTTCCAACCCCCCTGCCATAGGCAGGGTCACCTTCCACTAGATCAGGTTGCTCAGAGCCTCATCCAGCCTGGTCTTGAACACCTCCAGGGACAGGGCATCCACAGCTTCTCTGGGCAACCTGTTCCAGTGCCTCATCACCCTCACAGTAAAATATTTCTTCTTAATCCCTAATATAAATCTTCCTTCTTTCAGCTTAAAAGTGTTCCTGCCCCCTTGTCCTATGCAGCCCCTCTCCAGCTTTCCTGTAGGCCTTCTTTAAGTCCTGGTAGGTGTAATATACTTGATGAAAAAAATTGAAAAAGAAATAGCCATCAACTGCCAATTCTATTAAAAGACATACAGCATCAGTGAAACACTCATTAAAGAAAACGCAGTAACTATCCTGTGACTTGGACTGTGGCATTCTGCTGTACAAGTGGGTGCATTACACCTTAGGCTTCAAAATCAAATATCCTTCTGTTGTTTTTACGTGGCTTTTCAGAACAAGGAAGCTTTTTCTCTGTAATTTTCAAGAGCATCCCCATATCCAGGCTTTTGTTATATTCTCCTGGGATGTTTTAGTTTACAGCCTTTTCAGCTAGAGAAGGTAATAGGATGTAAGTCTCTCATTTCCTTGGCAACTGTGTTAACCATTAGGTTATTCTATCATGAGCCCAGCGGGAAGGAAGAAAATGTTGGTGCTTACTTTCAAGGAGAAACTTTCTCAGGCACTCTGATGCTCTGAAAACCTTCAGTCTGCTAAATACATTTTGCTGCAAGTAGATAAGTTGGTAAGATAATGGAAACCATAAAAGAAGGAAGCAAATATAGATAATATATTTGGATTGGTCACTAACAGAAAAGCATTTAACAATGCTGTTAACAGTATTTAAATAAATGCATTTTAACAATAACTTGGCCCATAGTGTTAGCCGACATAAAGGGTCAAGAATACAGCAAACGGCACAAACCAGCTCCAATCTACACAGCTCAGTGCTGACCACTCATTGAGCAGATATGTCTCGGTTGGAGGCAATCCAACAGAGACAGTCACTGAACTAATATTTGAAGAGTGTTCTCAAGAATACTCTTTGGCCCTCTTTTATTTCATCAAAAATGTACAAGAACACAGATAAGCTACAGTTTTGCAAAGTTTTCAAAATCTTATAAAAGGTTCAAAACCTATTTTTTAAGAGTTAAAGTTAGAAATTTCTTAGATTTTACTTTAGTCCCTGTGAGTCTGTTATATGCCTTTTTTAATTTGAAACTAGCAGTTCTACCTGGAGTAAACTCAGAGCACTCTGGCTCATAAAATGGCTTCATAGACAACTGAACACAGCCACACCAAAGATGATACCAGTTCAAATATTCCCACAATAAGATAGTGTACTGGATATATGGGTTTCAACCTTTTCTACTTCTGAAAGTTTACTTGTTTTCAGTAGCATAGAGAACAATTTAAGTTCACTGAGAATCATCCTGCCTTTCTTCATTACCTGCTTTTTTCTATTCTTTAGGAGGAATTTACAGTCCCCAGAAATCTAGGAAACACAGGTTACAACACATTGGGCTGGACAAACATTTCTACAACTCCTCCTCTAGTCCCTTCTCACACAAAATTTTCACCCGCCTTTTTTATTTAAACGAGATTTCTGATTGATGTGGGGTTTGGGTTCAGTTGGCCTCCTGTTTCTTATTGGAGTTTTTTATGGAGAAGGTGCTTCCTCAAAGTTTGTTTCCAGATGGTGGTTGGATTTTGCTCTTTTTTCCCAAGGCAAATACTTTGCTGAAGTCTGTAACAGAGAAGCCAACTGACAGATATGTATAAGAGAAGAGCATTCTTCTCTCACAACCACAGCAAATAAAATCTATACAGGAAGATATATTCACCTAGGTCTACTCCATCTATAAAATATCCTGTTTTCACAGAATCATGGAATAGTTTGTGTTGGAGGGGACATTAAAGCTCATCCAGTTCCAACCCCCTGCTATGGGCAGGGGCACCTTCCACTGATCAGGCTGCTCAAAGCCTCACTCAATCTGGCCTTGAACACCTCCAGGGAAGGGACATCCATGACTTCTCTGAGAACGTTTTGCATTTGATTTACTCTCCAAGTCACATAAATTTGCTATTACATTTTTTCTGAAAAGTACCTGACTAATGAGTTAGTGAAATACCGTGAATTAACCCATGACATATATTCCATCATTTTTGCTAGTTTTAAACCTAATACAGTCTTGAGCATAAAAATTTCTTCCCAGTCTTCTTTAAGAGCAAAAGCTGAGATTTTTCTATAGCTAAGAGATGTCATTTTCACAGGACAAAAAAAAATGTAATAGGTGTAATAGAATTTGAAATCTACCTGACAGTCCTTTTAGTGAACAAATCTGTCAAAAGATTTTAAGAATATGACCTGTTCTTCCAAAAGAAAAGTGATAGTTGTTGCTTATTTGCCTTTCTGGGAGGTTTTACCAGGGGATCCAGTCACAAGGGAGATACGTTCAGTAGCAGTGAGTTAATGAATCCCAAAGGAAAACAGGAAAAGGGCAAACTCCAAAGAACCCATCACCCTGAGAAACCTGTCCTAAATAAGTTTATCTTCTAATCAACATGTGAAACTTTTTTAAAGAATTCTTCTTAGCCTGTACATGTAGGAATTTTTTATTGTCCTTTTCGATCATGCACAGATTTAAAAAAATAATAATTATTGCAAAGTATTGACTTGTAGAAGTTCTTGAAAAGTTATTTGATTTCTAGAATTTGGACCAAATCAGAAGCAGAGAATCGATCAGACTACTCGCTACAGAAAGAAGAGCCAGCTACCAGGCTTCAAACTGTAATCTACATATATCCTCTAAACTAAATATTCAAGCTTAAGATCAGCTTCTGAATAGAGCTGAGGGCCTAGGCCAAGTTACAACCACAAAGACTGGACTCAAAAGGTGCTCACTTTCACAGACCTTGACATCAACCACCCTGCTGCTTCCTATTTACACTCTTGTGAGGAAATAGCTATTTGCTCCCAGCTCGTTTCCAGATATCTGGCACTTACTTTGCCTTCCAAGTGGGGCACACAGAATAAGTGCATTGCACAACAGCAGTTTTAGTAGTTTCCTATAGTATCTCTGCTCTTAATGTTCCTTGCCCTCCTGTTAGAAATGACCACATAGACCTACAGCAGTCTCGAACTGTATGTTCAATTTTATGTCCGATAATTGATATGCTTCTAGTAGCAGTCCTAATACCACCTATTAATCTTGTCATTAATATCCTAATCGTATTTGGTCATTTCAGGAAAGGGAGAGGTTATTTTGGATGAGAGTTTTCATCTTTTTCAGTAAATAATATTTTACCATTTTTGTTCCCATTCAATGGCTAAGCAGTCCTTCAATAAATATTTTCTCCTGGGAACAGCCTCTGACTCACAAATAGATCAGATGCCCTTCTCTATTAACCTTCTAGGATAACATGCACTGTTCCCTGTCTCTGAAGTGACTGTCTCTAAGACAAATTAATTTGGAAAGCTATATACTGCAATGGATAGGATAGCATTTCAGCGGTTTCTAGGGTTTGTCACATACTTTCCTGAAAACATCAAGGTCAGTCAAAGAAGCAACAAAGATGTAAATACAGTAATTTATTTTCTTAGGTTAGTTATGTACTTTTCAAGTCTTTCAGTGGGTTCTCCTTTAAGATATGAGTACAATTCAAAAGTCCAGTGGTATGGTTTGAACTTTATCCCTGAGCTGAGCTTCATTGTGTTTGTCTGGGTTATAGAACAATGCAGATGATTGTCAAGCCAGGAACAGTTGCCTTGCAGCAGTTGCAAGATGCATGACCAAGTGGCCTGACTCAGCAGGCAAAGTAGGCATGAGACGTGCATCCACGTGACTAGACTCAACCTTGTGTTTGCGGGGATGTGGAAGGACAAGTCACAGATTTTACAGATGGACCACATGGTGGATGGTTGCACTAAAAGAGTTGTGGTCAACGGTTCATTGTCCAAGTAGACACCAGTGGTGAGTTGTGTTCTGCACGGGTCAGTATTGGAATCAGTGTTGTTTAACATCTTTGTCAGAGACATGGACAGAGGGACTGAGCACACCCTCAACAAGTCTATTGATGACATCAAATTGTGTGGTGTGCTTGACATTCTGGAGGGAAGGGATCCCATCCAGAGGGACCATGACAGGCTTGAGCGGTGGGCCTATTTGAACCTCAAGAACTTCAACGAGGTCAAATGCAAGGTCCTGCACCTGAGCTGGAGCAATCCCAAGCACAAACGCAGGCTAGATGGAGAACGGATTGAGAGTAGACCTGAAGAGAAGGGCTGCTGGTGGATGAGAAGCTGAACATGAGCCAGCAATATGCGCTTGCAGCCCAGAAAGGCGTCAATATTCTGGGCTGCATTCAAAGAAGTGTGACTGGCATGTCAAGGTGGGAGGGAGGGTTCTGCCCACTCCACCATTCTGCTCCTGTGAGACCTCACCTAGAGGTCTGCATTCAGTTCTGGAGTACTCAGCACAGGCAGGACATGGATCTGTTAGAGTGAGCCCAGAGGAGGGCCACAAAGATGATCAAAGGGCTGAAGCACCTCCCATATAAGGAAAGGCTGCGAGAGTTGTTGATTTTCAGCCTAGACAAGAGAAGGTTCCAGAAAACCTTGCAGCAGCCTTCCAGTTCTTGGGGGGGGCTTACAGGAAAGATGGGGAAGGGCTCCTTAGCAGGGAGTGCAGGGATAGGATGACAGGAATGGTTTTAAACTGAAAGGGGGAAGATTTAGGTTAGATATTAGGAAGATTTTTTTTCCTGCTAGGGTGGTGAGGCACTGGCACAGGTTGCTCAGAGAAGTCATGGATGCCCCATCCCTTGAGGTGTTCAAGGCTTTGAGCAACATGGTCTACTGGAAGGTATCCCTGCCCATGACAGAGGGGTTGGGACTGCTAGAGCTTTAAGGTCTCTTCCAATCAAAATCATTCTATGATTTTAAGCAAATTTCTGGAAATTCATGTGGTAAAAAAGTTCTAAGAAAATTGAAATTATAAATTTTAGAAGCATAGGAAACTTGATGCAGAGCTTCCTAAAACAGGAACAAGTTAAGGGTATCAGCTGACTCAGCAACTTAAAGAAGCAGCCAAAAGCCATTCCTACATTAAAAAACTCACTGCTTTAAATGCAATGGAAAATTAATAAGATGAGCTGCAACCAGGAGCTTTCTAATTATTAAGGTCTGAGGACTACACTTGCATATAACTTCAGCTGAAGGTGAAATAGGGTCAAAATAAAATGACAGTAGCTAGCTAGAAAGATTCTTGAACTTTGAAATGCAACTTTTTCTGTCATGGAGATCAAGGAATGAGGTTGGTAGGGCTTGCTGAAAGATCTCTGGTGAAAATGACTGAGCAGAGTTTAAGGGCTAAAGAGAATAAATGTATTTCAATTTTACTGGCTCCTACAACAGAAGAAAGCTATAGCCAACAGTACAGATGTATTCAATGCTCCCATGTAATAAAATGGCCTTCTAACAGCAGAAATTGAAAGCACAGCTTCATCGCCCCATTCTAGAAAGAAGTGCACTATGAGCCATGTCTGCCTTCTCATTTTGCTACTTTGCATTGCATCAAGATGAGTAAAGAAACAGGAAAAGCATAACTGCCTGATTAAAAGACATCTAAATCTTTTATGTGCTATTTATCTGTTTCAAGCTCTAATTAAAATATGTAGGGCAATTCATTCCACCACAAAAACAGATGGGATTAATTGCTCTTCAGAGATACTTGTCTCTTTTGATTTACTATGAAAAGTGCTTGACTAGCGTAGGAAACATGGCTAATACATACATAGGTGGTTAAAATGAGTGAAACCTGCCTGGAGGATATTGATTATCAGCTGCTAGCAACAGACTGAGGCATGCATACTTAGTTAAATTTCAAGACAGATCAGTCTGAAACACCTAATCTTTAGATGACTAAAATTAGACAAAATAAATCTTCACTTTCTACGACAAGAATGACTACTCTAGAGAAAGGGTTGTAAGTCAGCTTCCAGCTTATGCTAAAATGAATCACAAAGGTCAACAATATTTTCTTATTTATGTCGCTGTTATGAGCAGGAAATACTTGAAATTTTCATCCAAATGTAGCTAACTAGATCTATATTATGCTTAATTGTTTTAATATCATTGTTGTAATAACTTTTGAACAGAGGGAGCTGCTAAGAATCTCGTCAGGTTATCCCTAACCCAACAGTTACACACTGCGCTTCTAGATTATTTCTGAACACTGTTGCAAACAGTCCTAGTTTCACATCACATGCATGGGGCTTTGGAACAAAGGAGTGGAGATGCTCCATCTGCATATGACTTATTATTTCATTATTTTGTACATTGATCCAAATAACTGCATCTGTACACCTTTATATAGACATAAGGATACAGCATTCGCAAAGTTGATGATTCATTTCTGGGTAAAACTTCACTGAATACCATTCTTGCATTTTTGTTCTTTGGGTTTTTATTAGTTACTAAATGTGCTATACCAGTTTTTAAAAATGAGAGCATTCAAAATTAAAAATTGGACTTCTTGACTAATAATCAACCTGCTCTATAGCTACTCAGTAGTGAATCAGTCATTAATTAAGAAGTTTGTTTAAAAAATATAGAAGAGGATTATATCAATGTTAAACTTAATGATATATAAATACACACTAATTTTTGTTCTGTAGACTATAAAAATCCAGGGTGTATAAACAGGTACAGATGTAATCCAAACAGATAATTTCTACTTCTCTGCTCCTTCACCTTATGACTAATGATCTTTATAACACAGAATATTAGAATGGCATTACATTTACACAACAAGAATGTGATTTAGTAAACACGCTTTCACAGAGTATTTAAGAAGTCATCATCTTTGATTCCCAGTTGCATTAATGTAACATACATTACGATGCAGTAGACACAGTTGTTCCTTTAAAAGTTGCTGTTATTAAAACCTTAAATTTTGTGACCAGAGCTTATAGTTGCCCATATGGATGCTTGCTGATCATAGAATCATTAAATGGCTGGGAACAGAAGGGACCTTAAAGATCATCCAGTTCCAATCCCCTTGCCACAGACAGGAATACAGAATCACTAGGTTGGAAAAGACTCACAGACCTCCCACTAGATCAGGCTGCTCGAGGTCCCATCCAACCTGGCCTTAAATTTTTCCCCTTCCAATTTAAAGCCACTCCCCCTTGTCCTATCACTACATGCCCCTGTAAAAAGTCCCTCCCCAGCCTCCCTGTAGGCCTCCCTGAGATACAGGAAGGCGGCTATAAGGTCTCCATGGAGCCTTCACAAGCTGAACACCCCCAACTCTCTCAGCCTGTTCTCATAGCAGAGGTGCTCCAGCCCTCTGATCATCTTTTTGCCCCTCCTCTGGACCCATTACAACAGTTCCATATCCTTCTTATGTTAGGGATTCCAGAAATGGACATAGTACTCCAGGTAGGGTCTCACAAGAGCAGAGTAGATGGGGAGAATCACCTCCCTCGACCTGCTGGCCACACTTCTTTTAATGCAGCCCAGGATACAGTTGGCCTTCTGGGCTGCCAGTACACATTGCCGGCTCATGCTGAGCTTCTCATCAACCAGCACCCCCAAGTCCTTCTCTGCGGGGCTGCTCTCAATCACGTCACCCCCTAGCCCGTATTGAAACCATGGTTTGCCCTGATCCAGGTGTACGACCTTGCATGTGGGCTTGTCCAAATCCTTCTGGATAACATCCCATCCTCCTGGCGTGACAACTGCACCACTCAGCTTCACATCTCATCACATCACATCCCATCACTCAGCACAACACGGGCATATCTTCATAGAAACATAGAAAATATATATTCGAATAGTGGGTTTGATATACCCACAAATATGCGATATTCTAAGATCCTGCATGTCTTCACTGATCTTTTGGGCACAGACAACAGATTGGGACAGTTATTCCTTGTTCCAGCTAAACACCTTTGTATTGCAACCTGAAAAGTGTTTCTATCTTGCTAGCAGGCATCCAAACTTGTTTTCTGGCAATCTAAAATCAGTAAGGAGTCCTCCTACTAAGTGCAATGGCAGGAGGAAAAGGTAACTCAACAACATGGTATGTAAAGACAGAATTATAGAATCATAGAATCATTAAGGCTGGAAAAGACCTCTAAGATCATCCAGGCTAACTGTCAGCCCAGCACCACCATGCCTACTAAGCCATGTCCCAGAGTGCCACAGCCACACATTTTTTAATACATCCAGGGACAGTGACTCAACCACTTCCTTGGGGATCCTATTCCACTGCTTCACCACTCTTGTGGTGAAGAACTTTTTCCTAATATCCAGCCTAAATCTCTCCTCGTGCAACTTGAGGCCATTTTCCCTCATCCTGCTGCTAGTCATACGAGAGAAGAGACCAACACTTGCCTTGCTCCACCTCCTTTCAGGTAGCTGCAGACAGCAGTAAGGTCTCCCCTCAACCTCCTCTTCTTCAGGCTGAAACAATTCCAGTTCCCTCAGCTACTCCTAGAAGAAAATCACTTTGCTTCTACTCTTCACTTCTCAGATCTGTAATGAAGGGTTATATTAAGTGGGGTTTTTATACAATACTGTGCTTAGATGTTATGGTCACAGATTACGGATTCTTTAAGGACGTATGGAAACAGCCTTCCTCACTTTATGAAAAAGATAGTACACAACTGTGAATCAGCTCAGGTGTGTGATTTTTGGCTTAAAGGCAGTTCAAGGTCAGAGAGAATGATGTTTATTGGGGGTGAGAAGAAGGAAAGAGAGATGGTGTGTGAACTGAAGGCTAGTAGCAGGCTTTTGTCTGCTTGATGAACTGAACAACACTTTCATTTTGGGTTTACTTGTAAAGTAAAGCCTCTTTGTCTATTTGCTGTAGTTGTACAGGACTTGAAGCTGTCATGACTATGCTACTTTTGCGGTCTTGATTATCTTTTTTTTAAAAAAATGTGTACTAGGTACAATTTTTTAAAATATTTTTATTAAAAAACCATATTATTTTGGAGGAGAAAAGCCTACTAAGTAGCTTGATTGTAGAACTGAAAACATTATAGATCTTTGGGTGGATGAGATAGGGCTAGGTGGGGGATTTCTGTACAGCATTAATTTTTTAATCTAGTATAAGAGTGAAATTGGAATCTCATCAATGGTAGAAGCATTTTTTGTGGTGTAAGTAAATTCTATTAAAGGATGAATCAGATATACTGATATATAAGAATGCTGTTTCATCTTTGGTTCTCTAGCACTGAAGTCCTTTCTGTTAAGTAAGTAGTGACATTAAAATAATTAGGGAGTAATTATTTTTGTCCTTCTGTTTGTACTTCTGATACTAGCACAAATTTAGTGATCTAGTTCTCTTTCAAAATATCTCTAAGTACCAGTTATGGAGGGAAGAAGTCTTCGACTCTTGAGCCATGGCTTTTAGAATTCTTATTGTGGCTCATCTCCATGATCAGTTAGTTTTAAAGAGTTTAGTCCTGTAGATCTGCCTTAACATCTGTCTTAAGTGCTAATGGATCGAAAAGGGCCTGGCTAATTCAAGGTAGTGTAAGTACTTCAAAAAAATAACTCTGTGTAGGTGAGTCAGTGGCATTTGAGCCACAAGTAGGAAATGTCAATGGATGCAGACATTTTTTGAGTGCATGTGTATGTATTTTATTGTATGACCTCACTTTTTCCAGTTTGTTGTGGCTCTGTTTGCTGTATTATTATTTATTCCTTGTGATTTCTACCTGTTTGCAGGAAAAGCAGGAAAGCTGGGGAGGGGCTCTTTATCAGGGAGCACAGGTAGAAGATGAGGGGAATGGTTTCAGCTGAAAGAGGGGAGATTTACGTTAGATGTTAGGAAGAATATTTTTTCCCCGTGAGCGTGGTGAGGCACTGGCACAGGTTACCCAGAGAAGTCATGGATGCCCCATCCTGGAGGTGTTCAAGGCCAGGCCAGATGAGGCTTTGAGCAACCTGATGCAGTGGAAGGTGTCCCTGTCCATGGCTACAGGGGGTTCGAACTGGCTGATCTTTAAGGACCCAAACCTTACCCTGATTCTATGAATTTTATTTTTTACTTTCCTATGTCAGTCCTCTCTTGGTAGGTTTCTTAATTTTTCTACCTTCAGATGTTCCATCCTCTAGAACAGAAACTATTTTAAAAGGGATAGCAAGATTGAGGGCTGTTTCATAGGTGGTAACTGGTGTTAGGGTACTTTCTCAAGAAGTTGTATGTAGTTCTCAGACATCCAAATTGGGACGAATTTTTCCAAAGATTGATCATGTTACCTCTCAGCTTTCAGAATTTTTCTTAGCTTAAAACTCTTAATAATGCTTTAAATACATATTTAAATGTCCATTAGAATTAAGCATAGGGCCCATTCTTATTCAGAGTAACATTTTGATTGCTGGCTATAGCTGTTCCATGAGCAAGCCAGTTAATTTGTGTTACAGCTACAACTCCAATCCAAAGAGGATTGACACAGTGGTTCAGATTGTTTGGTTTTAATGCAAAATTGTAAAAGATATCCAACTATTCCAACTATTCTTTTGATCCTTGAGAGTTTTTATTTGGTTTGTGCATTTATGGTGTTTATTTCTTGACACTTCATTAGTGTGATACCTATATAAATGTGAATGGAACTAGATTTTTGTATGAATCTTTCCTGTTGTAACAATTTCTAGGAGAATTCTAGTTAGACTGGGATCCTGCAACTACTGTTTGTTCATCCCTCCCCTCTTTTTTTAAATTTCTTTCCTTCCCTGTTACAGTACACATCTTTCATATCCCTGTGTTTCCTCTGTTACCATAGAGAACTTTTTTTTTAAGGAGCTGATGAGATAGGTATTTGGGAGGTTTGGGGCAGTGGGCAGGGGAAGGTGGTTTCTTTGTATGCTCGTCTCTTTTAAACATAAGAAATGAAGACCTGTGCGGTTTTAAGGCCAGAAAACCATCTTGGTCTGTTAACTCTATCTCTGCAAATTATTTCTCTGGTCACACTACAATATGCTGAAATATGATGTACCTAGAATTAGCTCAGTGCATATGTTCCTTCATTACGGATTCACTAGGCTGGTGATTATAGCATTCTTAAAATATGAAATACTGAAGGACATTGACATCCACTCTGATTCAAATCCTCAGTTTTAGCTAAGAATTTATATTTATTTTTTCAAATAGGTGAATAAAGAGGCTGTGGAGGTTTGTTGGGATTTTTTCATTATTTTTGTTAACCTTCTGCCCTCTTACATTTTGGGCATGGCTATAAATTTAAATAGTCCATGAAAAAAATAGAACAAATTTTGCAACAAATCAGAGAGGGGGGAAAAAAACCCAACCCATAACCTTTCATTTAAGGTGATCAGAACAACTTCCTTAGAAGTGTAATATGTAGCACAGGATGCAGAGCTCTACCGGTATCTTTGTATACTGCTACAAATGACTGGATAATAAAACATAGATTGAGTTGAGAACATTTAAAAGTCATCCCTGCCTAATGCAAGTGGATTCTTCTCTTGAATAGCTTCTAAACAGCCACATAGCTCTGCTTTGACTAGTGTATGTGTGTGTGCATGCATGCATGTGAACAAAGGAAGTAAGGGAAAGCGCCTAACTATTTCGTTCAGTATTTGGTCCCCTTGATTGGGCCTAATAAGTTTCGCAGGTCAATTTAGTTGTATTACCTAGGACTTTTGAGTGGAGAGGAGATCCTGATAACCTGGCTAGAGCAGATGCTGTGTGTTATAAGCAGTTCATGGATCCTACACCTGAAGATGTCAAATCACGCTAAACCATAAAATCTGCATTTCTAGGAGTGTTGCCTCTATAAAAGTCATGCTAAAGCTTTAAGAAAAAAAACAAGCAAAAGGAAAGAAGGTAAAACATACAACAGCAACAGGACTTGGACTAATCTATAGAAGATGGTAATCTCAAAAGGAATGCTTCAAAACAAACCCTTTGAAACTGTTGTCGGCACAGGATTTGATGCTTCTAAATGCAGGTGAGAAAAGCCATTTGTAGTACAGGAATTTGGAGGAGAATGGGAATTAAATGAATTCTTAATCCTAGGTTGGAAGAATGAGTTGTGGAAGGGAAAGCAAAGATTGAGGAAGCTGGTTGGGTAAGATCTTACCAGATCTTACCTGTCTTACCAGGTCATTCACAAGCCTCTAGAACAAGGACCTAAGACCCAATGTACTATAAACATATTAGTAAATTGTATGAGAAACTGCAGTATCTCATAGCAGAACCGGAAAAATCCATACCTTCAGATGCAGCATCTAGCATGGGAAGCAGTAGAGACGAAGAGTGTCCCACAAATAATGGCCAAGTAGACTTTCTACAAATGCTTCGAAAGATGTTAAAATCTAAGTAGAAACAGAAAATGCGGGTTGCATGCTCACCTCATAGTTTATATGTTTATTATATGCTCTTAGAAATATCAGGAATGGTACTTGTTCTTGGGACCAGTTGAAATGGGAAGTTCCTTTTGGCCGCCCTACTGGTACATATTAGTAAGAAAACCACCTGTCAAGTGACTAACATAGCAGTCCTTAGTAATTATAAGTCTACAGGATGAGGGAAAAAAACAGGGAATAATGTGGCTAGCTCAGCAACAGATACATGCATAGATCTTGCAGTTCAGTAAATGCAATGTGATGACTCGTGAAGAAATTCTCTGTCTTTGAACATACAGCTGTGAAAGTTCACTGAGCTATTAGTTTGACTGAAGCCAGGGACTATGCATTTTAAAACCAACACAAAGCCTGAAAGACTTAAATTAATCTACAGTTGCTGAAGAAAAGTGTTTTAAGTAACTTGAAGTTACTAAAAACACGTCCATGGATAACTGTATGGGTTTTTAAGCAACTGGACTCCAGACTATCTTTTTTTTTCTGTGATCACAGCACTATCTTTTCAGTTCCGTTCCCTAGCTAGGCTTCTAAAGCTGTAACAGACAACACAATTGTCCTAGATATATCCCTGGCATCCTGCTCTGAGCCTGGAATTTTAATTTAAAATTGACCTGTTTTATCCATTTCAGAAGTCTCAATAATGTTATTTCAGTCTTGTGTGAAAATACAGTAGAAAAGGAAATATAATCTCACCTCATTTTTCTTTTTGGGATACAGAAGATTATTTCTTTCAGATTAGCATGTCTGAACTGTTAGGGATTTTTTTCTGCTGCACAAAATTAGTGTCCAATAAAGTTCAGGTGTTCCATGCCTTGTAAAGGATGCAGGATTTATAGTTATTATGGATATTGCATCATTTCTGTCAGAAGACTGGTCCTGATGACCTAGATGGATTTTTCCAGCTCTGTTTCTATGGTAAGACTTTTGAATAGGATTGTGTCCTAGTCTGTATTCTATTTCTTCACCCTATGTTACAATCCAAAAAACATTATTCCATCTGTTATCTTGGAGAGGACATTTACAAGTTCCAATCTAGTTTCAGTCCAAGTTCTAGTTTCAAAGCTTACAGACATATATAAATTTGAATATTAAACCACACTATATCTTCCTTTTAACCTAGACCATATTTTCAAAGCAATAATATCTTTTAAAACATTGGTAATAGGTTATCTTTGTGGGTTTCTAATACCTTTTTTTGTTCTTTGGATTTTTTTCAGCTTCATTCATGCACTACAGTTGTTAGTATGTTCTGAATAACTTCTCTTGCTTTTCAGGGTAATTACAGATTATGTTCTGGTAATATTCAACTGTGTCTGTCTCCATAGAATCATAGAATCATAAAATCATGAAATTGCTTGGGTCGGAAGGGACCTTAAAGACCATTCAGTTCCAATCCAAGTTGACATCTTCCACTGTACCATGTTGCTCAAGACCTCATCCAACCTGGCCTTGAACACCTCCAGGGATGGGGCATCCATGACTTCTCTGTACAAAATATCTTGATGTAATCATAGAATCATAGAATAGTTAAGGTTGGACCTTACAGATCATCTAGTTCCAAACCTCCTGCTATGGGCAGGGACATCCCACTATATCAGGTTACCCAAGGCCCCATCCAACCTGGCCTTAAAAACCTCCAATGATGGGACATCCACAACCTCCCTTGGTAACCTGTTCCAGTGTCTCAGTACTCTCATGGTGAAGAAATGCTTCCTAATGTCTAATCTAAATCTGCCCCTCTCCAGTTTATACCCGTTCCCCTTGTCCTATCACCACTAGGCTTTATTCTAGCTTTCTTGTAGGCCCCTTTCAGGTGCTGGAAGGTTGCCATAAGATCATCTCATAGCCTTCTCTTCCCCAGGCTGAACAAGCACAACACTCAGCCTGTCCTTGTATGGGAGGTGTTCCAGCCCTCATATCATCCTTGGAGCCCTCCTTTGAACCCAATTCAACAGCTTCATATCCTTCTTACACTGAGGATTCCAGAACTGGACACAATACTCCAGATGAGGTCTCACAAGAGAGGAACAGAAGGGCAGAATCACCTCCCTCGACCTGCTGGCCACGCTTCATCAGTGCAACAGGAAGTATAAAGACAAAAGTGGGTGAAGGAGTGCATGGAAGGAGCTTTCAGTGAGCAAGCTCTTTGGGATTTGTGACAGCTGGCATAAAAATAAAGTAGGGTCGTTTTTTGTTTGTTTGTTTTCCTTTAGCATGTCTCTCTACAATTAAGCCTGGAACAACTCGACTTGGAAAAAATGACAAAGCAAATAAATTTGAAGAGTTGTTAATATTTTAAAAAGTCATTTTTATTTTTTGAATATTTGAGCTTTGGTTTCCTTCATTTGTGCTATTTACAGAAACTGAACATGAGTAAGCATAACTTGGTGTCACTACTTTACCTGGGAAACAATTGAATAAAGAGGATCAAACATCTCCATTGTAGGAATGGTGAAGAAAGCCTTGTCTCTAATATGGAGGCAGTATAGTGCCTGCCCAGTGCTTTTTATGATTAAAGAACTAATTATAATAGAAAAGAATAGGACAAGAATTATATTGTAAAGTATAGTGAGGGTTTTTTTAAATTATTATCCTCCCCCCCCATTAATAATGAAGTCTCAAAACAAATCCTGACAACTTAAAATACAGATAGATGTATATTATGGAATAAATATGACAAAACAGACTTTAGCATTGTTGGAACTATGTGATGAAAAATACTCCCTTTAATCATATTAGCAGCTTCACAACACATCTTGACAGTGACAGAATCTCAATCACCATGAGATTTTTTTATTTTCCCCATTGTTACCGGTTTAAGTGCTATTTGTGGAGAAAATGTGAGGATAGGATCTAGTTGCTTCAGGTGAACAAAGAACTCCAATATCACCTGGTTTCAGGAAATTCAAAGTTTTAGCATAGAATTACTGAATTCTGAGTTTCATAACTCCCTGGCTGCAATTTGATATGTAAATTGTCTAGTTTATATATTCTGAAGTTACCTTATTTGAGACTGGTGAAGAAATTAATACAATGGATTGTATTCATATTTTGAAAACTTAAAAAAACAGTGCCTAGAAATATAATTCAAAAGTGTAAGGGTTAGGTTATGAAATGATGGAACTTTCCCTTTTACATCCAGTCACGAAGTATACTACAACTTTTGGACAAGCTGGTGGAAATTCTTGTTCTGCTGTGTTGAAACTCATGTTTGTAGAATGTTGATCCATGTGACCAGTGACAGAGAGTGTCAGACTCTGATTCTGGATGACTTCTGAACAATTTGTGCTGCTAAAACTTATTTATAAAGGTGCAACGTGAAAGAATTTAACTGCTGAAAACCCCACCTTAAAGCAAAAGGGAGAGGCTGACTGGCAAAGTGCTTTCTTAACAGCAAGCAGACTTCAGCAAACAGGAAAAGAGTTGAGTACTGTCACAAGTCAGACACATTCTGGCTCCAAAGCACTTAATAGTAGCTTTCAGTTGACTGAGTATAATAAATCAATCTTTCAGACATGTACTCCTAGATCAAAAACTCTACAGCTGCATAAAGCAAAGGGCTCTAATCTGGTACAAACAGCCTCTCTCAAACAATATTACCATCTCTTTTTTTTTGAAAAAAAAAAAAAACAACCCAAACCTCAACCTAAAACCTGTATTTGAACCTATAATAACTTTATGCTAACTACAGGAGCATAGTCAACATCAGGTCTAGCATAAGATCTAAAAGAGGAGGCTTAGATTGGATATTAGGATAAAATTCTTCACTTAAAGAGTGGTAAAGCACAAGAAGAGACTGCCCAGGGAAGTGGTGGAGTACCTGGAGGTACCTGGAGGTGTTCAAAAAATGTGTAGATGTGGCGTTTTGGGACATGGTTTAGCAGGCATGGTGGTGTTGGGCTGATGGTTGGACTGAATAATCTTAAGAGGCCTTTTACAACCATAATGATTGTATGATTCTGTATGCTGGTCCAGATGAAATGTGTACTCCTGAATGTTCTTGCAGGGCACAGTACTGGTACTTTTGCTCAGAATCAGTCTTGGAGAAAAAGTACGAAATATGAGTCCCACCAACACATGAAAAAAAGAAAAGAAAAAGATGTCTCTCTCTGAGGACCAAATAGGAAGTGAAAATATGGGTGTGAATGAGGACTGAACATCCCAGGTCCCACCTGGTGCCACTAACAGCCTCACACGTTGGAGACTACTTTGTATTTTGAGTGAAGAGAAAGAGAGCTTGGAGGAGGACTATAAAAAGGTCCAGAGTTATTCTTGCTTTAGCAACTCCTAATTACATTGTCAAACACTATTGCTTCTCACAGGCTGAACCTTATAAAAGGTGACCTCTGCTCTGTGGACACTTATTGAGATTCCTCCCCAAAGCAAAAAGACTTTAGATAAAAAAGGTGCAGGATAGCAGTTGCAGCTTGCTAAGAATAATGCTCACAACATTGCGTGCAGCTCTGTGCAACACAAGCCCAGACAAATTCTAGAGTTTGGAGCAATATGCAAGAACTGCAATAAATTGCATCACTTTCATCGGTTTGCCAGCACTTAGCTTTGATGGCACAGGCGTTAAGGTGGCTACAACAGCATTAGTGCAGAAGAACAAACTTGAGGTGCCAGGCAATGTTACAACAGAAGACAGCCCATTTGTCAGGCAGTGTGTGTTTCCTGAAGGAAAATTTACTATTCAGATACAAAGTAGCAGCTTGCAACAAACCAAAAATAAGTTAAAAGTAGGGAGTTTGTTGGGTTTTTTCTGGTTTTTGCCTGTAGGAATTATTTTACATAATCCTTAAAAGAGGAGCCAGAAAGACTTATTACTCTCGTTCTCAGCGGAAATGTAGTTTGGAGGTAGTTAGCACCATAAAACATGACTCCTGTTTTCTTGTGTCTCCTTTTATCACTGCTGGCTTATTATTTTCTTTTCAATTATAATGATTATAATTGAAAGCCTTTTATGCAGATACTATTTTAAACACTTCTTGGATGGGATCTGATGCTTCTAACTCCATTCAGAAAGTAGCTTTTTCTTCAGTGGTGGCACTAATCTGGCTCTTTCTGGTACCTGGGCAGCTAGCTTCGAGAAACTCTGTTTGAATGTAAGAGTTCTGACATCCTTAGTTCTCTGTAAAGAAGTACTTGAAACCTGGCCTGAATGCTTAAGCATTGGTGGGCAATATGTAGACTTAAGAAAGATGACAGTTGAATAGTTCTCTTATATTTGCTGTTATGGAGAGTGAAATTATTAGTGAAAATATTTAACTCTATTCAGACTCAGCAGAATTTCAGGCTTTACTTACACCCTCTTTTGGAGGGGAGAGGGAAAAAAGAATATATGACAGCACACCCCTCTTCTGGATGACAGTTTTCTGCAGACTGCAATACAAGCTGTGTTTGTCATGCAGAGATTTTTTTTTTTAAGACAGGTAGTCTGGTCGGTGTAAAGCAGTAGAAAGTGTGGCAAAACTGCAGGGCTGCTGTTCTGACAGATAAAAACCAACAATGTAAGAAAGCAAGCTAGGTGAAACGAGGTAACCACAGAAAGGTGGAGGTTAGAAGGGATCGCTGGAGCTCATACAGTCCAACATCCCTGCTAAAGCAGGGTCACCTACAGCAGGTTGCACAGGAACAAGTCCAGGCAGGTTTAGAACATCTCCAGAGAAGGAGACTCCGCAGCCTACTTAGGCACCCTGTTCCCACACCCCATCATGCGCACAGTAAAGTTTTTCCTTATGTTCAGTTGGAACTTCCTGTGCTCCAGTTTGTTCCCATTGACCCTTGCCCCATCGCTGGGGGGGTATGGCCCCATCCTCTAGACATTCGTCCCTTAGATATTGGCCAGCAATGATGAGATCCCCTTTCAGTCTTCCCTTTTCCAAGCTAAACAGACTCAGGTCTTTCAAGTGGGAGTAGGAATGCCTCTTATCCTCTAAAAGCAGGTACAGTATGCTGGAGCCAGCAAAGATTATTTAAGGAAATTTTAGTCTAATGCGACAACTGGCTTTAGTGAACGTTGCACTAAGTAAGAAAGCGTGAGTGCTTATTCCTCCTTGAAAAGATCCTGCCTCACATTACAAAGCTGACTGAAACAGGCATGGAGCGTTGGTACATCGTGGCTTAGTTACTGCCATTGGCCATGCCAGACTTCTTGCACCCAAGCTATACACTGATGCTCTGGTGTGGTGCTTTATGGCAACGCAATGAGCCTGCAAGGGCTGCCCCCATTAAAAATGGGAGTTTCAATGTCTCGTCCACCTAAAGACACCTAGAGGTGCTGTCAGGTCATGGCTTGGATGGGTGGACTCTTCACTGGGTAAAAAAACCTAGCTGGATGGCCAAGCCCAGATTGCTGTGGTGAACAGAGCTAAATCCAGTTGGCAGAATCACAAGTGGCATTCTCCAGGGCTCATTGTTGGATCCGGTCTTGTTTAATATCTTTATCAATTATCTGGATAAGGGTATTGGGTGCTCCCTCAGTGAATTAGCAGACGATACCAAACTGGGCTTTGTTCAAGGATAGGAAGGCTCTAGAGGGATCTGGACAGGCTGGATCGATGGGTCAAGGCCAACTGTATGGAGTTCAACAAGGCTGACTGCTGAGTCCTGCACTTGGGTCACAACAACTCCATGCAATGCTGCTGGTTTGAGGAAGAGCAACTGGAAAGCTGCCTGGCAGAAAAGGACCTGGGGGTGCTGGTCGACAGTGGCTGAAAGTGAGCCAGCAGTGTGCGCAGGTGGCCAAAAGGGCAAACAGCATCCTGGCTTGGATCAGCCATGGGGGGGCCAGCAAGAGTAGGGAAGGGATCGTGTCCCTGTATTTGGCACTGGTGAGGCCACACCTTGAATCCTGTGTTCAGTTTTGGGCCCCTCACTGCAGGAAAGATGTTGAGGGGGCCAGAGCATGTCCAGAGGACGGCAATGGAGCTGGGGAATGGTCTGGAGAACAAGTATTATGGGAGTGGCTGAGGGGCCTGGGATTGTTTAGTCTGGAGGAGGTTGACAGGAGACCCTTTGGCTGTAGTGAGGTGGATGTTGGCCTCTTCTCCCAAGTAACAAGGGATAGAACAAGAGACAGTGGCAGCAGGGGAGGTTTAGACCGGGTATTACAAAAAATTTCTTTACTGAAAGAGCGGTCAAGCATTCTAACGAGCTGATCAAGGAAGCGGTGGAGTCACCATCCCTGGAGGTGCTCAAAAAACATGTGACTGTGGCACTTCGCCACACGGTTTAGCAGGCACAGTGGCGCTGGGCTGATGGTTGGGCTGGATGATCCTGGAGGTCTTTTCCAACCTTAAAATGATCTCACAACTCTCTCAATTCTACGCAACAGGACATGCGTGTGCTGAGGATCGGCTCCACTGTGGGCACGGCTTGGTAGGGTGGGACACAGGGCATTGTTTTGGCAGGGAAGGCACAGTTTTGGGGGTACACACATTTTGAGGGGAGGGGGACATGGTTATCATAGAACCACCAGGTTGGAAAAGAGCCACAGGATCATCGAGTCCAACCATTCCTATCAAACACTAAACCATGCCCCTCAGCACCTCATCCACCCGTGCCTTAAACACCTTCAGGGAAGGTGACTCAACCACCTCCCTGGGCAGCCTGTTCCAGTGCCCAATGACCCTTCCCGTGATTTTTTTTTTTTCTAATATCCAGCCTGAACCTCCCCTGGAGAAGCTTGAGGCCATTCCCTCTTGTCCTGTCCCGTCACTTGGGAGAAGAGGCCAGCTCCCTCCTCTCCACAACCTCCCTCCAGGTAGTTATAGAGAGCAATGAGGTCTCCCCTCAGCCTCCTCTCCTCCAGGCTAAACAACCCCAGCTCTCTCAGCCGCTCCTCATAAGGCCTGTTCTCCAGCCCCTTCACCAGCTTTGTTGCTCTTCTCTGGACTCGCTCCAGAGCCTCAACATCCTTCTTGTGGTGAGGGGCCCAGAACTGAACACAGTATTCGAGGAGCGGTCTCACCAGTGCCGAGTACAGAGGGAGAATAACCTCCCTGGACCTGCTGGTCACGCTGTTTATGACACAAGCCAAGATGCCATTGGCCTTCTTGGCCACCTGGGCACACTGCTGGCTCATGTTCAGTCGCTGTCGACCAACACCCCCCGGTCCCTCTCCTCCAGGCAGCTTTGTCTGTCTGTGTGTGAGGGGGACTGATCCACCGCACGGTCCCGGCCCCGTGCAGCAGGTGCGCGCGCGCGGCCCCCTCTGGCGGGGGCGGGGCGGGCGCGGCGCATGCGCGGCGGGGGCTTTGGGAGGAGGGGGGGGGCGGGCGGTGGCTGCTGCGGAGAGAGCGGGGCGGTGGCGGCGCCGCAGAGAGGGGACTCCGGGGTGGAGGGAAGGGGGGGGGCGTGGCGGGAGAAGCGGCCCCGCCGGTCTCCGCCCCCTCCGTAGCGCTGTTTGTCGGGGGGGGGGGCGGGGCGGGGAGCGGCGGGGCCGTCCCGGAGGCGCTGCGCGGAGCTCGCCCGGGAGAGCGGGAGCCACCGCCCCCCCCCCGCCTCCCCGCCCTCCCGTCCCGTCTCGATGAGCCGCGGGCAGGGCGGCGCGTGCGGGCTGCCCGCGGCCGGGCCCCGGCGCTGAGGGCAGCGGGAGCCGCCGGCGCCGGGAGGCGGCGCGGCCGGCAGGGGGCGGGCGGGGAGGGCGATGAGCGCCGCAGCCGCCTCTGCGGGAGCCGCGGCCGAGGGCGGCTTCTCCTCCTCCTCCTCCTCCTTCTTCTCCTGCCGCATGGGGCCCGAGGAAGGCTCGGCGGGCGGGCTCGGAGCCTCGGCGCCGGGCTGCCGGGGTCGGTACCAGCTGCTGCTGTCCGGGAAGGCCCTGGCCGAGCGGTACCGGAGGATTTACACGGCGGCGCTGAGCGACCGGGACCTGGGGAGCCACCCGGGCAGGTAAACGAGCTCCGTCCCCAGCGAGGAGCAGCCGCCGCCCCTCCCCATCGCCGGGCTGGGAGCGGCTCGCTTGGCTTTATTACCCCCACCAGCACCTTTCCTTTTCCCTCGCACCTTCCTCCCGGCCGCCGCCCTCCTCCTCCTCCTCCTCCTCCTCCTCCTCTGCCATGCGGCCCCCGGGGAGCAGGGAGGGGGCGGTGATGTAACCCGGCGGCTGCCCAGGTGCCACCCCCCCCGCTCCCGTGCAGAGGGCGCTGCCGCCGCCCCGGGGCGGGAGGAGGAGGAAAAGGAGGAGGAGGAGGATTTGGGAGGTGGAGGGGGGTTACCTGTACCCGCTCCCCCTTCCCCCATCGCGGAGGTTCCGTCACGCCCTGGGTGCCGCGGGCTGAGCGAAGTAAAAGCCTCCCCGCCGCTATCCTTCCGGGAACGGGAGCGTTTTCCTCGCCGTCTCCATGTTGAGACGTTCGATCCGCTCCCCGCCCCCAGGAACGGGGGAGCTCCCGCTGGGTCGGGACCTCGAGTGCTTCGCCCCGTGTCGGAGCAGCCGACAGCCGCCCTGCCTTATTTTGCCTCCTCTTCCCATAATCGGCCTCGGTGGCTGCGGGGAGGCTGCAGGCGGGGGTTGGGAGGGGTTCCCCCGCCCCCCTTTCCTCTTTCCGTGGATGGTGCCCCTCGGGGCTTGCTTTATTCTTACTCCTGCTCCCCATTGTTTCCCTCCGGAGGTGGCTGAGGACGCGGGTGACACGAAAACGACACCTTCTTGCGTCCCCAGCCCCTGCTGGCCTTGGGCTGGGATGTGGGTGGCCAGACCGCGGGGAGAGCTTGGGAGTGAAGTTTGTAAACGGCTGTGGAGCCCTGGGTGGCTGCTTCCCTCGGTTTGGGGCTTTTTCTGTCTGGCTGGAACAGCAGGGCTTCTTCCTACCACAGGAAGACTTTGTCTAGGAGTGGCGTTAGCAGAAGCTAAAAGAGTCACTTATGGCAAGTGCTGGAAACGTGGAGGTTTCCACATATTAACATTGGCATTTGACATCTTTGAAATTCCCGAGCTCTTTTCACAGTGTATGATGAGGAAACTGTAGTTGTTTTATTCCACATATAGACCTGTGAGAGTTTTCTTACCTTATATATTTCTTAGTACAGTGCTCATGCTTTTTACTTTAAATTGTCTCCTCCTGCTTTTGAGTAGCCTTCCAGTACTAAAAGGGGCCCTACAGGAAAGATGGAGAAGGGCTCTTTATCAGGGACTGAAGGGATAGGATAAAGGGGAATGGTTTTAAGCTGAAAGAGAGGAGATGTAGATAAGAAATTTTTTGCTGCAAAGGTGGTGAGGCACTGGAACACGTTGCCCAGGGAAGTCATGTATGCCCCATCCCTGGAGTTGTTAAAGGCCAGGGTGGATGAGGCTTTGAGCACTCTGATCCAGTGGAAGGTGTCCCTGCCCAAGTCGGGGAGGAGAGATGAGGTTGGAACAGGATGGTCTTTGAGATCCCTTTTGACCCAAACCATACTGTGATATCATTCTGCAACTGCAAATGCTGAGTGAAAGTATTTAAATTTAAGGAAATCAGCTGTGTGATTGCTCCATGGTGTTCAGATGTTTGTCTTGAGTTTAGTCTATTTTTTTTTAAAACTGTAGCCTGAATTTGTTGTGTCCTCCATGTTTCAGGATAATTCAGCTGGTATCTCTTGTACTTACTATTGTAGAAAATACAAGCTTAAGGTGGATGTAAATGTTAACGTTTCTTTTAATTGACGTTCTTAAAATAATTACTTTTAATGCCAAGGCAACATAGATTGCATTATTTTGGACTTGGTTTCTTATTAGTAGGCTCTTACGAGAATGCTAGTTAAAAGAAAAGGTGACATTTGCAGTTGCTGTACACCTTTATTCTTGAAGGCTAGATTTAGTCATTTATCTTGGCTGCATTGTGTCGTCTTAAAGCAAATAAAAGAAACCAGTCTCCTCATATAGAGGAAATGGGTTATATTAAGCTATTGGCAAGTGAATGACAGGTAGTTAATATGGGTAAATACAGACAGTGTGTATTGTAGGACTTCTGAGAGGAGGAATATTCAATAATCGGGTAGTTGCCTGCTGTCTCTTTCTACTCACACCAACATATCATGTACCAGACTGACAGCAGACAAAGTAGTCCTCATGATCTCCATCCTTTCTCCATACTAGTGTCAAAGTATTCCAGTTTAGGTTTTGGGAACTTCAGCCACCTGGTTATCTTAAGCAGAAACGGTCAAAAGTGCTTTTTTACAAAAATGGTAGAGGTCCCAAATGCTCTTCTTATCTAAAGAGATGCTCTGAAGGAATTTAACTGCACCTGGTTGCTACAGTAGATTAAATTTATCTGGCACTGCTATTGGATGTTAGGATAATACAGTTTATAGCAAGTCTCGTAACTGGATATTTATCTGTGTAAAATCTGAAGCCTCTTAATCTGTCAGTGAGAGTGCTTGTGACTAGAAAAACATCTTGAAGTAGCTTAAAAATCTAAGCAAATTGGTTCATGAACATGAATAAAATTCTTCCTGTGCTCTGAGAAGACTAATTTGAAGAATGATCATGCTGTCTGCTTGCAGTGTGTCGACGCAGGTGTTTTTTTGTTTGAGGTCTGCAGAATTTTACTTGCCACTTCATGTGTTGTGACCAGCACCTGTCTCAGTGACTGCTTTCATTCCAAACCTGACTTTCATCTTTATGAAGAACTAGAAAGCTGTATGGAAATGCTCATGTGTAGACGAGGAAATTAAACATTGTGGAGGTTCTCTGAAAGTCACAAGTAAGGTTAATTACACATTCACAAGGTGTTTGTGCTGGCTGAAGTGATGAATATCACGTGTTGTGTAGGATGGGGGAATTTGCTTTGAGCAAGAACTAGCGGTGCTTTGCATTTCCTCATGTGATGTTGACTGTGGAGTCAGGGACACTTTGGTCTCCAGAGGGGGTGGTTCAGTTTTGGTGGTTGTTCCCCCTGCCACGTTGACATAATTATTTATATAGTCTCTTGCAGTAACAGATTAGAGACTTGCTCTGGGTTAAAATTAACTTGGCAAAAACGGTCTGTTGTAATCCAGACTAATTCCCTGTTCTGGCTTTACCTTGTGATCATGCTTGTGACAGCATGAGGTGAAGGGTTGCACAAAGATCCATGTGCTGAGAGGCTTGAGCAGAGAAACTGCTGGTTTTGTCACTAGTGCCAGCCTAACAATTTCATGAAAGGAAACAGAAAAAACTAGCTAGTCCTTCAATTTAAGGTACACTCATTTTTGCTCAGATAAGTGTTAAGAATCTGTTACACTACAACTAGCAGTGGGAATTTTACTTGTCAAGTCAAGATGGGCTTGGAAGATAGATGTACTGAGTGTGCCTGGTTTAGTTTCTCTTCTTTGTGACTACTGAAATGTACAATGATGACTAGTAATGGCATAATGGCTAGCGTAGTCCTGAAAGTCTGTAAAACACTAGTAAGAAGTGTGAGCCTCTTCAGAGGGCAGGTAAAAACCTGGTGTTCTTGAAGCGTCGTTCCCTACGCTGGGTTCTGGGTGGATGAAGCTGAAAGTCTGCTTTGTTGCTGGAGGAATGTGAGTTTAGTTGCGTTCAGTTGTGAAGCTCTGTATTTGCAAAGAAAGGTATTTCTGATTCTCACATTTTTGCTGTCTTCAAATACAGTTTTTCTGTTATATAACTTTATCCTAAAAAATGTCCACCCCAGGTCTGGAGAGACCTTATAGCAGCCTTGCATTTCTTTAAGGGAACTTACAGGAAAAGCTAGAGGGATGGGCTCTTAATCAGGGAGTGCAGTGATGGGGTTGAGGGGTAATGGCTTTAAGCTGAAAGAGGGGAGATTGTAATTTAATATTAGGAAGGCATTTTTTACTGTGAGGGTGGTGAAATGCTGGCACAGGTTGCCCAAGAAGTCATGGATTTCCTATCCCTGGGGATGTTCAAGGCCAGGTTGGATGAGGCTTTGAGCAACCTTATCCAGTGGAAGGTGTCCCTGCCTGTGGCAGGGAGTTGGAACTGGATGATCTTTAAGGTGTCTTCCAACCCAGACCATTCTGTGATTCTATGAAATATCAGTTGGGCTTAGTGTCTTGAGACTTTTTTGTCAAATATGGTCAGATACACAAATCTGTAAAGGCTTTAGTATAGCCTGTTTAGTAATGAAAATGTTCATTGCATCATTTTGACTAATGTGACTCTAAAACACTCTAAAATGGCAGTAATTTCATACTTGTGTTTCATACAAGTGTTTTTCATCTGTTCTACAGCTTATCAAAAGTGACCTCTAGTAGGAAGATCATCGCATCATCTGTAGGAGACCATCTCAGCAACTGTAAAAGTAGCATTGTGCAGATCTGAGAATCATTTCTGACTAGATTCTTCTGTGGTTCCACTTACACTTCAAATTAATTGTGAGAACTGCACCTGGGTTTCTGTAATAACATTAGGTATGAGAAATGCAGCAGTATTTACTGAATAATATTCAATATTGAAAATCCTTGTGCTCCTTACTAAAGGGAGATGGCTTACTGTGCTTGTCAGGTACATAATTTGTTTGCTGCATAAAGTTCAGTAAAAAACATTATCTCAATTACTTTAAAAACATTAACCATCTGAAAATAGCAAAGCTTTTGTGTAGTTACTTTTTTTTTTGTCCATTACTTCCTTATTAGTGTTGCCATTTTTTAACTTAGATCCTTCACAGGAGAAAAGCTACTGTTTTTCTTGTGGGGACAACCACCCCCCAGCAAATCTAGTGTTGTGAAATGGCTTGGTTGAGTTCAAGGAACATTTCAGTGATTATTGGAATGTAAGGTTTCTGCTATTAACCAGAAATCAGATGGATGTTTTCCCAGCCATTTTGGCTAAATGCAGCCAAATTCCTTTCGTGTTATGGTGATTCATTCTACTGGATGATAGAAGAAATTTTTGGATGTAGGCCAGGTCATGCACGCTCATAATCGTAAACTCTACATTCTCTGGTGAATACAGATCATTAGGTTAGTCTTTAGGCTTTTCAAAATTGACAGAGAGATTCCCTTCTCTTCCTTCTTATGCTCAGTAACACAATGCTTATTTGGCCCTGGTATATTTTAAGTATTTGTAAAAATTTATTGGAGAGACACTACTGCTCTGTAGGTGTCTTCCAAGTGAAATATTCTGATCTAGTCTATTCTGTGGTTTTTGGTTCTTATTTTCTATAAATGTCATTTTAGTAAAAAAATAATAAAATAGTTTAAGTGCTTATGTAAATTTAAAACAATATTTTTTTTGGAAAATCAATGTGCTGTTGAACCTGACAGTGAGGTAACCTGGGCATTAGAGAAGCTTGTCTATTAGAGTTGCTGTCTTCTGCAGGCTTTTTAGCTGCAGAATAGTAATGTTTTAGTAGTGTATTGTGCTATTGGTTAATACCGGTTAATGACTAAAACCATGTATTTTTACTTATCAGAACATAAGGTAAAGAAGATAAGGAAAACAATTTTAAGTAGTTCTCTTAAAAATCTGTAGTAGTTGCTTAGTCTAACATGGCTTGTACTTGTGCAGTGTTGGTGTAGACATAATAATAGAAGCTGGAAAGAAGCTAATAATATGTTGAGAGGCTTAAGATGTTTATTTATATGTTTATATAAATATCAAAATTTATAATTTATCAAAATATCACCTTTGTCTTTTGTGGTCATGCATCTTCTGCTTCTTTCAGAAGGGGAGAGTGTAGTTTGGGAAGGAATTGGTGCATGTGATGGGAAAACTCCACACAATGTGATTCTTCCCCTTTCCCCCCCTCCTTATTTGTTTTGGATTATGAAATAATACTGTGTGGAACCTTTTGCTCTTCAGTTAAAAGTTCAATAATAGGCCAAATGGGAATTGAACAGAAGTTACAAAAAACCATTAAGCTACTTTTTTTTCCCCTATCAGAATACGCAGATGTGAAGGTGGCAAGTAGCAACACCTGTGGTGTCTGTACTGTTAAATAGTGACACTAAGTATTCATCTATGGAGAGGATTGAGTTGTTCTCTGCATAATCAGTTTGTTACTCAAACATTTGTACGGGGTACCTAACAGTTTAGCAGTAATATCTATCTATAGAAAAGCTGTGGAGGGTCTCTTTATCAGGGAGTGTAAAGATGGGATGGGGGAACAGTTCTAAACTGAAATAGGGGAGATTTTAGATTAGATATTGGAAAGCCTTTTTTTTTTTTTTTTTCTCCTGTGAAGGTGGTGAGGCAGTGGCACAGGTTGCCCAGAGAAGTCATGGATGCCCCATCCTTGGAGGTGTGCAAGGCCAGGTTGGATGAGGCTTTGAGCAACCTGATGCAGCGGAAGATATCCCTGGCTATGGCAGGGGGCTTGGAACTGGATAATCTTTAAGGTCCCTTCCAACCCGAACTGTTCTATGATTCTTGTGGGTTTTGGCATTGTTGGTTAAGCCTTTTTAATGTTTGAATGGTAATTCTCTCTTTTTCAATTTCCATTACCTGCTCTTAGGATGTGTTTCAATCATAGGTAAGGCCTTACACGGTTTTCCTTTATTGCTAGATTAATCTTTGATGTGTGGTGACCTCTTGATATTGTTGCCACCTTTGAGGATCTTGGCTGTTCAGTGTGTTCCAAAATACCATATTTAATTTGTTTTTACCTTTTAAAATAGTTTACCCTTTCTGACTGCCGGAGTGGGGGGATACTGATGCAGCTGTTTGTGAGAATATGGTTGTAGGTGTTGGTGTCTCTACAGTTGCAGAATTCTTAATAGCGGTAACGTATCTGACTTGTGTATTGTCATTACACATGTTTTGAAGTTTTAGTCATTAAATCTATATGTGGCCATTGCATGTTTTTCTTTACTGTGGATCATGGAGTCTCTTCCACTGTAAACCAGCAGAATATTCAAGCAATGTTCGCTGAAGTTCTCAAGAACTTGGAAATTTAGTGTGCAGACATAAGAAAACACAACTTCCGAGTAGGACAGGAGAGGAATCAGCATTTTAAATTTACAATGGTTGTGGTTTATTGTACTTAATAATTTTTTTCTAATGTATTTCAAAATGACTACAGCTGGCAATTCAAGGAATAGTCAAAGAGTTATTTTTGCTTAACTGAAATTGGACTTTGCTTCCAGTTTTTAAAGGTGTATGGGGTTCTCTTGGCAGTTTTCAGATAAAGCCTGCTTTCCTGTTCTCTGTAATCTTCAGACTTTAATCTGTGTCTCCATGGGATTCTTACACCCACTGCTTTGAAACCATCTGCCTGTTTGTTCTAGTTGGTTTGTGGTGGGGTTTTGGGGGATGCTTCTTTGTTTTTAAACTAAGAGGAAATGGCAGTTAAAGTTTCGATTTCAATTCTGCTCTCTGCTCTGGCATGCTGATGGTCTGTTAAGGTGGCAAATAAAAAGCAGTTAAGGTTGGGCTGGAGTTGGAGCAGTTTAAGACATTAGCGTTCCTTCTTGCTGGCTGTGTTCATTGTAGTAGACGTGCTTCCTGCACACTTAAATTTTATTTTGAATTTGTGTTTCTGCCATGTTAACCACCATTCGTGGGGGGATTTGTTTTGGGTTTTTTTCCCATATTATGGTCTTCTTCCTGGCCACAATGTTTTGAAGATGCCTCTTTAGTAAATCCTTCTGCTGATGCATGACTACATATGTGTCACCAAACCCATCATTTAAAGACTATTTATGTCTTTATAGAAAGCACACATGATAAATCAGTAATATAGTCTTTCAGGCAGAAGCATTTCACACAACTTCTGTTTACTTTGACACTTGACCCCTTTCAGCATCTCTCAAGCACATACTTGCATTTCTGTCTTTTTCTTTCTTGCCTTGCTTGGCATAAGTACTGCTTCGCAGTGAGGTGCGGGTTGGATGGTAGTTGTATAATTAAACTATGGCTTTACTATTGTAAATATACTCTTCTGCAGTCAGGCTTTCTCAGCCAGTTCCTACCATTGTGTACCTTTAAGGGGTGAATACTAGCACTTAATGCAGGAGAATGGGCTTCTTTATGCTCTCAGTGGCTATATTAAGTTATATCATTTCTGTACATTTAGATGTAATGTTTTGTATGTTATGAAGCATATTAATAGGCTTAATATGCTTTTTTCTTAGTAGCAAGTGTTTCATAGTAAATAGCGTGTTGAAGCTCATTGCGTCCCTTCAGACTGAGGAGTGTGCTGATAAGCCTAATTAGGTTTTCTTGTTAAAACCAAACAATGCTTCTTTCTTTGCATGTAGTTTATCAGTGACCACTTTGGCCTGAAGAAACTGTGAGACTTCCTTGTCTTTTGTTATTAATTTACAAAATCCATATCTATACCAGTTGTACTCCTTAGAAAAGAAACAAAAATTCAGCTTCCTTGTCCCCTAATAAAACTGCAGTCGTGTGATTAGAATAGTGCCATTCCATATTTTCATTTGATTCCCTTAACTTTCCTTCACTTGTGTTCCCAAGCATAATTGTCTAAGGTTAGTATTTTTTGTATTGAGATTTTTGAGCTCGTGAGAATTACTTCAGAGATGCTATGAAAGAATGTTGCGGTTTAACCGCAGCAGCCAGCTACGCACCACTCAACTGATCCATCCTTCCCACAGCAGTGGGATGGGGAGGCAGTTGGAGGGATGAAAGTCAAAAAACTTGTGTGTTGAGATAAAGACAGTTTGATAGGTAAAGCAAAAGCTGTGTGGACGAGCAAAGAAAAAGAAGGAATTAATTCACTGCTTCCCATCAGCAGGCCGATGTTTAGGCATCTTCAGAAAGCAGGACTCCATCACACATAACAGTTACTTGGGAAGGTAAGCCTCTTAATTGTGGAAGTCTCCCTTTTCTTCTCCTTCCCCTCAGTTTCTGTTGCTGAGCACAACATCCTGTGGCGTGGAATATTCCTTTAGTCAGTTGGGGCTGACTGTCCCACCTGTGTCTACTCTCAACTTCTTGTGCACCCCTAGCCTGTTCTGCTTGCTGGTGGGGTGAGAAGCTGAAAAGGCCTTGAGTTTGTGTAAGCCCTGCTCAGCAACAATGAAAACATCCCTGTGTTATTACCGCTGTTTCCAGTACAAATCCAAAACTTTCCAAGACCATACAGCTGCTCTGAGGAAAACCAGCTCTATCCTAGGCAAAGCCAATACGAAGAGAAAGTAAAATAAGGTCAAAAAGCATAAACCCGTTGTACGTAGCTTAAAGAAATTAAGTTTTTCAAATGAAAATAATTGGCAGCCTCTAATACATCCTGCAGGGCCATAGTATTTACATTATTTTGATCATTATCTCTAACAGTCTGAAAAAACGTCTAGCAAAGAGTTTTAACCTTCACAGAGTAAAACCCTGAACTCTTGTTTCACTTCTCCTTGTTGCACTTGATAACGTCACTCATCTTTTCTACTGCTGAGCCTTTAAGCCAAAGACTGTTACACAAATCTGGGTCCAGTCATTTCCATTACACTGAGAGGAGCTCGTTCTTAATTAGCTTGTTTTCCTGTTTTTATTAGTTCAGCCTCTTACTTTGATTATTTCACCATGAGTTATGGGTATTGTTACTTATGACATATATCTTACTTGCTTTTGCCTTTTTTTCTGTCCCACTAGCCAAAGCATGATTCTTTTTAACAGATGTACTTATGTCTTCGGTATGTTTGTATGTTTTCAGAGTAGTCATGCCTCTTCCATTTCTCTTCAATCAATCCTCAATCCCATTGTACTCCTGGAATATAGTGTTATGCAGGGTGGATCATTGACAGCTGTAAACTGATGAGTTTTCAGTTATTTGCAGGAGGTGGTTGTCCGCTGCTGTTCAGTGAAGGCAACATAGAATCTGTTTGGTTTACTTGTGATGGTAATCACTCATACTGTTACACTTACAATTCTTCCTAAACTTCATGGAATGGAGAGACCTTCCAGTACTGAAAAGGGGCCTACGGGAAAGCCAAGGAGGGTCTTTTTATCAGGGAGTGCAGGGATAGCATAAGGGGGAACAGTTTTAAGCTGAAAGAGGAGAGATTTTGATGAGATATCGGGAAGAAGCTTTTTGCAGGAAGAAGCGTTTTCCAGTGGTGAGGCAGCTGGAATAACCTCTTTCTTTCTTAAGCTTCCAAAGTTTTGTGTTTAAAAAGAGAAAAAAAAACCCACCAAACACCTAGTTGTTTAAAAAGTTATTGTGATATTAAAGAGAACACAGATTGATGTAAGAAGCTTGAAAAATACTTCTGAGTGACAAAACTGAATTCTGAATGGAAAAGATATGCAGTTTCAGCTCACAAAGTGTAGTACATTAAAGTCCCAAATGAACAAGCAAATAGCAAGATGATGTTGTTCTTCTGAATCAGAATGTGCGGGGAGGAGTTCCAGAACACAGTAACATGGCTGATCTTACCCATCTTCCAGGTGCTTGTTGTCTTAAGTATACATAGCTCTGTTCCTCTCCAGGAAGTGTTCTCTCAAATCCATCAGTTTCCTTTTGTTTTGAGTTCTGTCAACCGTTTCAGTTGCCTTAGAAGCCCAGTATAGCCTGTCCTACTGATCTGCCTCTGTTTTCTTCTGAACATCTCTTGATTGGATTGCAGTTGATATTCTTTACCCTGATTTACAGATTTAGATGATAGGCTTTTGATGATTTTTCCATTTGTAGATACACTACTTAGGCCCTGAATTCCCTTTTATATTGGCATGGATGACAATACACATCAGAATGCTTGTTTATATTTCAGAGAAGATAGCACAAAAGCTGGTAATGGTTTGGAGGGCATACACATGGCTGTCAGAGTGACAGCTCAGCTCACTTTACTAAAAATCAGAGTTACTCAAGTGTTAGATCTTATTCCTACCAAACAAAGGCATTAGAGGTCATCTGAGGATAGAATCATAGAATGGTTTGGGTCAGAAGGGTCCAGTTCCATCCCCTTGCCATGGGCAGGGACACATTCCACTGGATCAGGTTGCTTCAGTAATAATCCCAGTATTTTTTGGTAAGAGATACTGTCTGGGCAGGGAGGGCAGTTGATGTTTTTCACTTCAATTTCAGTAAGGCTTTTGACACTGTTTTCAAATAGTATCCCCAGGCTGACAAAGTAGGAGTTAGATTAATGGCCAGCGAAGTAGATTGAGAACTGGCTGAATGACTGGGTCTGTCATCAGTGACACGAAGTCAAGCTTGAGGCAGGTCATCAGTAGTGTAGTCTAGGAGCTGGTACTGGTGCCGGTACTATCTTCATTGATGACATGGATGTTGGAGTAGAGTGTGCTCCCAGCAACTTCATAGGTGGTACAAAACTAGGAGGAGTTGCTTGTACCTCACATGACTGCATCCCCATTCTGAGGGATCTGGATAGGCTGAAGACTGGGACCGAGAGCAATGTCATAAAATGCAACAAGGGCAGATGTAGGATCCTGCAGCAGGGAAGGAATAACTCCAGGGAAGCTGACCAGCTGGAAGGCAAGTGTGCAGAGAAGTAGCTTGGTGTGCTGGTGGACAAAAAAGCCAGGCAACTTTGTAGTTTGGTGGAGGGATATGTGCAGGCTGAAGAAGGTGCTCTCTGCTCAGCAGTGGTGAGGCTGCATCTAGAGTGTCACATTATGAGTTTCCCTGTACAAGAGAAAGACAGACACACTGTGGAGAGCCCAGTGCAGGGCGACGAAGGTGATTAAGGGTCTGCAGGCTGAGAGCTGGGACTGTTTGGCCTGGAGAATTGAAGGCTCAGGGGTAATCTTGCCAGTGTGAGTAGGGAATGAAGATGAAGGAGTCAGTCTTCTCAGCAGTGCCCGCTGACAGGACAAGACGTAATGGGCACAAACTAAAAGTCGTGACACTCCTTTTGAACCCAATAAAGCACTTCTTTACTGTGGGAGTGGTAAAGCACTGGCTGTCCAGAGATATTGTGAAGCTGCCATCCTTGGAGATATTTAAAACCCAGCTGTACATGTTACTGTACAACCTACTCTATCTGACCCTGCCTGAGCAGGATTTGTCGTAGAATCAGTCACAGAATCACAGCATGGTAGGGGTTAGAATGGACTTCTGGAGGTCATCTGGTCTACCTCTCTGCTCAAGCAGGGCCACCTGGAGGCAGTTGCCCAAGACTGTATCCAGACACCTTCTGAATATTGGCAAGTATGCAAGACTTTACAACCTCCCTGGGCAGCCTCTGCCGGGGCTAAGTCACCCTCACAGTGAAAAAAGTGTTATCTCAAGAGGTCCATTCTAACCTGAATGATTTGGTGATCCTGTAGTTATTAGGAAAATGGGCTACAAAGATAAAGGATCTATAAAGCGTTGGAAGAGGCTACCTAGGGAAGTAATGGAGTCAACATCTCTGGCGATGTTTAAAAAAAACCCCAACAGTTTAGATGCAGCACTTCAGGATATGGTTTAGTAGGCACAGTGTTGTTGGGCTGATGGTTGGACTGGATCTTCTTAGAGGTCTTTCCCAACCTTAAAGAATTCTGTATAGAATCACAGAATCATAAAAGGTGGAAAAGACCTTTGAGGTCACCCAGGCCAACCATATATGTCCACTACTAAGCCATATCCCTAAACGCTTTATCTACCCGTCTTTAAAATACCTCCAGGGATGGTGACTTAACCACCACCCTGGGCAGCCTGTTCCCGTGCCTCACAACTCTTTCAAAGAAGGCATTTTTCCTGATGTTCAAACTGAACCTCCCCTGGTGCAACTTAAGGCCAATCCCTCTTGTCCTATCACCTGTCTCTTGGGAGAAGAGGCCAACCCCCACCTTGCTACAATCTCCTTTCATGTAGTTGTAGACGGTGATAAGGTCTCCGCTTAGCCTCCTTTTCTCTAGGATAAACAACACCATGTGAGGTTTAACTGTCTACTGACAGGAGATGTCACAGAGAACAGACACGGAGTGCTAAACCATCAGTTCTTGCAGCAGACCTGTGTTGCAAGATGTAATCCTTCTCATACTGGAAACATGTATTGGACCTCCACACTGTAGCTCAGCAACTGTAAAGTGAATGTAAAGGGAACTGTAAAGGTAGCAACAGTTGCAGTTTGTAATAAATAAAAGCTACATTTTTGTCTTAAAGTTCCTGTAGGGGAGGTATGGTAACCAGAACCAAATGTAGTTAATACGTGTTGTAGAGTGTTTTTAAGCTGTTTTAAAGGTCTTGTGAGTATTGTTGGGATAGTGGGCAGGTGTCTAGGGGTCGTTAGTCCCCAGTCTGGGGATGTTACTCCAAAATTCCTAGCTTTCCTCTTCTGTAACCTGCCTTCCACCTTTTTTGGGGGGTAGGGATTTGTTCTCTTTTTTTGTTTTGGCAGCAGATGTCATATTCAAACTTCTAATGTTTCACAACAGGCACAAATATGGTTTGCAAGCCAACTGCAATGCTACTGAGCTATTTGGCTGTGACTGTGGCAGAAGCAGTAGCTGCTACTTTTCCTATCCTGCCTGCAACTCTGCAAAGAGGAAGGAAGGGTCAGTCAACTGCTTTAGAGAGATACTTTTCATGGAGTGGTTCACAGAACAAGTATTCTCTTGTCAGAGATACCTTAAAACCCAAGAATGCTCACCAACAGCTACAGAATTTGGTTTGCAAAAGGCTTTTTTTTTTTTTTTAAGAGTCCTGTAGAGGTTGTTGCCACGTTATAGTGAAAAGATTTAGATGAGTGTGTTTATTTCTTCAGAAATGTATGTTCTTGCTTTTTTTTTTTTTTCTTTTTCTATTGGTGATTTGTAGGGTAAAATTTTGAGTCAGTTTGTAATGGAAGTATGTAGCATAATATGTACTCTGTTTACATGCGTATTTCACAAAGCTTGCCAATATTTTTATGTTACACTGAGAGTTTATGTGTATTTCTATGGAACATGTTTGTGTGCCAGGTTTCAGTTAGTGTATCTATGTATTTTATTCCCGGTCAGCTATGCTATGGCAAGCCTGTTTGGAAACTTGACTGGTGTTATTGTGGGTAATAGGGAAAATGACGCATTAAAAAGCTTTTGGTGGTAAATTTGTGTTGGTGAGAGTTACTTGGAATAACCCACAGATAAGCTGAAAACAGAATTAAAGTCAAGTAGTATAGGTTGGACTTGAGGCATTTTCTGAGCATCTCTCATTTCAGTTATAGATGTATTCTCAAAGCACTTATCACCCTTAAGTGACACATCTGTGTGCCAGCTTTTTAGAAAGTATGTAGCTTTTTGATTCTGCAAGTTGTTTCCTTAGGGTTGCTTGATGGGGCATGTTGTGAGGCATTTCCTCATTGTAGATGTTTCGGATTCTTGGCAGCTGAAATAACAGTATTGCAGAGATTCCGTTGAGGTTGGAGAAATCAAAAGGCATTTTCATTGGAAGGACACTTCATGCATAGCTAAATATGGGAACTTTTGTACATGGAGACTCCGAGGAGAAGTAGTTTCTTTCAAGAAAACGTATTGCTCCAGTTCAGGGGAGTGAGGCTGCTGAAGATTGTAGCTTCTGTAAGTGCAGAGAGGTACCGAAGTAGGGAATTGATAAGACAAGCTGCAACTTTGATATGTTATACAACAATATTCAGTGTTTGCATTTTGTCTCTGGTACCTCTTCATCTCCTTGCCAACACTCAGACTCCATGTATTTTTCTTGCTGTTTAGTTCTATGGTCATAAAAACCTCTTCTGTATCTACTGATTAGGTCGTTAAAGCTCTGCCCATTTCCCTTGCTTTGTTTCTTATCATTGCAGACTCCCTCATGTGAGCTATTACTTGTTTGTCCCAGACTCTTATTGAACTTTTTCTTTACCTTTGTTTTTTTCTTTGGCTTTATGTTTGCCAGATGCTTTTCAGTTGTTAACGGCAAGTCTGGATGCCCTGTAAAAAAAGATTAAAAAGCAACTTATTTCTTGCAGTAAGGGAGAGAATGCAGTCCCACAATTTTGATATCTCTTTTGAGCTTCAGATGAGCCTTGATAGCCTTTTGTTCTTTAGTGTTTCCTTACCTGTGTTTTGAAGCCCTTATAGCTGAACTTCTGTAGGAACAAACCAGTGAACAGGAAGTTTTCTGCTGACGAGTGCACTGGTATTTGTCAGCTGTGATTCTCCATTATTGTGTCTGATTTTAAAATGCCCTGAAGCCAGATGACAAATTAACAGCTGTTCTGGAGCACTTTGTAGGATGGAGTAATTGGCATGGGCAATGGGTAAGCCCAGCAGAGGCGGATTGATTTATTACAGAATCATAGAATCATAGAATAACCAGGTTGGAAGAGACCCACCGGATCATCGAGTCCAACCATTCCTATCAAACACTAAACCATTCCCCTTAGCACCTCGTCCACCTGTGCCTTAAACACCTCCAGGGAAGGTGACTCAACCACCTGCCTGGGCAGCCTGTTCCAGTGCCCAATGACCCTTTCTGTGAAGAATTTTTTCCTAATGTCCAGCCTGAACCTCCCCTGGCGGAGCTTGAGGCCGTTCCCTCTTGTCCTGTCCCTTGTCACCTGGGAGAAGAGGCCAGCACCCTCCTCTCTACAACCTCCTTTCAGGTAGTTATAGAGAGCAATGAGGTGTCCCCTCAGCCTCCTCTTCTCCAGGCTAAACAACCCCAGCTCTCTCAGCTGCTCCTCATAAGACCTGTTCTCCAGCCCCCTCACCAGCTTTGTTGCTCTTCTCTGGACTTGCTCCAGAGCCTCAACATCCTTCTTGTGGTGAGGGGCCCAAAACTGAACACAGGATTCGAGGAGCGGTCTCACCAGTGCTGGGTACAGAGGGAGAACAACCTCCCTGGACCTGCTGGTCACGCCGTTTCTGATACAAGCCAAGATGCCATTGGCCTTCTTGGCCACCTGGGCACACTGCTGGCTCATGTTCAGTCGGTTGTCAACCAACACCCCCAGGTCCCTCTCCTCCAGGCAGCTTTCTAGACAGACTTCTCCTAGTCTGGAGCACTGCATAGGGTTGTTGTGCCCCAAGTGCAGGACCCGGCATTTGGCCTTGTTAAACCTCATGCCATTGGACTCAGCCCAGCGGTCCAGCCTGTTCAGGTCCCTTTGCAGAGCCTCCCGACCCTCCAGCAGATCGACACTTCCACCCAGCTTAGTGTCATCCACAAACTTGCTAAGGGTGCACTCGATGCCTTCATCCAGGTCATTGATGAAGACATTGAACAGGGCTGGACCCAGCACTGAGCCCTGGGGAACCCCACTTGTCACTGGCCTCCAGCTGGATTTCACACCATTTCCCACCACTCTCTGGGCCCGGCCATCCAACCAGTTTTCCACCCAGGAGAGTGTGCGCCTGTCCAAGCCAGAGGCTGACAGTTTCCCAAGCAGAATGCTGTGAGGAACTGTGTCAAAGGCTTTGCTGAAGTCCAGGAAGACCACATCCACAGCCTTTCCCTCATCCAGCAGCCGAGTCACTTTGTCATAGAAGGCGATCAGGTTGTCTTTCTGTAATTGCCATGCCCTTCCTCTATGTGATCACATGTCAGATAGATAGATGGGTTACCTGTTAACAGAAGACAAGGGGGGAAAAATAAAAAAAGCATATTGTTGTCATCTATAAGAAGAGTACCTCCTGGTTTTCTCCGTGGCTGGAAACTCTTGATGTGGATCTGATAGAAAATGTAGCTTTGCCTTATAGTAAGTTGAAACATTTGCAGTTGGTGAGGAAGACAAGACTAGAGAAAGAACAGGCTAGAAAGTAGTTGAGTATTTTCACAAGGGTGGTGAAATTTCCCCCTAGAGTGTCTGGAGAAACTGGCTGAGGCGATTTCAGAGCTATTAGGAATTACCTTGGAGAATTCATAGATGATCTATAAGGTTTTAGAAGACAAACAGGAAACCAGTGCCTGACTGAACAAAAAATGGAAAAAGGAAGACTCGAGGTACTCTAGAACAGTTTCTGTTGACTACATTTCTGAAAGTACTGGGAAAAGTATGTGTTATATAAATCAAGGTAATAAATTAGACAGAAAACAGATTTAACATGAGCCCATTTTGGGAAATGTAATACTTAGCCACTATTAATGGCTGTCTAAAACTAATTTTTAAAAACAAAAAAACAGGAAATAATTAGTATTTCACCAAAAGAAATCTTAATTTTGAATGCTAGACTTGTTCTAAAATCAGGTGATTTTTGAGTTTGGACCCAGCGCTGTATAGTCTGTATTTCCAGCTTGGAGCTTGCTGTGAACTGAACCAAACCTGTGGCTATCTTGGTGTAGCAGAGCAGCTAGTAGAATACCAGAGCTCTGCCTCTGGCCTTGGGCCTGCACCAGACAGATAGAAGTGGACTCGATGATCTTAAAGGTCTTTTCCAACCAAGCGATTAAGTGAGAAAGGCTGAGGCCCCTGTTGTCTCATTGACTGGGATGTAGCCTTCCTAAAAAGGAATTTTTGTTTGTTGCCTTCCACCTGTCCATTTGGCTACTCCTGTTCTAGATGGGACTACTGTAAGGTGGATTTTAAACTAGGCAGCAGATGAGGCTGGAGAGGTGCTGCGGAATGGCCGGCTGCCAAGGCGGGAGCAAGGGAGAAGAGGCACCTGGATCTGTCCGAGGTCCTGAACTGTTCAGTCTCCTCACTGACAATTCTAGTGTTGGGACTGAGGCTGTAGGTGAAAAAGGCCATAGGGGACGCAAAACTGGGAAAGATGACAGCTATACTGAACATAATAACATCAATAAAGGCTTAGTGTCAAGAAAAAAATCATTAAGCACATTTAAAATCAAGAGTGAGTAAGTGGGCAGGCACAAGTTCCTCGTGACAGGTTCTGTATGTTGTATGGCATTATAAAGTGAGTGTGATTCAGTAGTGTCATGCTGTTGGATTGCTTCTGGTTTGTTTTTTTTAGTTTCCACAATGCATAAGAGAGATTCCTTTGTGCAGGAAATGAAGTAATTATTGACCTTTTCTTTGCACTTCAGGATTGTGGGGCTTATTTTGTTTGTCTGTCTTTCTCCTCTTCCCCCCTCTGCCCCTCCGACCTTTGTTTTCTCAACAGGGATTACTACCTAGGAATATGAGAGAACGGTGAAATTAGACATCAGTGATGTAAATGGTCTGTGGTTTAGGCTGAAGCAACTGAGATTGCTTAATTGGCAGAAGGCTCATTTCTTTTCAGAATTGAAATAAATTCCAGCTATCCTTGGAAAAATAAAAAAAGGAAACAAATTGTTTTTTTTCCTACAATGAAGACATGAAAAAATACCATTTAATTGCCATAAGGGCAATTTAGATAAGATCTTACAAAGAGCTTGTTAGTATGATTACTTAGGATATAGTGGTAGTGTGATCATTGAAGGTGTTTTAATATCTCCACAGTGAAAACACCTATCAGGAATGAAGTGGAATTTGACTATTCCTGTGCTGGGCCAGGAAATGGAAAGACTGACCTTTCAAGGTCCTTTCCAGAAACTGTTTTCAATGATTTTAGAGTACCTTCTGCTGGTCAAATTACGTTTTAGATTGCTTGTGCACGTGCACGAGTTTTCTGTACCACTGAAGTTTGGAAAACCGTGTTAAAGATCTTGTATGCAGCGTCCACACTGATCCATCTGCACAGAGAAACTGTTGATTGTTGTGTGTAAGCATGTTCTCTGTCAAGTGCTTCTTAGTATACCTTGGGCATTCGTTATATCCAAGAAAGTTGAGATTGATTCAAGTGACTGACTTGTCTTAATATAGGCGTGTATTTTAAATGTGGTAGAGTGGTTTTCATCCCTTGTTCTCTTGTTAGCTTCATGTAGGATTACAGGTTTTATTTTGCTGGCTAATTTGCATAAAATTCTGTTCTTATGCCTGAATTTGCTGCACGTTTGCTGATCCAGATGGTGAACGGATGAAAAGCTCAGTATGTGTCTCCTTGGAAGTGTAATCAGAAGCATGGCATGGCACCAAGAAAAATACAAAACCTGGAAAGTTGGGAAAAAGTGTATTGTTTCCACACGTACAAGCACAATTATTATGCAGTCAAATTTTACTTTAGTATGTAAACAAACAGTGAGGGTCAAAGAACATTTAGGATTGGAAGTGACCTCTGGCGACTATGTAGTCCAACCTTCCTGCTCAAAGTATGATCAACCAGAACAGGTTCCTCTAGGCAGTGTCTGGTTGGATTTTGAACATCTTCAAGGATGAAGGTTACCTCTTGGGGCAACCTGTTCCAGCGGTTGACTACTCTTACAGTTCTTACGCTTAAATAGCACTTGTTTCCCTTTGTCTCATGACCTGTCACTGGATATTGCTCAAAGGACTGTCTCCATTGTATCTACTCTGTCCCATCAGATATTTATCCACATTCAGAAAATTCCATCCTCTTCTTCCCCTCCAGGTTTTCTCTTTTCCCAGCTAAACAATCTCCACTTGCTCAGTTTCTCCTTGTATGACAAATGCTTCTATCCCTTAAGCATCTTAAAGGCCCTTCTCAGGACCCATTCTAGTAAGAGAGTCTCTCTTGTACTGGAGAGCCCAGAAATGGTCATGTTATATCAGAGGTGGTGTTGCCAGTGCTGTGTAGAGTGTAAGGGCAAACTCCCTCAGCCTGGCATCGCTTTTCCCAATCCAGCATAGGAGGCTGTGGGCCTTCATTGTTTTGGGGGCAGTGTTGGTGGTTCGTGTTCAGTGTGTCCACCATGAAGACCCATAGGTCTCTTTCTGTAAAGCTGCTTTGCAGTCAGTTGGCTTCAGGTTTTGTACTGTCTGCAAACTGGCTTTTGAAGATGCGCTCTTTCCTGTTACTCATAACTCTTTGACCCTAGTAATTAGGCCTGTTTTCAGTCTACGTTTTATTAGCTTGTCCTTCATCAGTTTGTATATGAGGATATTGTGACTGACAGTCTTACTTTAGCCTTAATAAAGTTGAAATAAGCAAAATCCACTGCTTTCTAGTCATGCACTAAGCCAGCCTGCTCATTGTAGATAGCTACCGCATTGGTCAAGCATGATTTCCTCTTCATAAATCCAACCATGCTATTCCCTGCCACTGTCTTGTCCTTTGCATGTTTGGATCCCACAGCGTTCCCTCTTGCCCTTCTTGATAGGGATGACACTTGTTTTCTTCCAATTCTGAGGAACTTATGCTAATCAATGTGACCTTTCAGAGACAGAGAGTGGCCTTGCAGTATCTTTGGCCACCTTCCTCAGCCCTTGCCAGGTGCATTCTTCCAGGTCCTGTTGACTTGAAGTTTCCCTAACCTGAGCTTTCTGGCTGTATTTGCTGTTTAGCTGGACACAGCATGGCTTTGATAGAAGTATCCTTCCCAAAGATACTCTAGTTGTTGAACCAAAGCAAGCAAGTTTTAAATAAATCCACTGAGTCCATTGGAAGTCTTAGAAACTTCAGTACATGTTACCACGCGACTTACTAAATTCATTCATTTTTCAGAGGTGTGAGCAAAGATTTAATCAACTGGGTTGGAATGACTGGGTCTAAAAAGGGCCTACAAGAAAGTGGAAGAGAGGCTCTATCTGGGAGTGCAGGGATAGGATGAGGGAGAACAGCTTTAAGCTGAAAGAGGGGAGATTTAGATTAGGTGTTAGAAAGACATCACTCTTTTCCCTGTGAGAGTGGGGAGGCACTGGAATGGGTTGCCCAGAGAAGTTGTGGATGCTCCATCCCTGGAGGTGTTCAAGGCCAGATTGGATGGGGCTTTGAACACCTGATCCAGTGGAAGATTTCTCTGCCCATGGCAGGAGGCTCGGAACTGCATGATCTTTAAGGTTCCTCTGACCCAAGCCATTCTGATTCTAATGCTGTACCAGCTCCTGTGACCTTTGGTAATGAATTTCAGAGAAGCAAAGGTCTGAGGTCAGACAGAAGTTGAGTAACGCTTTTGTTGTTCTTATTCTTCCTTAGCAGCAGAAACAGAATAGTGTTTTTTCTGCTTGTCAGTTATGCCTTTAGTTTAACAGCCTAGAAGAGTTTCTGTAGATGGGACACTTGTAAACAATTGTAATCATTGAATGGCTTGGGCTAGAAGGGACCTTAAAGATCATCTACTTCCAGCCCTGCTGACATGGGCAGGGACACCTTACACTAGGTCACGTTGCTCAAAGCCTCATCCAGTCTGGTCTTGACCTACCTCCAGGGTGGAAGTGTTCAAGATACAGTAATAATGTTAATCCTTCTTAAGTAACTCAGTAACAGCATTGCGGAACCAACACACTCAACACATAAAGCTTCCTTCTGAAATTTAAGATTATGAATTGCATTTCTGGACTGTTGTGACTTTGAGTGAAGGTGCTCTGTTTGCATATCCTCAGGCCTTTTGAACACAGTAGGAGCAGTGGTGTTGAGACAACTGTGGGGTGTCACCCTAGTAATGCAGCAAATATTGCAAGTACTGGCTAGTGCCACTTCTGGTTTGAAAACAAATACAGTAAGGATTGCTTTACTTTTTTTTCTACTACAGATGCCACAAAGCCAAATAGAAGTTGCAATCTTGTAATTTAACAGTTATTTTACCAAGTTTAAATTGTCCGGCAATCAGTTGTTCCCTTACCCCAGCCTTTTTCCCCTCTCTGGTTCAAAGTAGTTGTCCCATATTCCGGGTTTGAACATGTGAGGTCTTTGCTTTTATTCACTGCAGTAGCACTATTTATTTTTATTCTGTGTCTGTTTACCACAAGTATTTTCTTGTCAAGGTATCTTCATATTCTACCCTCATTTGACTTGCACTTCCTTTGTGGTCCATTTCAAAACTGCTGATTTAGTCTCAAATGTTAGAATGGCTTGAAGCAGTTTGCGGAAAACCTGCCTAAGATTTACTGATAAATCAGTATTTGGTTTGTGTGAACTAGGCACTATCAACATCTATGTTAAAAGGCAAAGGCTTAAGGTCTTCCCGCACTGGAGGCTGATTGTCAGTATAGAGTTTCAAGGCTTTTACAAATGACGGCTTACAGCTATTTACAATTGTTAACAAAAAACTTTATTAATAATTTAGCTAAAAAAATCCAACTGAGCCGTATCAGGTCTTGCTAATCTGCAGGCAGTAGAAGAGCTAGGCTTATAATTAACACATGTGGTTTCCAACAGGAAATTACTCGTAATCTGCTTAGTGTTGTTTTTCTTGAATATACTTGCCTATATTTTGTCCTTTCTATTTGAATTTTGAAACCTTCTGACATGATGGTATGTAACAGCAGGACTGTGGGTGACTATACATATCTTTGTTATATAAACATGTAAACATACTAATATTAAATTATGATTTGTAATGATAGATTGCTCAGAACTGTTTAAGAAATTAAAAAAAAAACCTCATTGACACTAATTTTATAATGAATTCCTTACTAGGTTTGAAATTTTGTTTGAATGCGAGGGGAAGTGTGCTTCCCAACAAAACTGCTGTGATTTCAGCATCTTTCCAATTTTGTTTTAAGAAAAAATAGGGAGATAAATGTGAATTATCAATATGGCATTCCTGTACCCAAGTTGTTTCCGTGTAAAAAATTGTTGAAGCCCCAAACTTGTTGAAAATGACTTCTAGAGTGGAGTGACTAGAAAAATGTTATACTTGTGGCATCTTTGATGGCTGACATATGACTGAGGGACATGATAGCATCACTACTTTCCCCCTGTACTTGGCACTGGTGAGGCCATACCTTGAATACTGTGTTCGGTTTTGGGCCTTTCAGTACAAGAAGGACATTGAGCTGGTGGAGCGTGTCCAGAGAAGGGGAACAAAGTTGGGAAAGGGTCTAGAGAACAAATCTAGTCTTACAGGGAGCAGCTGAGGGAACTGAGATTTAGTGTGGGTAAGAGGAGGCAGACGAGAGACCTTACTGCTCACTACAGCTACCTGGAAGGAGCTTGTAGCCGGGTGGGTGTTGGTGTCTTCTTCCCAGTACAAAGCGATATGATGAGATGAAATGGCTTCAAGTTGTGCCAGGGAACGTTCAGATTACGTATTAGGAAAAATTTCTATACTGTGAGAGTGGTGAAGCATTGGAAGAGGCTGCTCAGAGAAGTGGTGGAATTGCCGTCCCTGGCAATGTTAATAAAATGTGGCACTTTGGGGCATGGTTTAGTAGGAATGGTGGTGTCGGGCTGACAGTTGGACTGTATGATCTTAGAGGAGTTTTCCGACCTTAATGATTCTATGATTCTCTGAATCTAAAAAGGAAGTAAGGCCACTGCTGATCTTCCCTGCTTGTTATTTGGAGACAACATTGTTTAGGTATCATTGACTAATGGAGCTAGTCTGTAGAACGGTGGGAGTTCTGTTACTTCAGTAATGGGTCCAGTCTTAGTGGGAGGGGAGGAAAAAGGCTTAATATGCAGGATTTCTAGATGTTTACAGGCACACAGAGAAATACATGCTGATGAAATGTAGGGACTGGTCCTGTGAAGAAGTGTTTATAATGTTTGCAGAAGTTGCAAGGGTTTTGGCAGGCAAGATATTTGTAATATCTTGGCAACTTGAGTGAGTTACTGTAGTTCTTAGAAAGAAAAAAAAGAAGTCCTTATTGAGTTGTATCTGGTAGATGCAAGTTGTATTGTGTTTGAAAAGCATAATTAACAGCACAACCAGATGAAGAATAGTGGAAATTCAGTTTGGATGTTGGCAGGAAAATGTTTTCAAGTTACTCTGGGTGACATAGGTCTGCCATTCCGTAGCACTGGGAAGTTGCCAAATTGTATCTGGAGCACAGGTAAAAGTGTGTGACCTTGGAGACATATGAGGCAGTTCTTTTTCTACTCAACAGCAAATAATTAGTACTGATTGCAGTTTTGGTCAGTGTGATTTACTTGTAGTATGGCCTGAGACAGACCAGAAGTCCGAAATAAATTGACTCTTTTGCTTAGAGATAAAGTTTTCATAAAAGATTTTTTTCCCCAGAGCAGATTGAGTGGCTGCAGAATGGAAGGGCCTGCACTGTTCTTTGTGTTTGACAGTAGAAGAATTAACCGCATAACTCTACTAAGGAAGAAAAACTTGTCCAATGTAAAAATAACTAAATACTGAAACAGCCTACGGGGTTCGGTTGTAGCAATTTGAACTTGAAAGGTTGTATGAAATTTCTTCTCCCCACTTCTTAAATAGGTTGGTTGTTGAATCATAAGAGGTACCTCCTGTGCAAGGGCAGGCTGAGACAGTTGGACTTGTTCAGCTTAGGGAAAAGAAGGCTAAGGGGACACGTTATAGCAGCCTTCCAGTACTTAAAGGGGGCCCACAGGAAAAGCTGGGAAGAGGCTGTTTATCAGAGGGTGCAGGGATAGGACAAAGGGGAGTGGTTTTAAGCTGAAAGAAGGGAGATTTAGACAAGATATTAGGAAGGAAATTTTTACTGTGAGGGTGGTGAGGGACTGGAATGAGTTGCCCAGAGAAGTTGTGGGTGCCCCATCCCGTGGCCAGGTTGGATGAGGCTTTGAGCAACCTGATTCAGTGATCTGGTCACAGTGCGGGGAATGGAACTGGATGATCTTTAAGGTCCCTTCCAACCCAAACCATTCTATGATTCTTTGATTGTTAGATGTTTAAACTTTACTGTGGGAGGAACCTTAGGAGCCAATCTGGGTTTTCTTTATGAACTTTAATTTCCTGGAATGGGTGAGGGGTTCCTGCTCGTGGGATCCCTTCTCTTAACTCAGGATAATAATGGTTTTCCTTAGAAGAAAATACATCAGCTGATTTGTTTCTGTGAGAAGTGTCTTGATGGGGAATGTACCTCCCTCTTTGTTAACAGATGAAGATGGGAAAGGTGATAAAATTTCTAGCAGGCAGCTTTTTGGGGATACTCTGCAGGGGTTCTTTGTTTAAGCTTGTTTTCTGACAGGTGTCTGTTGGTCAGATTTTGATTTACAGCTTTTGACTGTTGGACCGTGAGACTTGTACATTCTTGCAGTCAGAATGCTGTCCAGGAGCAAGTAGCGAGCAATGTGGTTTTAGTCCCTCAACGTTTTTATTTAGAATGAAGTTGTTTAAGTAAGATTTCAAGGCTCTCCTGATTCTCAGTCGCTTTCCAGTATATTACCTGAAAGTGCAACTTCTTATTGCCTGTGATTTACAAATTCCATAGTTCCATGTTTCCAACTAATCTGAAATGTGAATTACTTGAGCGCTGTTGAAGTCGCATAGAGGAATGTCAATAGCTGTTACTCGAAGTCCTGAGGAGGCTGAGCTGTATGCTGCACAGATATCTGCCTGTTTTTGCAGAGGGCTTGTGAACTGAACAGAGTAGGTTAGAGTAGGTTAAAGAGCACACATCTTGATCTCCATGATGGTGACAAAACAGTTGTGTGTGGTGTCTTTTTTTCCTCCATGGTGTCTTTTTATTTTTTTGTAACTGAGTAGTAAAATGGAGGAGAAAAAGAATGTGATAGAGTGAGGTGTGGGCAGAAGAGGATTAGAAGAATGTGTGTTGGCTAGAGCTGTAACATAGAGGGATGCAAGCGAAAAGTCTGTGAGCTGAAGGTGGGAAAAGTCCAAACAAAAATTTAAAAAGCTGTGTTCAGAAGTTGCAGTTTCTTCTACTAACTGAGTTTTCTGCCAAATGATAAATTTTTAAAGCTTCCTTTTTGTCATGGAAGGCTTGAATCTTCTTCTGATACAGACATCACAAAATGTGTTCTGTACTAACGTGTTATATATATTACTAAGAATCATCAATAATTCCTACTTCTAGCATTGTTGTAATGACTTCTAATAGAAACAGCAGGGTAATAGAACCCAGCATGAAATACAGTTGTTTGGGTTTGGTTGTTTTTTTTTTTGTCATAGCATATGTTCTGCTTAAATTGATGAGAGTAATGCCCTTACTTCAATGGAGCATTAGGAATACATAATTTGAAGCGTTTCATATTCTTATTTATACTGTGAAATTTCCTTTGCTGAGGAGAAAAAAAAAATATAGAGGACTTCCAGCATTTTTTCCGCTGCTGTTGTTTACTGTGGGGTGCAAAAAGGAGTTTAATTCTCTTTTTCTCATGGCTCTTTTCCTTTTTTTCAGAAGTAAGAAACTCTTTAGCAAGAAAAAATTGAAAAGGAAACAGAAGACTAAGTTGAAAGTAAAAACACGCAACAAGGTAAGTCTGTAACTAACCTGACAAAGTCCTCACTCAAAAATGAAAGTAATTCCAATTGAGAGAAATTAAAAAGAAGCATAACTAGCAATTTATTTGTTTAGAGAAGATGATAATAAGCCAGGATTGTTTACTGTGGTTTACATGGCTATGATATGGATGTTCATCTTGTTCAGCTGTTTGCTAGTAATGTTCAGCATGAAATAGCATGAATAGCATTTTTTTTTCTTTGGTTCTGAAACTGTAAATATAGCTAAACATGCTGGTCTTAGAGATACATGTCTAGCCATTGGTTATAGGGGCTACAGCTGCGAAGAGTTCTCTCCATGTTGGCTGAAGGAGAATGGGAGCATTCAGTGGCTGTGGAATCTAAAGCCGTCTCTGAAAATTCTTCCATAATGGAATAGATAACTTATTTGTTTGTAGTAATATTTTCTTCCTGTGTAACCCCTGTCCCCATCACTTGAAATATATGGGAGCAATATAGTGACCTTCATAAAAATGTTTACTTGTTGCAGAGAAGAAATCTAGGCAGAAGGAACAGTATTTTAGAGTACTGCTCTGCTGTCTCTGTTAGAGGGGTGTTATTTCATGAGGGCTTACAGCAGGCGCGGAGTCTTCTTGCTAGATTCCCGTTGTAGTCAATACAGAGAAAGCAGCTCATTTTGTGAATGTCTCAGAAAGAACCACCACGGAAATATCCGGTGAAAACACTTTCTAGTCGGTTGGATGCTCTAGTAATACAACTAAACTGTAGGTCAAATTGACCATCTTATCCTTATTAGCCAAACCTCATGTAGTTACACTGTCTCAAGACAGATGACTTTGGGAGGGTGGAGCAAGCCCTCTATCTCTTCATTTGGTCTTGCCTTTTTGGATACCTACCAGATTGTTCTGCTTATCTCAAGCAGTGCAGCTCCAGACTATGGTACAGAAGGGGCTTATCTTCACTACTGTTCCCAGTACCATACAGTGAAATATTTCTGGTCCAAACTGATTTTTTGAGCCCTTTCTTCGGTTGTTATGACCTTAGAAGTTTAAGCCCCATTCCCTTCATGATTTTATCAAACCCACTGTCTGTGCAGAAAGTCGTGTTAGAATTTGCAGAAATTGTGGGTTTAAAATAAGATAACTCTTAAGTTTTTATCTTTGTTACTATGTGAAGGGAGCCTTATCTTTCTGGACAGTAGTGCCCTAGCTGAATTGCCTAGGAGGAATTTAAATCTAGAACTGCTGTTCTTCACAAACTTAACAGTCAGATGTGCTTCATGGATTTAGTTGCATTGGATAAATGGATTGGCAGGATTCTTTCTGAATGGACAAAGATAACATGGACATATTAAAGGCTGATTCTTGTCAGTAGTTATAGATTTGGCACTAACTGATCATCTCTGCACCTCATCCCTAGAGAGTGTTACTTTCATGACTTTTTTTTTGTATAACAAACAACTTCCATTTGAAGCATTAAGTGAGATTTTTCTGCCTTTGAAAAGCATAATGGGTTGGTTTTTTTCATATCTTGTGGTGGTTCCTCTATGCCAGACAGTCTTTGAGGCAGGCCAGCGTTGAACAGCAGAGCATTGATATTCCATCCAAGTTACTGAGTTACAGAAAAGCACTCCAGCTTATTCCTGCATGATAGCAGGAAATTGTGTATTTCCTGAAAAATGTACTTGAGAGGGGAAAGATAAAATCAGCTTCATATCTTTAGGCTATCAGACTTTGTTTACTGACAGAGTAAGGTGGGTTTGGTTTTTTGTTTTGGTTGTTTCTTTCTTTGTTGTTTATTGGAGTTTTTTTACCCCCATATGCTTTTCTGTGCGTCCCTCCACAGTTATCAGTGCAGAATAAGCCCAGTGATTGTTTTTGTACTGGAATATCTAAAAGCAGATACACGTATTCTCAGGAAAAAGCAGATACACGTATTCTCAGGAAAATGTTCTTCCATTTGAACCCTTTATAATAGGGATATAATAGGATATTCTGAGCAGGAGAGCTTGTGAACATCAGGGGTTTTTTTAAGACCTAGGGTCTTCTAGTCTGAACAGAGATGGTAGCTTTCTCTTAACATGTTTCGTAGAGGCAGGGAAGGCCTTAATTTAAGAATAAGCTGAAGGAGCCCCAAATTTTGTTATTTATATCCTACACTTACTAAAAATGATAATTGAAGAGGAGAGAAGTCATTGAGAAATTGGAAGGAAATAATTTCCACCATTTAAGCATTAAATGTTATAATATTTTCAGCATAATAGGTGTTTCGTGCAGCCCAGTACTTTGAGCCTCATTCTTTTTCTGAGCTGGGGTCATGTTATGATCACATGTGTTTGAATTGCTGTTAACTTTGTGTTTGTGGTTTAGTTTTCTATGTGGGTGTAATGTGTTTTGGCTTTACAAACTTAGTGCTGAGGAGACTGACTTTTACATAGAAAACAAATATGTGATTATTAGAGGTAGGTGTAGCACCTTGGATCTACCCCTTTCACTGTGGTTTTTCTTTTTTTTTCGGGGGGAGGGGAGAATGAACAACATAATTGTCATGAGAAGATTGTATGCAATGTAACTTATTTAACCCTATGAATACTGCCGCTTCTGCTTCTTCCCCTTTTGCCCCCTGGAGTTTTCCCACTTTCCTCTTAACTCATAAAAGTTCTGAGAGACTAGATGGAAAGCCAGAGTTCACAATCCTTCGCTATTGTAGCATTATTTGAAGAATACTGAAACACTGGAGTTCTCCAGAGACAGAGGATTTACTTCCAGTAATAAGTGTCTGCCTGTTTACATTATGCATAAGTTTTAAACACTGGCTTTCTTGGCTTAACAAATGGAAGGAATAGAACCTGGGAAAGGGTGGTTCCTGTAGCAGGCAAATTTATTAGAGCTTATGATTAGATGTATAAGGTGGATAACCTGGAATAAATATTTGTCTCTTTAAAAACGCATGTGGCTTCTCAAATAATTTGGCAGTGTTTTCAGTGGCATTTTGTATTATTTAGTGCTGCAGCCTCAAGAGGGCATCCCTTTCTAAGAGAAGTTTGAACTATTCAGAGAAGAATTTGGTGAGATTCTGTGCTCTGTTAGTCATAGGTTAAATCAGACGGTGGTTATAGCCTTAGCTATCTGTATAGTCTATTTCCATCATGTCTGAGAATAAACCATTATTGCAATCATCTGGATCAAGAGGAAGGAAATGAGTCAGACAGTAAAATATATGTGGATTTCATTAATTGGAAAAAAACAGCTTGTTTAGATGTGAGACAAGTGTAAAGGAAACCAGAGTGTTTTGGGTTTCACACTTCTTTCCTTGAGAGCACTGGAATGTTGCAAAAGGCAAACTGAGAGAAGAGCACTTGTTACTCTGGTGGCTCTGTTTTATGAATCTGTGCCATCTAACCAATTCTACTTAACACATCCTTCCATTTAGCAGGGACCACATGTCTACAAGGGCAAGTTCACACATTGAGGTATGGTCATCTGTGCTTCATTCCCTCTAAGACAGCGTCTTAGCTTTTAGAAAAAAATAACACACAAGAAATGAAATTTTACCTTCATGTATTAAAACTATGTTCATCATTTTCTTACACTGGTATTACAGTTTCTCACACTTGCAGTTAGATTTCATTATTCAGTAGTTGTGGACTGAATTGTTCTTTTTTCAGTGTCTTCCAAGACTTCAAGAGAAAAAGGCTTTTCTAATTTTATCTTAAATGTTTGGAGAATATTGTCATCTTCTGGTTTTTCTGTCTAAAATGCAGAAAACTTTTGTGAGAGATTTAAGTTTATTGCTTTTACAGACTCTCTATTTTTCTAGAAAAAAAGGCTTAGTTCTTCTGATCATTGAAACGACCTTAATCGCCGTTACCTTGCCTTGTATGGTTTGAGTTGAGAATCTCTTTCAAAATTTTAGTGTTGCACGTTTTGTAAGACTGACATGATGTTTAAAAATTGTTCCTCCTTTCCACCAAAAGTTAATTTTAGATGTTGTATCTAGCCCAAGTAAATCTTTCCAGCAGTCAAGATAGATGATGTGATGAATACTGACTATCTGTTAAGTATGTTTGCACACTTGGAGGTGTTCAAGAGCAGGTTGGATGAGGCTTTGAGCACCCTGATCCAGTGGAAGGTGTCCCTGCCCATGGCAGGAGGGTTGAAACTGGGTGATCTTTAAGGTCTCTTCTGGCCCAAACCATTCTATGATTCTGTGCTTCATCATGTATCTTAAGGTGGATTTTTGATTTATGATTATACCAAGTTAAACAGAAAAGTTTTCAGAATGTCCCGCTTATTACAGCTTATATGAAAACCACTAAATCAAAGCATGTAATTCTGTTTTCCAGTCTTGAAGCTCCATTCTTTTTGAAAGTGATAGCAGTTTCATATTCTGAGAAACCAAATCCTTTGGGAGGAAAAAAAAAAAAAGTAGAGCCTATCATCTTGTCTTCTGCTCAGATATCCCAGAAGCTGAGCTCCTAGTCATTCTTAAATAGAGTGAGTGCTTTGGATTGCAGTGTTCCAGCAGCCATTAAGAAAGGGACGTTTAGAAGTGCAGAAAAAAGTGGTCTTTGCTCTTCACCTTATCCACAGCGTCACAAAATTGTTTCACCCAACTGTGGATATTAATACACTTAAAATCAAGACAACAAGCAGGATGGGTGTTTTTCTTGAAATAATGTCATGCATAGCTCAAGAGCAATCTGATAGATTATTAATAATCCTAGATCTGCACAAAATTAGTTATTTGCTTCACTGAGTTCTTAAAAGTTGATGAACATTTTCACTTAATGTTCAGCTGTTTTCCATGACAACATAGAACTAATTTGTGTCAATGGGAAGTGCAACATCATCAAATGAATTGTTGTAAGTTAAAATAAACTTTGTTAATTTGGGATAAGAGTTACTAAGTGGGGTTTTGTAGGTAGAGTTAGTGGTTGGATTTTCAGAGAGATCTGTTTACCTTAAAATCTATGACCCCGTAACAACATTGTGCATTTGGGAGCACCAATCTCATGGTATCGGGAAAGCTGGTATGGCCGTGTAAAAGAGTGACCCAATGCCATGGCTCTCAAGAGTTGCAGAAAAGAGAATTTCTAGTTGATGATGGGATGAACTTAAGTCCCAGTTTCCAAACTCAGTCAGTGCATCTGACTGCAGTGAAGTTATGGATCTGTTGTAATCTGGAAAGGAAAAATTTACCTCACACGGATGAAACTTCTGTTTTGAATCCTCTCTACTACCGCTATGAAAAAAAAAAAAAGGCAAAAATGAGAGTGGGAAGAGAAGCTGCTAACCAAATGTTAGCATTAGAAGGGCAGAAAGCTTTTCTGATTTTTTTTTTTTTAATCCGCTCCATCTCTGCCTTTTAGAAATCTAAGAAATTGATGTTTATACAACCTGCTCATATACCTCCACTTTTGAACAGATGTCTGTTTTGAAGATGTGGAAACTCTAAGCGTTATAGTTAAAGCCCCTCGGAGACGAGCAAATCAGTCGCAAATACATCATCAGTGCTTTTTACCTTATGGTGAAATTTGCAGAGGAGTAGAGATAACAATGTAATCACTGGACTTTTCCTTCCTACTTTCTAACTAGAAACAATGTGTCTTGTCCTTCAGCACCTTTCTTTTCTCTTGAGATATGGTAAGCATTTGTATGCTAATTCATTTAACGCCAATTCAATTGAGGTTTTTTTTCTCCCTCAAATGAAAAACACTAAACAGTAAAAGTCATAATTATCTTTGAATTTTAACCTTTTTCTACAACCCAAGAAGTTAGTATTCAATGAGAATCATGGAATCAGAGTGATTTGGGCTGGAAGGGACCTTAAAGGTCATCCACTTCCAACTCTCTGCCATGGGAGGGGTCCACTTAGTACAGTTACAAGGCCAGCATTTTTAAACTGACAAAGCCAAGTAGTGAATTTCAAACTTATTCTTCAGGGACTTATTCTTCTATTTGCCAAGTGTGTAACAGGATGGAACATGAGATGCTTTTAGTTTCAAAGAAGTTGCCATTCTCAGAGATAAGGTATTGTGAAGGGAAAGTGGATATATGAAGTAAGAACTGTAAATAGTGGGTTAACATCACAGCTGGAATTGAACTCTAGTTCCGAGTCATATATTCTAATGCTACAGTGTTCAGATAGAGTAGGGTTTTCTGGAGAATGTTATGTTGTGCTAAAGCCTGAGTAGGAGATTAACATCTACAACTATAGTCTGTGCACTGCTGCATTAGAGTGAGGCACTAAACACAGGAAGGTAGAGTGGTTAAAGTGCTTACTGGTTACAAACTAAAGCTTTAGGTAAGTTTTTAGTAGTTGTAAAGTATTGAGAATAAGGAAGGAGTTTATTTCTGAAAATTACCCAGCTTATTAACAGCCAAGAAAGCATACATGGATATGGAGCATTGTAATGTCTAAAATTATCTGTGCTGGTTAAACAATTTGGCCAACCAACTTCAAAAAAGGCTACAGAAGATGAAGAACTTGCACTGTTTTGGAACAAAGCTTAGGCTGAACTCCTGACAAGAACTGGGATGGAAACTTCACAGAAGTTATTACGATATGTGATGCTAATTAGGTAAGTGAACTTCAGGTAGAAGTGTTTCAGAGGATCCAGATACTTTTCTCTTCTTGGAACTGTCGGGAAACTAGGAAACACATAGTAAACTTAAATAATTTTTTAACTTGTGCAGTTCAGCTTAGTTAGCTTTAAAGCTGAAAGCTGATATTGTATGTTTGCCTTAACAGCAGCTGTAAGAACTCTTGGGGTATGTGTATGGCTATTTGACATGCAGAAGAGTCATGTGTTATCACTGTTTAGTTTTCTGGTGCCAAATACATTTTAAAGTACGTAATAGCTCATTAGCATTGGTATCAGTCCAAATCTGTTTTAGTGCAGTTTGATACTGGAATAACATGAGGTTGTATCCTGAGTTTTTGCACTGCTTAATGTTTTGTGGTTTTTAACAGCAGTTGTATTATTTGAAAGATATTCATGTTGAACAAGGACTAAACTTGTCTTTCAATCTATAATGATGGAAATTCTGTTAAGTAAAATAGGCTACAGAGAAAACCATTGTTTCTTAATGTTTTAGGTTGCAATAATTTTGTAGTAACAATGGAAAGGAAGGATTTGCAAAAATTTGCTTGTACAGTTAGAGTAATACCATAGTCAAAAATAAAAGGAAATATAAGAGGACTCTAACTCAATGTAACCTAGTGCTTCTTGAAGATTTGCTTCGCATATTCAAGAAAATTTGGCCTGCCCTCTTGATCCAGGCCTTCTCTCCTTATGTGGTCATTGTCTTGTGTCTATAGCATAGACCTTGATGGATTTTTGTTCAGTAGTTTGCCAACTGGGTTTTTATTATCCACAGCATCCTGCCGAGGGAGTTTTTGAACTTGCCAGCTCTTTTCATGTTAACACAAAACAGCTAATGGTATTTTTAATATCTAATATGCATTTGGCAAACAAATTTTTATTATTTACCAATAGATTGAAATTAACAACTATAGTAACAAATAATGCATTTTAAAATTTAGTAATAATAATAATATTAAAAAAACCAAAGAAACCAACTAATCCCTGTTAAGAACATAAACCCTGAATTGTGCTAGTCTTTTGACTGGTACAGGTTTGGACCATTCTGTAGCCTGAGCTGCTCTCATTTCCCATCCCAGTTTCCTCATGAGATTATGAGAGGTAGAGACTAAAGCTAGATGTGATGTATTGCAATTTCTTCCTCTTCCACTTTTTTACCCCTGTCTGATGTTCAGTCTCCAGTTTGAGAATCATTTGGTTGGCCAAAGTTATTGAGACTGTTGAGATTGTTACTTGTATTTAGCAGAGCTTGAAGCTTCTAATAAACTCTAAATCTAATCTTGTTTTTCAGACTGAAAACCTAGACAGTACAATAACCATACCAGATATCAGATTACATAGTAACCCTTCAGCTTTTAATGTTTACTGCAATGTCCGCCATTGTGTGTTGGAGTGGCAAAAAAAGGAAGCATCCGTATCTTTGGCTTCAAAGAACAGTGTACAGAGTGGGGATTCAGACAGCGATGAAGAGGAAGAATCCAAAGAGCCACCTATTAAACTCCCAAAGGCAAGTAACTAGATACTGCTTAGAATTTACAATGTCTGTGATCTAATATTTTTGTTCTTTGTGGGGAATAGAGACTAGCCTTGTAAGCCAGCTGGTCAGAAAATATTGATAGTTTTATTTGTAGTCCATCTAGTCTAAAATCATTTGATTTGATGAATGAAGAAGATAGATATTCCTTCCTTATAATTAAGTTTAAAGTCAAGTAAACGTCAAGTTAACATTTAACTTGTGCTGCTTTATAAATACTGTTACTTGAAAATAAGCTGAAGCCTCATAACTCTACACAAAATGCAGATAAGAAAGCTCTTGCATCTGTCACTGATCGTGATAAAGGACGCTTTCTCTTGCTTTGCCCCCCAGAAGGAATAAATCTTACTATTATTAAAAATCACTTGCTGGTGTGTTTCTAAGATTATTTGCTAGACATAGATGTAATTGCAGTAACTTGATTATTCTTACTACTGTATTGTTTTAATCGTTCCCTTTTTTGCCTTTGGTGCCTTTTGGCACTGATAACTGTAGATAGTAATGCACATGAAGATTTTGGACACTATGGTTTAAAAGTTAGGGTAGGTTTTCACTACCTACTACTTCTATTCTTATAGTAGAATTAATGATGGAATGTCAGAAATAATCTATATTTGAGTTACTGAATTAATTTTTTAAATTTGATTCACCTATTTTGTACCATATAGCCACTGTGCATTCAGTTTTGCTTATTGCTGGTTTATTAATGCTATGAGTCCTCCTTCCTTTTGTTATTCTTCTGAGTCTAAAATCGTGTTGAGTCACTTTCCTTGTTTGTATTTTCTCTAAAAAATGCATGTGCTGAAATAAAAAGATTGTTGAAGCAGTGGTTATGTGGAATGATGTAGTTGCTTAGAAAATTAGAAGTTTGTAGATGATACCATTTAGATATTTTATGAAAGGTAAAGTTGGAACTCTTGGAAATTAGAATTGTAGAATGGTTTGAATTGGAAGGAAATCTTTTCTTTAAAGAAAACCTAGTTCCAACACCCCTGACATGGGCTGAGACACCTTCCCAGAGAAGTCATGGATGCTCTGTACCTGGAGGTGTTCAAGGCCAGGCTGGATGAGGCTTCGAGCAACCTGATCCAGTGGAAGGTGTCCCTGCCCATGGCAGGGCAGTTGGAACAGGAAGATCTTTAAATTCAAACATTCTATGATTCTATTTTATGTATATATTATATATGAATATGCATGTGTGTATATATGTATATGTATATATTAAAGTGAAGAGACGTGTTTTAAGAAGCCTGCCCAGTCTGTTGATCTTGGCTGCTAGAAAAAAAACAATCCAAAACCTGGACAGATCAGGCAAAATCTCAGCAGAACTCTCCATTATTGATTCCCACTGTCATGAAAATTATTTTCTCTGTTTTGTTAGTTTCTGTGCTTTCTCCAGCTGCTTCTGTCAGCTGCTGGATGAAGACTTCTGTCTCAAGATTGGGAAGAATAGAGTAAGCTTCTCAGTTTCTCTCGGGAATACTGTCACTGAAAAGAAAAGGGTATTTCTAAAAATGTAGTACAGTGTATTTTATTCTTTAGCCTCCAAGATCATAAGATCATTAAAGTTGGAAATGATCTCCAAGGTCATCAAGTCCGGCTGTCAGTGAGCTTGATGATGCTGAGCTTAGGAACCTGGAGAAACCACTTGTGCTGTTATTTTGTTGACAGGTTTTGTTCATTGTAGATTCCAGCCATGTGTTTTCCCCCTACTCCATTGAGGATCTGAAATGTGAAGTGCAATTTGCAGGAAAATTGCTTTTGCACTTTGAAGACTTGATTTGATTATGTTTCTCTTTTTCCTCCAAAAATCAAACAGGTGGTAAAATAACTTCTGAAAGACAGGAATCAAAATAAGTTGAATGACAGTAAAGAGAGTTACCAGGCATCCAGCAGAACTTAGAGCTGACTGTCAGAATAGATATGTTTTAAGCATGAGTAGCAGTTCTATCGAGGATTTTATTTATTTTTGCTTTTCAGTATTTTTCTTTGTATTTTACTCAGGGGTTTGAACACTTTAGACAGTGGGGCTGTACTCTGGAGACACATAGGGGAGTTTTGAAGTTACAGTTGCTTATTCGTAATGAGTTACGCCTGTTCATTTTTCTTCTATTCTTGTCATTATTACATCCTAATAGCGACCTTCTAGTACTTAAAGTAGGCCTGTAGGAAAAATGAGGACAGACTTTATAGCAAGGCCTGTTGTGAAAGGACAAGGAGTAGTGATTTTAGACTACAGGAAAGTAGATTTAGACTGGGTATAAGGAAGAAATTTTTTACAATGAGAGCAATTAAGCACTTTAACAGGTTGCCCGTGGAGGTAGTGGAGGACCCATTCCTGGAAACATTCAAGGTCAGGTTGGATGGAGCTCTAAGCAACCTGATGGTGATTAAAGATGTCTCCGCTCCTGCAAGGCAGTTGAACTGGATGACCTGTAAAGGTCCTTTCCAACCCAAAGCATTCTGTTACTCTGTACCAAGTTTGGGAAGGAAGTGAAAGTAATAGTCAGTGGAGAGAAGTATAATTGTGATCATAGAATATTCAGGAATGCTAAAAGAAGGGAGAGGTTGGAGTGGCTGTAAGCGCTCTTATTTGTTGGCATAGTGCACGTCTGTGATGAGGACATATGGATTTTTAATGACAAGTATATAATCTTTATTTTCTTACATTGTCACAGGAACAATATCAGAGGTTTTGTAGGGGGAAGCATCAGCTGTCTAATGTATTGTCATTCTAGTCAGGAAGTCAGAGTGCAAGCCAGTTCTAGCTTGTTGCTTCATATTAACGAGCAAGAAAAAGGGAAGGACAACTGAGGTCTCTCTGTGTGACCTCGACAGAAATTACAAGGGCTCAAAGGCCCATGTCCAAAACATGTTAAGTTTCCTTATTTTTTCAGGTAACGGTTACTCTGTTTAGGTATTCTTTTTCATATAGCATTATTTCTTTGTAATATTTGCTCATACAGTTGTGTTAGGTACATTCTAGATTTCAGTTCTCATTTGAATTACCACTGTGTTCTGTCTTACATTTTTGTTACTCAAATCATTGCTTTGTTCTGTGAGCACTGAGATATGCCTTTATTGGTTAAGATCCAAAAATAATACATTAATGGATTTTCTGAAATATCTGTACTACTTTAGATCATTGAAGTTGGATTATGTGAAGTCTTTGAACTGATAAAGGAGACAAGATTTTCTCACCCATCCTTGTGTCTCAGGAGTCTACAAGCCCTACTTAATGTGCTCCAGGGCCAGCAACCAGAAGGCCTGCAGTCAGAGCCTCCTGAAGTCCTAGGTAATACCTCATCTGTTATTGTATTTGTATTAATATGCATCTATTGTTGTATTGTATGAAAGAAAATGGTTCCTAGCAAGTGATTGAGATAGTAACGTGCTGGTTCTTAGCAGACTGACATGATTCTCGAGTGTAAACTCCTTTTGGTGCACATAAGCGGTACTTTGTCTGCGTTAGTCTTCTGTAGAACAGGAATTTTGGCATGGAAAGCTCCGTGTGTGTATATACATATATGTGGTATTTTGTTGCTGTGTAATGCCGAGTAATTGTGTAATTGAAATATAGTAAACCATAGTAATTGTGATTAATTTGTTTTATAAAGCTATAAAATACTAGATTTGATTGGGGGGATAAAAAAGGTAGTTGTACAGTTAACTTCTCTGACAATCTGCTGTTGTAATCTATAGCTTAGCTATTTAATGTTGTATTTTACATAAAGCTACTAAATAAAGAGTCAAGATTCTCGCTTTTATTTCTTCTGGCTATCCATAATTTTTCTTGAAAATTCATTTTGCTTTTAATGATATTGAAAATAAGAGTTGAAATCCTGATAGTTTTGAGTGTAAGATTGGTTACATCCTTTTCCAATTCATAGTTTTTATTGGTCTGTAGAACTGCAAGGAAGGCAAAGCTGTAGCATCTGTTGTTTAAAAATAGAACCATTAAAACATATAACTTAAGACTTTCTATTTTCCTGTGTTATGGCTCAACGTTTTTCTGTTTCAAAAGATGATAAGGATTTGTTACAGAAAGCTTCTATTTTGTGTTGATGCATATTGTTAAAAAGCGACATAGAAGGCTTTGTGGTTACTGCCTTATCAAAAAAATCGAGGTGGATTTCTATTCATACCGTGATTGTTCCAGATGTTCAACTGTTAAACAGTGCTTGAAAACAGGCATACAATCAAAATTTTTCAAGCTTTGAATTGAAATGCTTGTTTCTGAAAAAATGACATTTGCTTCAACATGGGTAGTTGTGATAAATATTAGACAAGGTTGGTCAATCCTTGCACGTCGTCTCGGGGATGAGGTATATTGAATAGACAGGTGAAGTAACTCCTTCTGGCCTGTTCGTTACTAATGTATTCCTCTCTAACAGAGTCTACAGGAGGCCATGGAGATGATCATAGGGCTGGAGCACCTCCCATATGCAGACAAGCTGAGAGTCGTGGGGTTGTTTAGCTTAGAGAAGAGGAAGCTCTGAGGACACCTTCTAGCAGCCTTCCAGTACTCAAAGGGAGCCTGTAGGAAAGCTGGGGAGAGGCTCTTTATCAGGGAGCGTAGTGGAAGGACAAAGGGTAATGGTTTTAAGCTGAAAGAGGGGAAAGTTAGATGAGATATCAGGAAGAATTTTTTTTCCTGTTGTGAGGCACTGGCACAGTTTGCCCAGAGAAGTCTTTGATGCCCCATCCCTGGAGGTGTTCAGGGCCAGGTTGGATGAGGCTTGGAGCAACATCTTCTAGGACAAGGTGTCCCTGCCTATGGCAGCAGAGTTGGAAAGGACCTCAAAGGTCATCCAGTTGTGATTATCAAGACTTCACGTTTTCTGGCTGAAGAGGATGATGTAGGCCTATTTAAATGGGGTGCTTTCTTTTCTGTGTGGAAATAGGGCTAAACTTAATAGCGAAGTAAAGATGTATCGTGTGTTCTCTGTCTTTAATTTTCCATTGACTGGCAAATCACTTGGTATGATTTAGTGATTTGATAAAACTGCTGTGTTTTTATCTTTAGAATCCCTGTTCCACCTTCTTCTGGAGATAACTGTTCGTAGCACGGGAATGAATGACAGCACAGGACAGTCCTTGACAGCACTTTCCTGCGCTTGCCTCTTCAGTTTGGTAGCTGCATGGGGAGAGACAGGAAGAACGTTGCAAGCCATCTCTGCTATCCTCACCAACAACGGCAGCCATGCTTGTCAGACTATTCAGGTCTTGCTCTAAAACTACTCTGTATCTGGGAATTTTTGTAAATTGTGTACATGAGTTCCAAAATGTTCTATTGTATAAATTCAGTTAACTCTTGTTCCTCTCACTGTTTGTGGTATAAGAGTAGCTATTTCTTTGTCTCTTTTAAGTTGGAGATCGAACAGAAAATACAACATTTAAAAAATAGTCATGTTTTTCACTCATTTCTTTTCCTATTTAGGTGCCAACCATTTTAAACTCTCTTCAGAGGAGTGTACAGGCAGTTCTGGTGGGCAAAATCCAAATCCAAGACTGGTTCAGTAATGGGATAAAGAAGGCAGCCTTGATGCACAAATGGCCATTGAAAGAAATATCTGTAGATGAAGATGACCAGTGCCTACTTCAGAGTGATGGTTTTTTCCTCTATCTCTTATGTAAAGATGGACTTTACAAAATCGGCTCCGGATATAGTGGGACAGTGAGGGTAATGTGATTTTTTTTTTCCTTCTTGACTAATGAATGGTAATTAATATTTTAACTTCTACCATATCCTGTTCCCATTGAGAATCTTCTGTATCTTGCTAATGATCAGCATTTTTGCAGTTTGCCTGAATTTTTCTGATGACTTCTATGGGAATTTTACAGCATTTTCTTACAATTTTTACTTTTCGGTATGGTTGCAGACGTTGTTATTTAGATGACAAGTTATTATATATAAAATGTATTAGTTAAATGATTGGAATTTTTTGCTTTTCAGGGACATATATACAATTCTACATCCCGCATCAAAAACAGAAAGGAAAAAAAGTCTTGGTTAGGCTATGCTCAGGTAGGTGAATACTTAAAACAAAACATGTGCCCCTCCTTCCCATCCCTCATGAGTAAATTAAGTAGTAACTTTTAAATTGTGTAGGATGAGGAACATCTGACAGTGCTGGCGCATAGAAAGGAGTTATGAGAAGTGTCATTGATTTGTGTTGTCACTTTTCAAAGCATGATGGCTTAACATGTAAATTTATGGATTATGTAGTCAATTCATATGGTATTGTTAAATAATGAAGTTGGTGGATGTAAAAGCATGCTGATGCAACAAAATGATGTAAAGAAGCATACTTGAAGTATCTATTAATGAAAATAAATTTATTTTAATACGTTGTCAGTAAAATAAGGAAGTGCTGTTTTGTTTGGGGAGGATTGAGGGTGTGAACGCTGTAAGTAGAGGTCACGATGTTATCGCTGGAGATTTGGCATTTTGATGTTTTTTAGAGTTAGCTTCTGGAATATGAACCACTTTTTCTTACGCCTTTGACGTTTATTATAAAAATAGTGGATTTTTTTAGAATCCTGTTATTACTACTGTGCGGATGAGCTCTCAAAAAAAATCCAACATCAAAACCCCTCAAAAAATAAAATTTCAGAGAACAATTAATATCCTTTATTAATATCCTTTATTTAATGAGTAAAATAATTACCCCAGTGTGAAATTGTGTGGTCCTTGCCATGATTTTGAAGTGAAATTGTTCATGAAAAGTATGTATTCTGTTACTACAGTTATCATATGGGTAAATATACATATGAAATCTGATTTTGTTTATGCAGATCACCAAAATGTAAACTGGTATGATACAAATGTGCGTGGAGGCGTTCGTTCAGAAGCCTGGTTTATCAGTTTCACAATGAATAGGATCTATCCAGTTTCACTATACAGTTACACATTTGAACATTCTGTCCACAATTATAGATATACTTGATGTGCTTGTAGAGGTGTGTGTACTCACACAGTGATTGTATCCAAAGGCACTGCTAGTTGGAAAAATATCACTCTGGCTGTATTTATAGGAATATATGTAAGTTGCATTTATTGCAAAGTGTATGTCCATAACGGAGGTAAGATGTGCCCCCAGTCTTTTTTCCTATCAAGTGCTTGGCTAGGCAGGCTAAAATTCAAGTGACTTTTCTTACTTCATCAAGTAGGTTATTTTATACTGAAGCTTTTCTGTCTATTTTAATGCTCTTTTTCCCCCTAGTTTGTGGGGAGAATTCATTCCTGGAATTCATGTGAATCTTCTCTTGATTTGGAAAGTGGGGACAAGAATGTGGTTTTTACTGTGACTGTGTCTTTTAACTATAATTGTATACATGAACAAAGATAAGAATTACTAGGTGTGGCCTCAAAAGCTGTATACAAGTATCAGCACACTGATCTACCACATGTAGAATGTACAGAGCAGGGGGTCAAATTCCCAGTTTTTATTGCAGAACTTGTTAGGTGCAAAGAAACTGATTAACAAAATGAAGCAAAGTTGATGTAATAGATTTCTGAAATTTTTAAACAATACCTAAAATCATTACTGCATATTTTTTTATTTTTGACAATATTCTGTGATGCATTTGAGAAAATTTAAGAATATTTTCATACCAATATATATTCTTACTCTCACCAGGGTTATTTATTATATAGAGATGCGAATAGTCACAGTATGACAGCCATAAGAATAAATCCTGAAACTTTGGAACAAGACGGTACAGTTGCTTTGCCAGGTATGAACCTCCAGATATGAGAAGATGGTTATAGTTTACTGTTAACATGCTATGTCTTTTCAGGTAAGCAGAAGAGAAGTTGAGTTAGATTTTGAGATCACAGAGACTGCTTTTTTAATGACTTTGGTTTCCTGCATTAGACCAGCTGCAGTATTTCATTCAGAGGTCTTGCATCTTCAACTGCTGGAAGAATATTGCAACATTTTAGAACATACAGTCATCTTGATTTAAAGACTCCAAGACTTTAACTTCCTTCTTAAAGGAATTTTACTTTGTCCTCACTTGAACTTTGAGCATTTGACTCAGATATGGCTCTGTTTCCAGTGTCTGTTACACGTAGGTAGTTAGAAATTATGACCAAAACCATTTGATTTTTAATATAGGTAGAAATTTATCCAAAAAAACAGTGGATGCTAATGAACATCAATGGACCATGCTTCTGATGTTTAAATTGGTGACCTTTTTTGGTTTTGTTTTGGGAAATTTTTCTGGTAGTTCTTGTGTTGTCCCTGAAGAGCCTTAGGACTTGGACTTCTGTTTAGAAAACAAGGATGTTCCTGGAACAGGCTTTAATGGCGTGGTGAAACATGTTTTAGCCACTCATGTAGATGCATGAAGGACAGTATCGTTCAATAGAGTAGTGACAGACTTATTCTATAGATCAGAGGAAAGATTGTCTTGCGTCTAGACATAAATAAGAAGGCACTGACTGAAACCTCAGAAAAATTCTCTAGGTTTTTTTATATTTGAAACACAAACAATAATTTTTTTGATAAAAAAGAATGTAGTGTAAGGACTTTCAGGAAGTTGATTGAGATGTGGATTTCTGTTTAAGCTGCTTGTTCTTTGTGGGGCTGTAAGAGAAATTTAAGTTGAGTGAGAGTACATTCAAGGACCTGACAAATTGCCTTAGAAGATTATTTTTCAAATTCTTTCACCTCAAGGCAGTTTATTCAACCAGTAGGGTCCATTGAGGTCTTAATTCTGTTACTGGTAGTAAGCTCATCAGTACTCTTCACGCAGGTCTTGGAGAAACACTCAAGCATGTTTAAAGTCTACATGTCTGAGCTGTTAACTTTCTTTTTGTAAATCTTGGTGATAAGTGTCATTCTGCGAGACAGACAAAAGCAGAAATTAAACAAGAGCATGCTTTCTAAACAACAATGTATTAATCTTTCAGTGCAAAAGCAAATCTTATAACTGTGAGAATACCCATTTGGAAATCTGTTTCGCACAATTGTATGTTATGTGATTTGTGATGGTGTCAAAGCATATGCTAGACGTCTTGAACTGCAGCCCTCTGTTTCAGCCCTTGAACTTTGCTGTTTTATTTTCTACTCATTTATCTGTGTTGGGTTGTTAGTAGTGTTGTGGTGTTGCTCTCTTTTGGCTAGGACAAATTCTGTTTCCCAGTAGAAGGAAAGAAATCAAAGTGGGGGAGGGTATGTGACCTATCCTGAGGAAATCTGAGTAGGTATGTAATTCTAAATAGTAGTGGCTGCCCCACTGTAAACTTAATGACTTGCAGCATGTTGTAGATCTGAAAACACACACCAGATAGAACTAGAGGGCAGTAACTTTGCTAACAGCTGAACATTGGTATGGTTCCAACTATTTCTTTCTCATTGGTATGGTATTTAGGCATGGCTCTGTCTGGAATTAATCCCTTTCAAATGCCTGGGTTGGTGATAATGCATTTAAATAAGCTATTCTTATTTATTTGTGCAGGATATTAGGAGTTCATTAGGAGTTGTGACTAGGAGTTGATCCTAGCTAGAAATTATGTGAGCTTAAACTCGGTGAACTATGGAACATGATGCTCTTTCTCAGGCAGTAGACTCCACCGTCTTCTTGAAACCATAGACTTCTGTTTCAAAGGGCAGCATTTCTGCTCTGATAGATGATCTAGCAAATAGGACAATGTATCTGGAACTACCAGACTCTTGTCTGCGTTTTTGCATCCAGTGTCTCTGCCAAGCTTCGTACCCTGTCCTTGAGCTTTTGATCTATCTTCCTAGTCCACGTATCATAAAAGAATACCCAGATTCCATGAGATTTTCTAGGTGACTGAACCTGAATTTACAGACTAGGTTTTCCTCTTGACCATTTCTTTAACAGTAATGTTTACTACATGCCTTAGAGAAACATTGCTATATTCAGCTGCCGTGCTAGGTACATGGTGTATGGTTTCATTTTTCTTTGAAATTCCACGTGAAATTCCACATAAGTATCTTTGAGTCCGGACTACTGACTTAGTCTGAAAAATAGCGAGGGTAGCCTAAACAAGCTCGAGAGTTGTTAGCAGGCACGTGATATGCTGCATAAATACAGAAGGTGATGCTTGATAGTAATCATCTCCTGAGGCCTCTGAGGTGGCAATGATTAACAGGTGTTAACAGGCCATAAGGCCTTTTTTTGTTCCAGAAACCTTGGTTATCTTCGTTCATCACGTACATACTTTTGATTGTAAGAGCTCCTTGCTAGCTGAGACACTACTATCCTACCTTTTGCAGATATTCCATTTGCCTTCTCTTCTGTACTCTGGTCATTTAGTTTTGGTCCTGGATATTATCTAACCAAGTGCTGATTTTTAGGAACTCTTCAGAAGAATGTGTATTCTTTTTTCTAACAAGAAAAGCAAGCATCCCTGTTCCAGATTTCTGTTGTGAACACACTTACCAAACATGTAAACAATCCCAAAAAATGTTTACTGGGAGACTTGCCTCATGAAATTACTCAAGAAGTAAGCCAAACAGTGTAATGTAGACCCAGTGGTGGCCAATCCTCCATCCTTCATGTGCTTAACTGTGCATGTAATTTTCAGCCATTCAAGGTATCTTAATACTTAAAACTTTCTATAACCTTTCTGAAATGCAGTTTAGAATATTTTTGGGACTTCTTTTCAAATTATTGTCAACTTTCTTGTTGTTCATTAATATCTCTTTGCAACATGGAGAATTAGTGACATGAACTGACTTTGGTCAATAAATCCAGGATTATTTTTGAGAACGTGGTATTTAAAACTTCATATGTTCTCCATCCTACTTGTTGCTTACCCTCTTTGTTATTTGTACCTTTCCTAAAGAGGAAGGTTGTCTACTTCAGGTCTCTTACCTCAAGATATGAGATGGCCACCTAATGCCTATTCTGTTCCTGGCAGGATAATATATTGGACTGGGCAGTATAGCAGGAGAAAGTCAGCAGCTTAGTGGATTTGTGAATAATGTGGGTTTTTTCAGGTATATAATTTTTAATAAAACACTCCATCTAGGTAACAAACTTGCTGGTTCTGATGGAAGGATATTATTTGTGCTTCATTTACTGTTAAATTCGTTAAAGTGACTGTTAGTGGGTCTTTGTTTTGGTTATGAGCAGGTGCTTAGATTGTGAAGTAGCTGTCCTGTAGTATTTTTGGAAGAGGTCTCTTACCTGTGTGTGATCAATGTAACAAGCACCAGCTGTATAATAGCAATCTCTCTTAACAGTTCTGTCAGCAGAGCAGAAAGGGAAGAAGAGATGATCTAGGGGCATACTTTTAAACTTGTAGAGAAAGCGATGTATATTTTTTCTCCGCTAAAGTGGGTAGAATTCTTTCCCTACCGTTTTTTTTCTTTAAAATAGCTGGCCTGTTTTCAATAAATGTGTGATGTATTCAAATATACGCTTTATAGTTTCCAAAAAACTCAATTTTGAGTTAATAGTTTGACATTTATAAACAACAGAAAAATGAGATTAATAGTGTAAAGCTTGGCTTTGTGTCATTTATTTTTGCAGGTTTTTTATGCTGGACTGAGGAAACTTTCGTTTCAAGATAATTGCCCTCATTTAATAAAAAAATAAGAGAGTCTTTGGGGAAAGAGACAGCACAACACTCCCAGAAAATTAGTAGTGTTCTAATACTTTAGAATGCCCTTAACAGATAAATACTGAATGCTTTTGTGGTTAAATATTGGGGTAATCCCTTGCATTTCATACAGTGGCAGGTGTTTAACTCTTAAAGGGACATAGAAGTGCTACATGCTTTTTGGTGAGAGAGGAGATCCTAGCATAAAATAATGTATTATCAGAACAGTGTGATCTCTTTGACAAACCAGAACTGTTGTTGTAGCGAGAGGGGATTGGACAGAAAGAGATCAGTGTATGTCAGTATAAACTGTTGCAACTCACTTCATCTCTCTCTTTCTCAGATTGTCATACTGAAGGGCAGAATATCCTCTTCACTGATGGAGAATATGTTAATCAAATAGCAGCATCTAGAGATGTAAGTGTTACGTGTGATGGGTAAACGATTTTTCTCAACTCAATTGTTTTATTTTACTATACTGATCTGTTTAACATTGCCTTTTATATTGCTAATGCAACTAGGGAAGAAATTCACATAACTAGTGATAATGAGAAACTGCCATGTTTGTGCACGAAGGAGTGGGGTTTTTGTATTTATTGACACAATTTAGATCTGTGGTGGATCTTTCAGATAAGTTTTAAGAAAAACTTCGTTGCCCTTGCTGAGGAAAAGAATCTTATACATGGAATAATGGCTTTTTAACATGTCATTCTACAGAGTGTCTGTGAGATAAACTTCTTAGAACTTAATTGTAATTGTTCTTCTAAATTGGTTTCCTGGATTTGATACTTGTTGGGGAATTTTAGCTAGATTTAATAGAAGTTGTCTGAAAGATACTACATTGCAATAGATTTTTATATGTAAACTACCCACTGACTAAAGCTATGGAAACCCAAGTAAGTGCTTCTGCTAGGGTAAAATGGTTTAAACTGTTTTTTGTTTAGCAAGCCGTTATTAAATTTTTAGTTCTTTTTTCACTGTTTTCTGACAGTGAGAGCTGGAAACAAGGGATGGGGCAGGGGTGGGGTGAGACAGGGTTGGAAAGACATGCCAGCAGTGCAGCTACAAAAATAAAAAAATCCCAGGATTAATCCATATCCCTGCTAATGGAACAACTTTTTTTAACATGTCTCAATGAAGATTATTCATTTGCACTTGTAAAGAGAAATCTGGTTTAGCTGTTTTTTTAAGTAGTCACTCTTAAACTCTGCAGAATTTTGGGTTCTGAATCGGGAGAAGTTGAGGCTTACAAGATAGACGTAAATAGTTATAAAAGCAAGATTTCTGTTGTGAGATTGAGTTACCTATTTCTATAATAATTCACTATTTTCTCAGTGTTCATAGTGTTTATATCGAATTCAATATACATTTAAGGTCTGTCAGATGCTTATCTTCAGCTGATCCCATTGGGCACTTTCTTCTGTTCTACTCTATAACTGTTATCTTATTGATGTGTCCTCTGATAATTAACTCTGAAATAGTATTATATGGATGTGCTTAGGCCATGAGAAGTAAATGATTGTATTTATTAGGCAGCATAAAGTAGTTTATTTTATTTTTTCAGGATGGCTTTGTAGTACGAATATTTGCAACGAGTACTGAGCCAGTACTGCAACAAGAACTGCAGCTTAAGCTTGCAAGAAAATGCTTACATGCCTGTGGCATCTCATTGTTTGATCTGGAGAAAGACTTGCACATTATCAGTAAGTCGTCACCTTTGAAGGTTAATAACAAGCTAGTAATTTATAGAATCATAGAATGTTTCGGGTTGGAAGTGACCTTAAAGATCATACAGTTCTAACCCATCCACCATGGGCAGGGACACCTTCCATTGGATCAAGTTTCTCAAAGCCTTATCTAATCTGGCCTTAAACACCTCCAGGGATGGGGCATGAAATAATAAAAGTGAAACACTGCCCTTCCCTTTGTTTGCCTTTCTTATATGCAGGGAGTTATAGCTGCATTATAAACAAATGAAGGTGTCTAAGGGTTTTGCAACTGCTTAAGCGTTATTTGACTCATAGTGATCCATACAGTCATTTGGAAGCACCTTTCTGTCTGTAGCACTGCCTACGTTTTTTCAGTATTTTCTCCTAGTTGTATAATAAGAATATTATTGATTCAAGTTTGGACTTTATGATAGTTTTTGTATAAGATGTAGTTAACTATAGAACTCTTGGCTGTGGGTCAAAGTTAACAGAAGTTATAAGGAGTCTTGACTGGTTTAGTAGAAAAAAATGCATTGAAAGATGCATTGAAAAATGCATTGAAAGACTAAATACATGAAAACCACCTTTGCATCAGAATTTGAGATTGTTGCTATCTATAAAGATATTTTGGAGAAATATCACTTGGCTTTTGCTTTGGTTTTTGTTGCTGTGTTAGGGGTTTGGGTTTGGTGCTATCAGAACAAAAGCGTGTTTCACTACAGGGACCTTTTGTCTGACCAAGTGCAGTTGTTCTCGTGGTGGTGCCTGTTTCCTCTTTGAACAGCTCTGCCTGGTCTAGCCCAGCCAGCCTTGTTATGGCAGCACAACTTGGTTTCACTTGTAACGTTCTTAAAACCTTTGTTGTTGCAAACCCTCCCTGGCAGAGTTAGGTCAGTGAACTGGTCTGTGAAACTGTCTGGTTAATGCAACCTTCCCTGTGCAGGTACAGGTTTTGATGAGGAATCAGCTGTCCTTGGAGCTGGAAGAGAGTTCGCACTAATGAAAACTGCTAGCGGAAAGGTATGAAAACGTTCTCTGATGAATGACAGGTTGCATCAATATATTTCTACATGATTTGTAATTTAATTATTATTTTCCACAATTCCTTTTTGCCTTTCTTCATAAATAAGCTTAACTATTTTTCCTAATTAAATTTAGCAGTATGAAGCAGAACTTCATCAAGCAGGACTCTGCAGACATTAGAGGAGACAGATTAATTTGATCTTTAGACTAACAAATGCCTCTTCAATATAAAATGAACAAATTTCCTAGTTTTGACCTTGAAATTTGTACATCTAGGTATGAAATACACCTTCTAAGACAATGAAATATGACTCTAGGGGCCCACATAAGTTAAAACACCTGTTTTATTACAACATTGAGTAGCAAATTCTAGAGGAAACTTTTTAGTCAATAGCAGTAGTTTTGTTTCTTCATAGGAAATATTTTATTCAGTGTTACTGTTTATGTGCACAGTGGCCTCTTGTGCATTTACTGAAAATAAGTTGTCAAAATATGTTGAAGCATATTCAAATTTATAGCAATTTGGTATTTTTTAATATTTTTCTTGTTATGATACCATCTGGTTTTCACACAGACAAGACACTTCTCCAAGTTGTTCTAAATGCTTGGTCTCCTCTAAATAGTATCTTCTGAACTGTTCTCTCTTGTGGTTTCAGCTCATCCACACAAACAATTGTGTACGAATACTAACACTATGGCACAGTAGGAAGCCCATTTCAAAACAATCAAAGTCTGGTCAGACTGCTTCCTATGTTAAGTCAAAATTCATGGGTTTAGGTTAGAGATGTTGAAGTGACATAAACCATGTCAGGAGAAGTTCTATATGGTTTGAAATTGCAGAATTTAAAACCAGTGTAACTTTGAAAATTATGCACGTTTGAAGTGCTGTGGCATAACTGAAAATTGTAAACTGTTTTCTTCTAGATTTATTATACTGGCAAATATCAGAGCCTGGGAATCAAACAAGGTGGTCCTTCAGCAGGAAAATGGGTTGAACTCCCAATCACAAAATCTCCAAAGATTATTCAGTTCTCTGTTGGACACGATGGCTCACACGCATTACTTGTTGCTGAGGATGGAAGCATATTCTTCACAGGCTCAGCTAGTAAAGGGGAGGATGGCGAATCAAGTATGTATTATGCCTGCTTGATCAGTGATTGATAAAAGCCTATTAACCAACTTTAATTTAAAAGGAAGTGTTTTAACATTTTTGAAGAACATGAAAGCATGTCGTTGGGTGTGAATTTTGTCAGACACAGGTCTTGACACGCAATGCCACTGCCTTTTGCAAGTGGAGATGGTGATCAGTTTGGATTGTGTGGTGACAACACTGCTTCACAGTTGTCATGAGGAAAGGCAGTCATAAGTTTCAGTTCTGGAATCTTCAGTGTAAGAAGGGCATGGAACTGTTGGCACAGGTCCAGAGGAGGGCCACAAAGATGATCCGAGGGCTGAAGCACTTCTGCTATGAGGGCAGGCTGAGAGTTGGGCTTGTTCAGCCTGGAGAAGAGAAGGCTCAGAGGAGATCTTATAGCAACCTTCCAGTACCTGAAAGGGGCCTACAAGAAAGCTGGAGAGGGACTATTCATAAAGGCTTGTGGTGATAGGACAAGGGGGAACAGGTATGAACTGAAGAGGGACAGATTTAGGCTAGACATAAGGAAGAATTTCTTCACCATCAGAGTGGTGAGGCACAGAAACAGGCTGCCCAGGGGAGTTGTGGATGCCCTCTCCCTGGAGATGTTCAAGGCCAGGTTAGATGGGGCCTAGGGTAACTTGATCTAGTGGGATGTCCCTGCCCATGGCAGGGGAGTTGGAGCTAGATGATCTTTAAGGTCCCCTCCAACCCTAAGTATCCTATGATTCTGTGATGCTACGTGTATGTTTTAATAGGGTAATATGATGTATGTTTCATAGATAACATTGTATTACAGTATTAAAGCCTGAATCCAATTCCAGTTAATTTCTCAGTGATGTTCTGGTGTAATAGGGTAGTTTGATATTGCCATTAAAATTCATGTATTTTTCACAAAGTAGGTTTGGGGAGAAGTTCAGTCAGCTGGCCTTAGAATCCATACTTTACTGAATGCAGGGGAAACATAAGTGACAAAGAATGAGGATAAGGCTGAGTTACTTAATGCCTTCTTTGCCTCAGTCGTTTTAATAGTAAGGTCAGATGTGCCCTGTGTACTCAGCCTCCTGAGCTAAAAGACAGGAAGGGCAAGCAGAACAAAACTCCAGCAATCCAAGAGGGCATGGTTAGAGACCTGCTTTGACCAATTAGGCTCTCACCAGTCTATGGGGCTGGATGGGATCCACCCAGGAGTATTGAGGGAGCTGGCTGAGGTGCTCACCAAACCACTTCCATCATCTAGCAACAGTCCTGCCTAACTGGGGGAGTTCCATTTGACTTGAAATTGGCAAATGTTACACCCATTTACAAGAAGGGTTGGAGGGAGGATTTGGGGAAGGTCATGGAGCAGGTCATCTGAGTGCTATCACACAGCACATGCAGGACAACCAGGTGATCAGGCCCAGTCAACGTGGGTTTATGAAAGGCAAGTCCTGCCAAACTAACCTGATCTCCTATGACAATCTGTCCAGCGTAATGGATGAGGAAAAGGCTGTTGATGTAGTGTACCTGTACTTCAGTAAAGCCTTTGACACCATTTCTCACAGTGGAAGTAGCTGTCAGGTCCCTCATTTAGGTGAAAATTCATAGACCATAATAGTAGTTGTTGCTGTTACTTCTACTCTTTAGCTATGCTGTTACTGTTCTTTTTGACATCAGATTGCAAGCAATGATTTTTGGGGTGGGGATTTTTAGCAGTTTTTCTTCCCTTTTTTTTGCTTTCCCTTTTTTCTGTGTTGTGACTTAAAGGTTTTCTAAAGATGGCTTTAATAAATACATAATTTAATATTTTTTTTAAAAAAAACCCTTGAGACTTGTGTAACATTTATCTGTGAGCTTATTGTGTGTATATTGTCATATTTTCTTCTCAGATGGCAATGAGGAAATTTTTTTTACTATGCGCTGCTTTGTAAGTTGGTTTAGTGTATGTAAGTAAAATAACATGAGGAATCATTACTGAAACATGCCCATCTAATTATGGCTTTGCTTGCCATTGAATGTTTTCAGTCTGAAAACTAACCTGTAATTATAAACCACATTATCGTGCCTTTGCAGTTCTTTTTTTGTAGAATGACTTGCAATTTTTTTATGTATTTAAAGCTAAAAGCAGACGGCAGTCAAAACCATATAAACCTAAAAAAATTATTAAGATGGAAGGAAAGATTGTCATATCTACAGCATGCAATAATGGAAGCAGTTCTGTAATTTCAAAAGATGGGGAACTCTATATGTTTGGAAAAGATGCCATTTACTCCGATAGTACAAGTAAGTTAATTTTTATCTTCTAAGCAATTTCTCAACTACAGTAATTGAAATTATTCTGAGTTTAGCCTGTGGAAATAATGTGTCTGTTTCTTAATCTCCTAATGGTTTTCTGAATTTCTGCTGATTCAGCCAAGCATGACAGAAGGATAGAAAGAAAACATTTTTCTTAATTTCTGTAAACATATATAGCAGTGCTGGTGACAAACTCCTGAATGAATGCTTCTACTAGGAGGGGAAAAAAAGCATTTGTTGTACTATCCTAACACTAGAAAACCACACAGGGAAAAGGCACACAGATTTACTGCGAGGATGATGAGGGCCTGGAACAGGTTGCTCGAAGAAGTCATGGATGCCCCGTCCTGGGAGTGTTCAAGACCAAGTTAGATGGGGCTTTAAGGAACCTGATGCAGTGGAAGGTGTCCCTGCCAATGTCAGAGAGGGGTGGAACTGGATGATTTTTAAGGTCACTTCCAACCCAAACCGTTCTGTGATAAATTAGACATGTTTTGTTATGAACAGAGGCTGCAGGAAACCAGGCCTTATAAGTTTCTCTGCTCAGAAGTCAGCCTGCTATGAATTTGCAGGTGATCCACTACATCTCAGCTTAAATAAAATATTAAAAAAAAATAAATTCCGATGGCATTGACACCTTTAGAACTGCTTTTCAGAACAAGTGATTTCAATAAGGATTTGGTTTGGTTTTGGCTTTCCGTTCTTTGCAGGACAAATGACCTAGGCTGAATTCCCCTTTCACTTCTGATTCTAGCACTTCTATCTGCAGTTTTTTTCCCGTGATGTTGATTTGAAAATTGTCAGTATTTACTACCAATTTTGGTATATTGCTGAAGTTCTCTTCTTGGGTAGAAGGTGCAATTTACCAGTCAATTGTTTTATTACTTATAGGTTTAGTAACAGATCTGAAAGGCCATTTTGTGACTCAAGTAGCCATGGGCAAAGCTCACACCTGTGTGTTAATGAAGAACGGAGAAGTTTGGACATTCGGTGTAAATAATAAAGGTCAATGTGGACGAGAAACAGGCTCCATGAGCCAGGGAGGAAAAGGTGAGGGATCTAGATTTTTCCTCCTGTTTTATGTGTGGGAAAATATCACAAGTGAAGATGTAAGTAATAGTAAAATTATTAGAAAACACAATTCCAGTTCAAAGGTTAAATACTTGAAATGTGCTTTAAAAGAAAATGAGTATGAATGTTTTCACATCACCTGTCAGATGTTTGGTGTTCTGCGCATACTAACAAATTTAGTTATATATAAAAAGAAATGTCAATTACTTTCCTGTAACAAATGAATAAACCAGACTTCATCATTCCTTGCCTTGCTTATGTGCTGTTGCCCTAATAAGAAACAATTTTCTACCTGTCATGGTTTGCATTCAGTCTTGAGGCTGTCGTATGCCTAAACAGGGCATGAAGCCATTAAGATGCAAGACGTGCAGGTCTACATCTTTGTCCACGCAACTGAACACTTCCATTACTCCTAAGTATAGGTATGAAAAATCACACCTATTCACCTTTGCTGGGTTGGAGTGTTTTATACACAACAAGTAAATAACCTGTTATTGTATACTGAATATAGATGTTTCATTTCCCTTTTAGTTGTGAAACCTAGATATAAACACCAGCCCACACTTAAAGAGATTTAAAAAATGTCATTGTGCTGGCTGAGCATGCCTACCAGGTGTGCCTGTCATTCCTTCTATAATAGGGTATGTGAGTATTCTTCAGAGCTTTCTCAATAGGCACCGTTAGCCTTGGAAAACATCTATTTCTTGTTTCCCTGTCTTAATTAGGTTTTGGAGTTGAGAACATGGCAACAGCAATGGATGAAGACCTAGAAGAAGAACTGGACGACAAAGATGAGAAGTCCATGATGTGTCCTCCAGGCATGCATAAATGGAAGCTGGAGCAGTGTATGGTGTGCACTGTGTGTGGGGATTGCACAGGCTATGGAGCAAGCTGTGTTAGCAGTGGGCGTCCTGACAGAGTACCCGGAGGGTAAGCAAACCTATGGAAGTGCACTTTTTATATGATGTGGTGAATGGCTGAAACACATGTTGAATGTAGCCTGAGTTGATGCGTTCTTAGATTTCAATCTACAGTAATGTTATATCCAAAAAGTGTCTGTGCTTTTAAAATCAGAAGTAGGTTAAAATTTTTGTGAATAGCTTGTGGTGGTTGCAGGTGATTTAGTTTTAAATGCATTTTTTAATAGTTCTGTACTAAAAGCTGCTGAATATGCACACAAATATAGTCTGTCCCTTGACAGAGCTGCTGGCTTTGGGATAACCTTTCTTCATCCTGTGATGGAAGCTTTTTATCTTGCCGTTCCATTTGCTTTCATCTGTTACTTCAGGCTTGAGCTGCATAAAGGGCCGTGGCTTTGCATATTGCCATTACCATTTCACCAGCATTGCATGTGCTCACGGTTTCCCTGTTCACGTTTTCATCTGGTCTGTTTAATTAAATGCAGAAAAGTTAACGCTGAGAAGTCATTTTAGATATGTATGGTCATTGTGTGCTTCCTGGCACCATGCAACAGCAGCTAGGATTAAACTAGCCATAATTTCTTTTTTTCTTGGGGGAAAATTACATAAAACAAACTAATGATGTATATTTTAATTACCAAGGCATCGGTAATGCACAAAAATAACAGATAGTGATAAAGCAACTCTGTTTGCTGCAGAATCTGTGGCTGTGGCTCGGGGGAGTCGGGTTGTGCTGTATGTGGCTGCTGCAAAGCGTGTGCTAGAGAACTGGATGGCCAGGAAGCAAGGCAAAGAGGAATCCTGGATGCTGTAAAAGAGATGATACCATTAGATCTCTTGCTGGGTAAGTGATGCAAAGTTATCAAAATGGCTTTTAATTTTATTTTTTACTGCACTGTTGGTTTTTTTTGTTGATTTTGTTCCTCAGTGCATCTCTTTACGCTCTAATAAACTCAATCCCACTGCTGACTTTTGAAACTTAAAATGGAGTAACCGGTTAATTTAGAAATAGGTTTATTCTTTTCAGTTAATATTTCAGTTAGTACTTTTTGTTCTGTATGGTCAAGCTTTGCATCTGAAGTCGTGCAGTTCTTTCTTAACAACCAAATTACTGAACTTCTAGACATAAAAGGCAGTTTTAGTGTAATATTGTTAAAATGGATAAAGTGTTCCTCTTCAGACCAATTTATTTATTGGTCATATAACAATGTGGGATCATTCTGGTAAGTGATATGCTTTAAATTTGTACTTACTAGAGACATGTATGCCATTGTGACCTGTGGGGTTATGATATTAATGCTGATACTACAAAGTTGTTGTTGTCTTTCTTTGATAGCCTGAATATTCTTTTATAATCTTTTTATCAGGTTTTTTTTGCAGACTCATAAAAGATGGGGCATATTGTTTCTTGAAAATTTTTACTTTTTTTCTCTTAGAAATTTTCAGGGAGAAAGAGCTGCAAAGAATGTGGAAATCACTTTCAAAAAAACCCAAAACACCTCTGTACTCACAACCTCTCCCCCTTGAAATACTCATCTTGGTAACATACCAACTGGTATGATTATTAGAAAAATGCAGTTTGGGATTTTACCTTGTAAGATCCATTATCACAACGTTTTAATATTTTACTCTCCGTACTTGCACCTGGACATTTGCAGGTTTTTGGAGATTTTGTTTATTTTTTTTTTTAAGTTTAAGTTTACATAAAGCCAGTAATCCTGCATGGATGTTTGGATATAAGATCTGGAATAGAAACCGACCATAAAATAATCAGATGCATGATTTCAGATATTTATACATCTCGCCAATCTACCTGCAGAAAGAGTAATAGTAGAAAATTATATGCTATGCTCTACATGTGAGATTTTTTTGTTATTATTTTTTTTACCCAAGTAAAAGTTTATTAGAAACTGGAAGTTGTTCTGTTGCGAAGTTAACACTAAGGATCCAAATAACATCACTGATAATTTCATACAGATGTTTCTAAGTGTAATTTGCCTGTATGTGGCTATCCTAGAAGCAGATGGATGCCCGTGGTGAGTGTGGCAATAGTAGCTCTGCTTCCCAGCTCTGTTCTCATGCCTGATCAGGGAGGAGTTCTGGTTTTTGTGCTGACCTCTTCTTTGCTAACTCCTGTCCTAGCAGGATAGACACCAGCTCTTGGTCCTGTGTTGGACTTTGCATAATTTGAGGTGAGGGTATTGATCTGGTTGACCACATTTGAAGAAAAGTGTTTTCAGGTGGAGTTTTTGTTTGATATTGGAGGCAAGGTGTATTTTTTCTTTCAGTTGCAATTTGCTGAAAAAGCACTGATAAAAGTGTTTACAGTAGTTTTAACATTGCATTTGTTCAAGTTATGTTTTCTGTTTAAAGAATAGCTTATCAGTTTGTTTCGAATTCCGATTAAAATAGCTAGTTTGGTAAAGAAGTCAGGTTTACATTCACATGTCTCTGCATTAAAGTGATTGCATGCCTCTTTGTAGGCACAGAGTGTATAGTGGTAAAGCATTCCTAAAGTAAAAAATACCTAATTGATTAAAAACATTTTTAAAATATAAGCAATTTTAAGCTTGCTTTAATGATAATCCTTTCAGAAACTTTTTGGAAAAGAGTTGAAATAACCATGACAACACATAACTAAATATGAATTTGTTTGTGCCTAATAGAAAGAAAGTCCTAAATAGTATTCCATTGTGTTGGAATCGTCAGATTCATGAAAATCAGGGAGTTCAGAGAAAAGGTCTAAAATTCTTCTGCAGATTTGCTCAACTTCTGTCTTTATTTCTAAATATTGTGTCAGAGCCATGAAAAGAGCAGGTAGTAAGTAGGGATTAGTTTTCATTTACTTAACTTCTAGGGTTTATCACCATCATGAGAATTTTGAAAGATAATTTTACATATTTTACTTCCTTAACCCTTCTAGCTGTCCCCGTTCCTGGAGTTAATATTGAAGAGCACCTTCAGTTACGGCAAGAAGAAAAGCGGCAGCGTGTTAATAGGAGACATAGATTGGAAGAAGGAAGAGGTAAGTGACTACTCCATTGATGAGAGGCTTTGGATAGTTTTAAGGAGACTTCTTGATCTTTTTTGGAAATTAGTTTTGCTCCAGTGAGCCAATACAGGGACTAAACTAAAATCGGAACCTAAATAGATGGCTTACCCTATTTAGTCTGCTTTTGGGAAAAATGTGAAAAATCTGTAAGTTCAACAAAGCCTACTTATAGGAATCAGAATTTTAATGGTAAAGAGTGGCATTTTATGACTCTCATATAGTCAGTTTTCATTTTTTTGCTGTCTCCTAGTTGAATAATAGGTTCTTAAAAATATACGTGCTAAAACATTTTCTTATTTGAAGAGCTATATGCTGTTTTATATGAAGAGTTGAAATGACTCCAAGCCTGTCCAGTGCTGGCTACCTATAGTATGAATTACTTAATTATTAGTATAAATTACAGAATTTCTGTTGTGTAATAGTAAACCGTGTTTCTTGTTTTATAAACAAACTTCTTAAGTTTAAATAGCATGAAAAAATTGATACACTGAATTAAAAAACAAAGAACACTGTATGATTCTAGAATTCTCTTTACTTGTGTATTGTCTGCCTCAGGAGTTACTGTTGGTTTTCCACACAAATAATATGTACTTTAACACATTTTCAGTATTCCTCTTGTTTTGAAGTACTCCAGTGTCTTAATCTGGAAAATAATTAAAGTTGAGAGATTTAGATTGATATGAGTCATATTTTAGTAAGGCAGGGTATTGTGATTGGTAAGATTGTGTGTTGAGAAGAGAAATAATTTTATGGGAATTCTATGGTCTTCAAGCTCCTACGGTGTTAGTAAATACTGTTTTGATTCTCCTTATAGGTATTAGATACTGTTTTTACTCGGATACAAAATGTGCATTGTGACCAAACTCAGTTCCTAGACTCCTGCTGGGGAACCTTGTGGGACCAATTGTGGCTTTATTTCATTTGCATGTAAGAAATTCCTGACGTTGCCACAAATAAGGAGCAAGAAGGAAGAGAAAGCTTATGAGTTCCCTATGCATGTGGAAAATAATGGATTTTTTTTTCTCTGAATCTTAGTGGTTTATTTTAGCTGTGAGGTAGAGAGAGGAAGCCCTCTTACATCCTTTGTCTAGGTTATGTTGGAGCTGCGTTGCATACTGCTGGCAAATAGTATGTACAGCTAACAATCCGTTTTTCATAAATCCTCATTGAATGCCCAGAAATTATTGAAAGATACTGCTGTTCAACCCCAAAAGGTAATGATGCCAGAGCTGGGAGGTGAATTTCAGTTGGGGAAGCTAAAAAAAAGAGCAGCAGAGAAACATTTCAGTTTGCTTCCTTTTCTGTGGTTAGAAGTAGAACCAGAGCATCTCCTCCATTTTGTATGCCATCTCTCTTTAAAAGCAAACAAACAACAGGTTTGGATCCAGTAGAATCTCAGATGATAAATATTAGCAATGTGGTGTTGTTGACTTGATAGATGTGTAGGGACTGTAGCTAAAAAGAGGGTGGCCAGCTTGTTTGACACATCCATGTTGTAGTCTATATCAAAAGAACATTGAAGTTCCATACGTGTGTGGCTCCTGGAGGTAGTTGGTATGTCCAGCTGTAAGGGCTGGTGTTCAGTCTTCTGATTCAGTTTGGAGTGACGTAAGTGGTAAAGCTGGAAATAGGGTTTCGCAAATACTTAAGAGATATTGATTTACATAGTCAGGTGGACAAAGTTGGAGTTCTGTAGCTTCCCCACCAAATACTGTGTTTTCCCGTGAATTGGTGGAAAGAAGAGCACCATTCAAGATGACTGTTACGGTGATTTTTTCATGAGAGAGACCAAGAGCATTTAAATAACTGACTAGATTTTTATTTTGCTGTGGAAAAAGTTTTGCAATTGAAAAAGCTTTGTTATATTAATCTTAAAAATAATAGGCAGATTGCTTAGTTTTCCTAAATATTTGTAGTATTTGTACATATGTAACTGAAGAAATCCTTGACTGATAAAATAGCTATTTAGAAATTCAAAGAAAAGTCTCAACCTTTCATTTCTTTGAAGAACATTGCTTAGTCAGTTAAAGGCCACATTAGCTCTGTTACGGTATTTCCTTCAGGTACCCAGTGTTTTGTTTGTTAGGATTATGATTTCTGGATTGGAATGTGTTTATGTGTCGCTTTTGTTCTTTTATGTCAGATCAATGAGAAACAAAGCACATGTAGTTAAGAATAGCTGAACGTCAGTGATCATTCAGTGATCAGCTGGTGGCCTCTTATTCAGTACAAATATTTTCAGTAGATCTTGAATGTCTTAAAAACAAGAGGATGATGAAGGATTTTTGAGTAAATACAAGTGCATTTCAAGCAAATCAAACAACAAAATAACAAAGAAAACTCTCATGCATTTGCCCACTGAATGTCTTGAAATAGGATTATAGTTTAGGACTGAGGTGTAAGAGTACGAGTACTGGAAGTATGCTGGTTTCCTCAGTGAAGATGTTAAAGTGGTCTAATTGTTCTTCTTTAGCAAAGCACCAAATTTAGCATTGTTGCAGTGATGTCTGATTTAAAACTACATTCCACACAAGTTAAGGGAGAAGGTGATGGCTATGTCTACCAGCATGACAGTCGTTTAACTGACCTTGTGAAGGAGTTATAGTCTCATGTATGGAAGAAGATGAGTATGCTCATCTTCGTATTTGCAGAGCAGTTCAAATAAAGTGTGAATTCCTGTGTCATATTGTACAATTAGTGTAACAAAGCTAAGATTACTGTTTACTGAGTACACTCATCTTGAAAGCCATTCCTGCAACTTTTTCAGATAGATACTTGAAGTAACTGAATTTGGACACAGGCTGAGGTTTCAATTTATTACTTAAGGAATTCATTTTTTTAAGACTAAGAATATTGTAAATAGCTTTCAAAACAAACTACATTTAACTAGAAATACAGAAATATCTTTTAATGTGATGATAATAAATGGACTTTGTTAACTGGTATTTTGCTACATCTCTTTCTCAGCCTACAATGTAAAAACCTTTAGATGCTCATTACACACCAAATCTGTAGCTCAGTAATTAACCAATGTTTCACTTTTGATGCCCTTATAGGAAGGGAAAATTATTTTCTTTCAATCTTTCTCTACTTGGAACAACAAAAATGAATGAAATTTAGTCAATGTTCCTGTGTATTGAGGCAATATTATCTGAGGCTGTCTGTATTTGGCTAATTTTTTTTGGTTTTTTGAAGTGTTAACTGATTCAGTTAATTCAGTAATTGGTTTTCCTATGTTAGCTGAGTATCATATAAATCTATTCTACTTCTGCCCAAGACATTATGAGCTCGAAATCGCTTGGTCGATAACACTTGTCTGTATTCATTGCTGAACATAGACATAAATATACAGCAGGACTAACTATTCAAATGCAATATTTTTCACTAAATATTAGTGCAATTTTCATCTGTAGTTTTAGTTAAATATTTGGTTTGATGCTTTGAGAAACTGGAGATTATTTTTTCAAAGTTTCGTTAAACAAACCAAAACCAAATGAAAAAAACAAATACACCCTTTTTACTTGAAACAACATCAAACCCATGCATGACTTTCTTTTAGGAATGCTTTCAAGAGAAAGCTCTTAATAACCTGTAGGTGTAGTTCTCTGAAATTGTTGTACTAGTGTATGATTTCTGTCCGAAGCAGGTTATTATTATTGATAATAAAATTATTTTTAAAGTAGAAATATTTATGTTGTAGTTTTAGATTTTCAACACACTCAATGACAACAATTCTAGTTTATATTTAGTGTTTTAGTTTACCTTATCCATTTATCTTTCACATTTATTTAACAATATATATAAAGTATTCAGAAGAAAGTGTTAAAATTATAACTCTCATAAGTCTTACTTCCATTTTGTTCTCTGTCACACCCCCAATTGCCCTGCCTGCTTGTATCTGCTAGCCCACATCTCTCTCTTCTCTATAAAAAGCCCTATTTTTTGTGCCACATCTGATTGGTATGATTTAAGAGTCAGCAGAAAAGAGTTTTAAAAACACAGAAGAAACTTGTACCCTGTTTCATTTCCATTTTTTTTAACAAAATAAACAAATTGCAGTTAACCTGAGTTGCCTGCATGGCACAGTAGCGTTCTCCATGAGTATTTCTGACATAATAATAAATTGCTACTCATAGTCTGAACAATACCATCTTAAAGAGCATGTGCCTGAACTATTAGCCCTGCCTCACAGGAATATTAAGTTTTGTTTCCCTTAAGGCCATAGAGGTGAGATATTATCTCAGCATAGTGTTTTCCACTTTTGGTGGACTAATAGCATCCGATTTAAAATAGCAGCACTATAGTCTACCAGTCTCCTCTTAACTTAAGCTACTAAAGTAAGTAAAAATAGGAATAAGTTGTTATTCCCCATGTGGATCTGTGCTGAAGGCCTCTAGAAGAGTTTTTCAAATAGTACTCTGCAGGCATTTCTTAACTAAATAAAGGAAGTGCCAAATGCATGGTTGAATTGTTCCACTAGAGTAATTCATAATACCTCAACCCTATTCCCTTTGTATAGGCAACTTGAAATGTAAGCAGAGAACATTATATAGTCAGTGTGAAGTGTTTGTAGCGTCACAGAATGGTTTGGGTTGGAAGTAACCTTAAAGATCGTACAGTTCCATCCCTCCCACTGTGGTCAGGGACACCTTCCACTGGATCAGGTTGCTCAAATCCACATCCAACCTGGCCTTGAACACCCCCAAGGAATGGGGCATCCATGATTTCTCTGGGCAACCTGTGTCAGTACCTCACCATCCTCACAGTAAAAATTTGCTTCCTAATATCTAATCTAAATATACCTTGTTTCAGATTAAGCCTGTTACCCCGATCCTGTCCCTGCACTGGAGGAAGAGTAGGTACTTTACATCATGCCAGCATATTGACTGAACATGCAGACAACGAAAAATAGATAGTTCCTGTCATAGTGTGATCATGTCACAGATTCAGTATGCATAAACAGTCAAAAAGCAAGACAGACTTGCACGTCCTATTAAATGGATTGGTTACAGACTATTATGAAATGGCAATATATTGCATTTAACTTTATTTTGGATTCAGGTTCATTACAAAAATGTGGGAATGTAGAGTATATAGGAATATCCAGAAGCAAAGGTGGATTCTGCTTGGGTCAGCAGGTTAGATACTGTCACAGAGTTGTCATCCTGATTAGGTGAGTGTAATTCAGATGAGTGGCTTGGCAACTCATGGCAGCCGTGTGCCAGTGCCATGCTGGAGCTGACAGCCTTTTATGCTTCTCTGTCGCCCAGATCTCTTGTAGCTTTTACTCACCCTAATGTACTTCACTTCCTTCTGCTCTCCTAAAGTTCTCTTTTCTTCTGCTGTCTTTGTTGTTAGCACTAAAACACAGAGGGCTGCCATCGGGGCTGTCTCTCCTTCTCTGAGCTGTTTGCTGTGCAGGCGTTTTCTGGAACATCAGAATTCTCTTCCAGAGTTACCCAAAGATCATATCTGCTGTTTGAGCACTCACAAATATCTTGGATCGACACACTTGAAGCTGCACTCTGCAGTCCTTGCATCTCTTTTGTTTGCAACTTTTCTAACCTGAGTTTCAGTTCTATTATATTGCCATGCCTGTGATCTACTTCTTGGGCTTTTCATTTCATCAGAAACTTATCATTAAGCAACTCCCTTTAGTTTGGTTTCTTTTTTTTTTCCTCTTTTTAAAGCTCACAGCAGGAAACTTGAGACAATAGGTATTTGTTAAAAGGTCACCCAGGTTAACTTGTTAATAAAGCTCAGCTAAGGAAATGGAATACCAGTGATTTTGGGGAAGGAGGAGGAATACTTGTTTTCCAAGTTTCCCATAAGCTGTTAGTAACATGATACAAAGCCTGAGTTATGGTGTTCTGGGGTTTCACTTGGCAGAACTGGCTGCTACTGATTGATGGTTTGTATTGAATATGAGACTTCTGGAAGAAGGAGGTGCCTCCAAAGAAATTTTTGTTGACGTGCTTAACCCTTAAAAGAAGAAAAAATACAGTTTTAAGGAACAAATTGCTGGTCCATGATCTGCATATAATCAGCCTCAGTTAAACTTAATACAGCACTGCTTGGGGCTTGGGTCTAAGTTTTAGAAAGTACCTGGAGAAAATTTGAAGTACATACATCATTGCTTTCTTGAAATACAGATGTGCTCTTGAAGACCATTACATAGATGGGGAATATTTTAAAAATAAATCAGATTTCAAAATTAGCAAATAGGTAAGGAAAAAGTCATATGACTTGAATATTCTTCATCGAACAGGTGGGTTTTGGATGGTGATTTTCTTTGTAGGTCATAAGTTTGCATTTTAAATATGGTAATTACAAACAGTTGTATGTTTGTTTTTTAATTTAGCTTTAATAATGATGACATTGTTCCACATTAGTATTTTGAATGTGATGTTGTAGGATGTAAGGCATGATGATTGATTTTTTTAACTGTTAAAGACAGTAATGGATATTTGCTATCAAATTTGATACCCGATGTGGGTCAGTTGCATTTCTGTTGCTTGGGTGTACAGTTGCATGCTTACAAGTTTAGGTAAAACTGGCACTGTGGGATATTTACAGTTTCTTTGTATAATATCGTGGTCTTATTATCCGGAAATGGCAACTTGAACTTATTTAGGTCCCTTTGAATTTAGGAAAATGGGGTTATTATATTATTCTTTTTTTTTTTCATTGCTTTTAATTTGAATTTTGTTTTAACACACTGTTTTTATTTTGTGAGCTTTCCTATGCATGTGCAAAATGTTTCTCCTCAGGCCCCTTTGTATTTCCTGGTCCTCTTTTTATGAACCACCGAGAACAGGCTCTAGCCAGAATCAGACCCCATCCAGCCCAGCTAAAGCATAAACGGGACAAGCACAAAGGTATTTGGTCTTCCTTATCGGCTAGGATGGAATTAAGCCCATCCTCCCCATCACTTCTTCCATGCACTGAATCTGTCTTTTCAAAGCACTACACAAAACGGGTTCTGCCTTTCTTCGCGTTCATATCTTGTTACCTGAGGAGAAAGAAAATGCATTTAAACATTGCCCTTTTTTAAGTGTGGATGTTTGGTAGCCTGCATCATCCTTGTTTTTCTTTCCTTCCCCCCCCCCCTTTTTTAATTATGAAATCTACGTTGTCTTTCTGATTCTTCTCTCATTCCTAATGTTGTCTTATTCCTAAGATTCCTTAATTTTACTGTAGGAAACTTTTAATACCTTGCAGTGACTCAAACTGCTGCATTGCATTTGCGTTGGTTTTTGAACTTTTGTGCTGTACTTCTGGAGGGATTTCTTTAGCATACCAGCTACAGACTTGTTAATTCTAGCACAGAATTTTTCATAGTTTTATGTTATCTTTTAACAAGCCTTTTTTAGAAACAAAATAGTTAAAAAAAGCAGTGTTTACATGATTTTATGTGCTTCGTTTGTATGGGGAGAATAGAAATCAAAGTACAGGTTTTATGCTGCAATGTTCTCAAAGGAGGTATCTTTATTTCTGATGGTTTTCTATATCTGGAAGACCAATTCATTATACCTTGAATTTCTAAATCTGAAAATTTCAACTGAATTTATTAAAGCTGAGCTGTATCAAATCTGATCATAGTTTGTGTGTAGTCTGTACATATGCATCTATATATGAATACATAAAATGTAGGTTACAGATATGATCAAAGTAAATAGAAAGCTCCTAAAATGGTTAGGGCTCAGACTGCATCCAACTGTCTTCTAAAAGAATAGCTAAGTACGGAGAGACTTCTTAGAATAGCATTTCAGTTGAATAAACAGAAATTAGTGATACTGCTTGACATGTGTGTAAACATATGCCTTTTGGGGTATGATTTCGGGGTGGTGGTGATATGCCCTACCTAGTTATGAACATACTGGGTCACAAAATCATCTTGAGTTTATTTTATGGAAAATAAAGCAGAATCTGGTGCTTTGTGTTTGCATAACATATATTCAAATCTATTTGGAAAATACATCTTCTGAGCTGCAAATCTTTATGGATTAAATTGGATAATCTCCCTGAGAGAGATTGGGTTCTGAAAGACTTACAAAACCTTAAAGTTGTCACTTGAGTGACAGTGTGCTGATGATTTGTATTCTTGAGCTGGGTACGACCACTAGTTGTACTGATTGCAGGCTCTTGATGTCATAAGCAAGTGCGTAAAGGGACATGCTTATCCTGCTGATGTCTGTATGTGTGTTAGCAGTTGGAGCTTATTTCTGCTGAAGTATCTCCTTACAAGAAGTATATTCATTAGTGTTAGTTTAAGGTTTATTTTTCTTTATTAGAGTTGTAAGAACAATGCAAAGGTCTGTATTACGCTGAAAGATTTGTCACATGTGCTCTGTAGAACTGAACATTTATTTTTCCTTGCGGAAGGCTATAGGCGAAGAAACATTCTGTTTCTCTTAGTTCATGTCCCATGCTAAGCAGATAAGGAAGATTCAGATTTCTTTACAAGCAAACTTGAGACTCTCCTCTGCCTCAGAATACTGCTTCTCAAAAGACAACCCTAAATTCTTCTAGAAACTAGAAATTCCCCTTAACTTGTGGAAGAGCTTTCAAATGAAAAAGGGAAATTTGGGAAGTGGATGGGCAAGATGGGAAACATGAAAATGATAAGAAGTATATCTAATCTTAGAAGGCATGCCTGATTCACCGTACGTAGAACATAAAGGCAATGATCAAGCAATCTGAGATAGGGATGTTGACTTAGTAAAATTACACTATTAATGTTGAAATGACAGTATTCTTTTTCTTACTTTTCAATGTGATGCTTTCCAAATGAGCATTCTCATTTCAAAAGTGTCTGCTGAAGTAGTCTTGTAACTGTCTACACCTATCAGACTTTGAAGATCTTTGGGCAAGGAAGATTTATTTTGATTGGTAGTCCTGATGAGGCCATTACTAGGCTTGCTGGTACCTGTTTTGCAGCTGCAGCAGAACTTTTCTTGATAATGGTGTTTAAACTTGAATGTGAATAGCTTCTTCAGGACTGACAGTTATGGCCTAATTTTAAAAGTATATTTGATCTGTACTTGTACATATTATCAAATCTACAGGTTTTTTTCACTCGTGAAATGCTTCTGTTGACATGCCCCACTTAAAACTCCTTCAACTTCATCAAAATATATATTTTCTTGCGATTGCCATCTACTTATTTCACATTTATAGGGTCTGCATATCAAGATGCTTGTTATTACAAAAATGCATATTAAGCATAATTGTAATCTTTCTGATCTATGTTTGTGTCTCCATCACAAGTATAGATAGAAAAGAGTAGGTAACGCCTTCTCAGTTCTCGTGGAGTGAGTCAATTAGGGTTCTGCAGACCAATGCCATCTTTTTCCTGTATTTGTGAGTAGTGGCAATGAAAAAAGTGTTCTGAATAATATGAAACCAAATACCCTTAAAACCACAAAGGTTAAATGAAGCTGAACCTGCACAGATGGAACAAGCTACATGTCAACCATTTTGCAAATACTAATACAACATTATCAGATGTTCAAAGAAATTTACTTGTAATTTAATTTTTAGCTGTAAGATACACCAAAGCTTAAGTAGTTTGAAGTATTCATTGGAGAAAGAGAGAGATGACAATTAAAACCCACATCTATGACTTAGTGGAAGTGAATGATATTGGAGTCTTTACATGCTTCATATTGGTATTTCCATAGTTTGACAGTCTTGTTTTTATGTGCTAAATATTCCTGAAGAAGCTCAAACTGCACGTGAAGATGTTACATATGACTTTTTCTCTTTGAGAAGACAGAAGTTGCACCAAAACCATTTCAAAGCCACTTTTTCTTTAGTAGGTTTTTGCACACTGCCGTCAAGAAGGAGATGATGCTCTAGATGGGGACTTTTGTGGAATTTGAGGCTTGAAGAATGCAAAGTGTGTGCCAAACCTTGCAAGCATACAGCTGCTATTATGGCAACAAAAACTAATTCGTTAATTACAGTTATTAGTAAAAAATGTTGACCTTCTTTATAGTATACCTTTTTATGTTTTTATGAGTTCTGTCTCTCTATTCAGGCTTCCTTATATTTCATAGCAGCCCATCATTCAGTAATTCTTCCTAGGGGCTTAAATTTCACTAGATCAAGTTGTCCAGAATTTTGAAGAGGTTAGGAATAACTCCTCATATCATATACTGCAAATGGAGACTTACACATGTGAACTGTTGCAAATCATAAACAAGTCAGGACCAGTGGTGGCTAATAGGGGAAGAAGAAACCGCTGAAGTAATACCCTCTATTGAATAGGTGGATAAAATACAGCATTAGAAGAAGCTTTGATCATTAGAAGAAGCTTTTAGATAGCTCTGTAGTTTAGAACCTGTTGCTGCTTCCTTTGTCTCTCAAAAAAACCCACCACTTGAATAAGCTCTGTAGGAAAGAGGCTAGAAGTGGATCTTTGCTCCTCCAAAACATATATTTGTATTTAGCAGACTATCGGGGTCACAGAAAATACCCTGCTTGGCCACCCACCGCCACAGGACCTGGTGGCACTGATTGGGCTGTTGCTGGGGAACTGTGTAACGTGATCATTTCTGCTTGTAGTCATTGTCATACTCCATTAGGGAGACATCCCCTGCAAGGGGCTCCCCTCCACTTAAGGGACCTGAAGGGCTTCTGGGAATCTTGGCCAGTTGATTACATGGGACCTTTTCAGCACTTGTCAGGCTGCACCTGAGCTGCATTCTGTTTTGGTCCCTGCTATACAAAAAAGATGTGGACAGGCTGGAGTGGGTTCAGAGAATGGCCACTAAGATCATCAGAGAAGTAAGAAACCTACCACATACAGTAAGTCTGAGAGAATGGGGTTTGTTCAGCCTTGAGAGGAAAAGGCTTAGAGGAGACCTTATTGTCATGTACCAGTACATAAAGGGTGCCTACCAAGAGGATGGAGACTCACTTTTTACAAGGAGTTACATGGAGAAAACTAGGGGTAGTGGGTATAAATTGCTCCTGGGGAGATTCTGATTGAATTCCTGAAGAAAATTATTCTTCATGAGAACAGTTAAACATTGGAATAATCTCTCCAGGGAATTGGTAGATTCCTCTTCATTGGACGCTTTTAAGGCTCAGCTTGACAGAGTGCTGTGCCATTTCATTTTAACTAACCTAAAAAGGTTGGACCAGATGATCCCTGAGATCTTTTTCAACCTGGCATTCTATTAAATACACTTCTTTTGGTTTGTATTTGTATAGTGCAGACAAATCAGTTCATGGAGATGTCTGTTGTACTTTTCTGTTACTCAGTATTGCAGTTCTATTGGTATGCAAGTCAGATAATGGAATAAATGGTTTAGCCAGTAAATTCTTGTTTGCCCTTACTTTTTGCCTGAGCTGAACACAGTTGCTACTGAGCTTGTTATTAGAGTGCAAGTTTATTATCATAGTATCATATTATCATAAGTGTTACACACTTGTGATTCTGCATGTCGCATTTCACATATAAGCTCAAGTAAGCTCTGTAACAACTTCTCAAGTGCCTGGTTGACTTAGGTTTTTTTTCAGCCCTCATGAGATTTATGATTTTCACAACTAGAGACAGGTTTCTTTGCCTCATGCACTGTAGCTGTAATGTTGGTTATAGATATTTCAGCTGAAGCCAGTGGTGGACAGCTGAGAAGCTGCAGTCACAGGCTGATTTGTACAAATAATATCCTTGTGTAGAAAGCCTATAGATGATATTAAGGCACTCACAACATCCTTTGAGGGTTGAACATCATAGATGCTAAGCAGTAATTTGACAGGTATGCTTAATTTGGGTAATTACTGCTGAACTGAAAGAAATTTTGTTAGCAAGTTATGTAGTATGAAGAGACAGTTTTTCTAAGAATTTTTTGTGTACAGTTATGTTGCATTAATGCTTTTCATCTGTGAGGAGAAGAAACACTTCACATTTTTAGAAGCACTTCTTCCTTTCTCCAAAGGAGAAATTCAATATTGTCACCCTTACTGCAGCCCAGGAACACTAACAAAGTTTTTCCTCATATCTGGGCAAATGGTCCAAGATGCTATTTTATAAAAGTATTGGGGTGTTTATTTGACAGCAGAAGTCTCATTTATAGCTTTTGATTTCTTTTGTTGTTGGGGCTGAATGACCTTTTTCTTTATTCCTGGAAAGCAGAAAGCAGCTTTTTTTTCAGTGGTAGCAATATCAGCCGAGAGAACTTGTGAGCATGTTTCGCAGCGGGGACTTCAAGAGTTAAGACTTTCCTAGGGAAAATGAAAAGGAGGATTGTTTTTTGTATTTCTAGTTATTTTACTTTCCTTCCCCAACTATATTGGATAATCAAGGCTAAAACCCATCATTGTGAATTTGTTCATGGAGCCCACCCCTTGGTATTGACAGCTGGAAACACTTCAGAGATTTGCCTTCATGCTTTCATCTCTTTGAGAGATGGAAGTGTCAAAGTTCCTGTTCAGTGGTGGTCCAGCTGGGTAATACTGGAAGTACTAAACTGCTCTGCTTACAAGGTTCTGTTCATTCAAATGGAAGAGGCTCCGCTTCTAGTCTTTTCTTCTATGCTTCCCTTTTAGGAGCAGTTGTTTTGCTATTATTTGTAATGAAGTTAATGTGTTAATGAAGTTAATTTTTTGAAGAGAAGCAAGTGTGTATCTCCATAGTTAAAATTATTCCAGGATTGGATGAGGCTCTGAGCAACCTGATCCAGTGGAAGGAACTGCATAATATTCAAGGTCCCTTCCAACCCAGATCATTCTATGATCTTTTATTTAAAGACAATATCACATATTTATCACGTGAGAAAACTGCAATCCTAAACTATTTAGTAGCTGTGGTTGAATCACTTAAGAGCAGTATGGTTTTATTTTGATAAGGCAGGAACTGCACATGTGCCTGTTCAGGGATCTGTAGATCACTCGATAGCCACTGTTACATGACCAGAATACAACTTCTGCTAAATGAAGATAGTGTGCCTGTGCTTAGGTTCCATGGTTGCTAGGTGTCTAGTTTGTTTAACCGTAGGAAGTGAATGCAGCCATGACACATGCATTCTGGGCAGGTGAGGGCTCAAGTGTATTCGCACAGTGAGAGAGCTTACATTTTTTTTTACAATTACCAGTGATTGAGGGAGGAAGAGAGATGAGAGCCGCAAGTAGACTTCTAAAACAATTAGCTTTCTTTCTGCTCTTGTCCAAAGAGGTGATGTGAAAAAGGAATAAGGAGGCTGCTTACTGAACAAATAATTCTGGTGGCAATATTAGCCCTTAGAACCATCTCTTGAATACTTTGGCATGCAGAATTCAATGTAGAAGTAAAAAGTTCAAAGGTATTCTATTCAAGAAGTAGGTCATTCGCTAAAATACCGGAAGTATATTAATATTATGTTTATTTATCACAGAAACAATGTTTTAAAAATGCATCTTAAATGGACAGGAAACAGGCGTACCAGTAGTGAGTGTGTCAGCATTGTTAGAAATGAGCTGCAAGAGAAATTGTTAGCTGTGGAAAACAAGGACTATATGGCCATGTTGGAGTCAAGGAAAACCCTTACTTAGGCTACACCTATTGAGTTTAACTACAGTACTTTTGGTCTATGTCATAATGCTATGTTGTGGATGATCTAAAGTGATGGTTATTAAGCAAAACTTCTGAAGTTGTTTGAATTTCCTGTTTTGCTGGTCATTTATTTGTCTGCTCCTTGGAAGTTTCAGGTTTAGGGGATGTGACACTTTTGCAGTGTGTAACTTTGCTATAGATTCTGTCATCTTTCACATCTACTTTGATGAAACATTTTGCTCTGTCTTACTATTCTGTGAGTTCTTTCTTCTACCTTACAAATGGTGGGTTATAGGGAGTTATTTACCACTCTTGCTCTGCTCATTCTTCTGATATAACTCTTTTAGAAGGCATGGGGCATAATTATAAGTTTTATTTATAGATGGAAGTGGAGAAAGAGGTGAGAAGGATGCCAGCAAAATCACAACTTATCCGCCAGGGGCTGTCCGCTTTGACTGTGAACTGCGAGCCGTGCAAGTCAGTTGTGGGTTTCACCATTCAGGTAAAAAAAAAATTAATCAATGTTAATTACAGTGTAGATTTTTTGTTGGTTTTCTTAATGGAGTTGTGTGTGTATTCACTACTTTGTGTTTAATTTTCAGTAAGGAGGTACACTGCAGTAGTGGAGATTGAAAAGGTTGCAGTATAATTTTGTAGCCTATTACACTGTCCTTCAACAGTGAGAATTATCATATATTGAGTTATATCAGAGCTTTTAAGCAATTTTTGAGTCATATGGAAACATCGCTATGGTACCACTAGCCTGGCTTAGAGATACTGGCTGTGATGGGTTGTGAAATCTTGTAGATATCTCTTAGTGTTTTGGTACGGGTCATTAACTGTGCTGTTCAGAAAGATTAATTAACGCTGGTGCAGAGCCATGTTAACATGTGCATATGTCAGGAAAGTATTGTTTTTTGTTTGTTTTTCAGTGGTTTTGATGGAGAATGGTGACGTTTACACATTTGGATATGGGCAGCATGGGCAACTCGGACACGGTGATGTTAATTCCAGGTGAGCTGGTAATTAAAGGACATGATTGTGTATTGCTGTTCTGCTGAATAAAAAATGGCTAAATTTCTGTTTCTCTGTAGCTAGCAAGTCTGAAAACTCAAGTATTGTCCAACTGAAATTAATAAACTCTTGTTCTGCATTTATTTCTATAAGCCCGTGTTGATATAGACACAATTACAGTATTATTGTACTGCATAAGCTACTTGTTTGATACATGAAGGCTTCTGTGCATAGTTGAAGTGTAGCTTTGATAGTTTGAAAGGCTTCTTTCTCTTAATTTCTCCCGACATGTATGAGAGAATGACATTAAAATCTCATTAAGTTTTCATTTTTTCTGTAAAATATTACATACGAAACAGTTCGAATAGTATGATCTTGTAAAACTGTTACAACAGATTAACCTGTTTCTATTGCACCATTGACAGTAGTTCACATATGATAAAAATCTCAGTTTTGTTTATTTTTGTTCTTCAAAAGTAAGTCAGTAAACTTGTGTCTCGGCTGCATTTTGTACACTTGCTTTGGATGTTAGCATGTGAGTGATGTGTGCTTGCTTTCCGGTCAGTGGCAATAAAGAAGTCAAGGGAGTGTGGAGAGCTGTTTTACTAACCGCCCACATATCTACTTTAGTTATGCTCAGCAGCTGTGTAAACTTTATGGGCTTGATCTAAGGTGACAACAGTGAGAGCATAGATAATTCTTTAATGATTTCTTTAATGTGAAGCTTAATCTCACCCTTAGTATCTCATCTTTGGTATCTTATCTAGTCACTAAAGTAAAAAATCAGTGTCCACACATAAAAGGAAATGTAATAATATTGTTCTTAGGGCATGTGCATGTATCATATAACACATAAGACGGGATTTTGAATAGTAGGAATCACTAAGGCTTTGCATTTGTGCAGTAATGCCCAGGATCGTTATGTAAAAGACATACACAGTGAAGCATCCGTGACTCATCTTCAGTTCTGTCATTTCCTTCTAGCAGTGAGATGAAAATTATTGAACATCTATCCTTCTAATCTCTTTGGAGACATCCAAATAATTTCTTTTGTCAGGTTTCTGAAGAAATCTTTGTGATCTTAAAACTTTCATTGGATTCACTAAACAAAAGGGAAAGAGGGAAAGAAGAAAGAAATTTTACTGGAAGTATTACTTTGTGTTGACTGCTGTGCCTAATGGTAGTCTCTAAACTGTTACCCCTATTCAGTTTGTGTTGGACTGGTGAATGCAGTTTGTGTTTCTGCCTATGGCAGAGCTGTATCACAGATAAGTACTTTGTTTTTCATTCCTGGAAGTTCTTGAATACTTGTCCAAGGAACAACTGCTTTAGCTGGCAATTCGGTCACTACTAGAACAAGGCCAGTTTCTGTCTTAAAGACTGAAGAGGTCAAACAGCAGTGGCGTTTTACTGGTAACTTACTCCTGTTTCCAACTTCGATGAAATCACTTGACGTTTCCAAAGGCATCAGAGGTATCTACTGTATCTGTCAGAATTTCAGGCAGTAAACCCCACATCTGTTGCTAATTTAGACAGCAACTAGATGTAGTTCCAAGTAGGATCCTAGAAGAGAACATGAAACATCCTGTGCCACAGAGATAGAGCTTGACCAGGCCTAGAAGCTAAGGAGATACAAGGAACTTTGCACTGACCTTTTTATCATTCTACAACAGACCCTAGACAGTGTTGGAAAAAAGCTTCGGAGACGTTTGGAGTATGTCCTGTGCATGAGATCTGGCTGTAGTACTATATTGCTGTTTAGCACCATCATTCAAATTATGATTTCCTCATTGATGTACTTCTTTTTCCAGCTTTAAGTAGAGATCTCTCCTCTGTCCTCACAGTAAGGGATTCAGAGAAGGAACAGGGAATCCTTTTGCAAAGTTCCACCTCATTTGAGACGCAGTGGTGCTCAGATGGCCAGCTCCAGCCAGGTCAGTGGTATGTCAGTCATGCAGTGTGTCACATTGCCTGTATTGACCTCAGGAAGACTATCATCCTCCAAATCCAGGAACTGATACTCCACTGTGTTTCCACAAGAGAGAGAGGGGATTAAAAAAAATTGAGGCAACATTTAGGCAGCCTAGCTAGTATATCTAAATAAGGGGGCTCCTGAAATTAGGAATCATCAGGGAAAATGCATTTTCATCTGAGGCAGCTGTTTTCATTTCCAAGTGAAGTTCTTGGGCAGTTATTGATGACCTACTGTTTCAGAGACATCTATCTTGCAGTGTAAAGATTTAGTAATGAGACTTTATTTTAAAAACTGTTGAAAATGCTCTACTGTTTTGAATTCTGCACACCTCTCCAGACATCTTTCTTCTTAATTAAAGGGATTCTGGACTCCTCTATAAGAGTATGGTAAGCACCACAGATTCTTCCTCCTACTTCAATAAGAATGAGACATATTACATGCCCTAGGAGGACTTCAGATTATTCTTTATACAAACAAGCAAACAAAACAGCAGATGAGCAGGATGATGTGATTCTCAATCAGCCTTTAATAGAACTGAAATGGTGTGGAGAACAAGCAGTAGGCACAAGTTGTTATATTTTTTTTTTTCTTCAGCAAAGACTTCAGCCGTTCACAGATGGATCACTTAAAAATGCAAGCGGTCTGGTTCCTGGGAGGCGATTTTTTCCATATCAGTATGCTGGAGCCATTAAACTAGTCTGCATAGGCTTTCTCTTGGAAAACTGCAGTGGCAGATGTTGATGAGCTATTCACTACATGAAGGATTTGTCAGTCTCTTCTTACATTCTCCTCAAATTTGATGCTGGTGGATCAAATGCTCAGCAGAAGTGAGAAATGCCTTGCATGGTGAAATACAGCATGTCTTGTGTTCAGGTTTGCAAAGGCCTGTTTGTTACTTCTCTCAAGAAGCTGGGACTTAAAACTCCAGGATCTTTCTGTTATTGTTCGGAATTTGCCTACACTTCTCATACAAACTGTTGTCTTTGGTGCTACATTAGCAACTGCAGGATCTGACATTCATGCTCTGGAAATAGAACAACTAAAGTAAGACAGTCCTGATATGAGTTTGCTTTTGAAGTTTCATCAGTAACATGGAAGAAAACCAAGCAGGTCTTCCATGGGCACTCAGTTGTGTTCTGTTTGAAGGCAAAGTGTAGAGACTATATCTTATTAATATCTCTAGGAAAAAAAATGTGTTCTATCATCTCTGTTTGATCGGATGGTGTTACCAGGCACATTGTCTGATTATTTTACTTCCTCAGTGGAATGCAGGTCTTATTTACATCTTTTCACCAAACTTTGAGTTACCTCTAAAATCTACACGTCTCTATTTTCTTTCTAACTCCATATTGTCCAGTTCTGCCTGCCATTGACAGTAGTTGCTGCTGGTTTCCTTATACCCACTGCACAGTAACAGCCCATGGTGAACCTGCATTTACAGCATCACCTTCAGCTGTCCTGCCTGACATCCTGCTGGACCTGTCAGCCAACAGTTGCCTCTAAGTATCATGGATGGCAGTTGGATGGATGTTTTAACGTGGGACAAGTTTTCAAAGACCACATCTGCTCCCAGAAATCCTTACCCTTCAGCGTAGAAGACAGTGTGGATACCTGAAATGCATTTGGACCTTCTGTGGGATCCTGAGTTAGCTGATGCATGTCTGTCTGCTGCATTTTATTCTGCAGTCTCACACTTTCAGAAGAGATCTTGGGTTACTTTCTGGATAGATGACAATGGTCTTTTTTTAATTGGCCTATGTGTCGGGCACCTGGGTTGTATCTGGAAGCCAAAGTTTGATACCAGCGTACCCTTCAACTCCATCCCTGAAGAATACTTCTTTCTTTCTCCCATTTAAATGGAGAAACCCTGGTTGTGAAAATATTCTCGGAAGAGTCTCTCAGACTCTTGAGTGTCTATGCAGAGCTTTTCTATGTTGAGTTTGAGTAATAGGGAAATACTTAAAGTATCACAGGTTTTAAATTCCATATACATCAGTCAAATGAGTTTGCTGTATTTTTCCCAATCCTCCTTTCTTTTATAAATTGACAACTATTTTTCTGTAATTTTACTTTATTGTTTTGATGTAGTTAAGTGTCTTAAGCTTCTACCTGTTCTTGTTTGATGCACTGTGTTTGGCCATTCTGAAAGCTGCATGATCTTAATAAAAGGCCTTTTTAGGAGGGGGTAATATGTTACATCTCTCTACGTTAGTTGCTTGTCCAGTTTTGCTGTGCTGCTGCCGAGGGAATGTCACACACAGCATTCAGATAGCATTGCCAACAGATTCAATTGCCAAAACAGGAAGATAAATAGTTTTGGTGATAATAGCTTAGTTATCATGCATCAAATAGATAAACTATTAATTAAAAAAAACCCTAAAAAAGTGATAATTCTGTACCTGCAGGTATCATGGTTTTGAGGGAGAGGAAGAAAGCCCTTTAATCACAAATTTCCCTTTAATGGGAATGCTTTTAGGTTAGTTCTTAATTCTGTTTTGTTTCTGCTTCAGTACCTTTTTGGGCTTCCTTAAAATTAATGAGAGGCAAATGTAATGCTTCACCCGATTTTAAAATGTTTCCTCATTGTTGCTGCTAACCTTTGCTCTGTGTGTCTGTGTATAATCTTACTGGTGTCCAAACCTGTGTGCCTATAGGACCAACAAAGGCTTATACATTTATGAATGTCATGTTGTGTATCCTCTACCAAATTTCACACTACCCTGCATTCTCTCCATCTCAACTAGATGTGCCCACGGGAAGCCACATTCACTGTGAAGGAATAATTTATTTCTTTACACCTGTGTTTCTCTCCTTCAGGTCATCAGTGTATCATTGTGCTGCATTCTTCTGTCACACATTTCTGTATATTCGTGTCTTCCCATCTACCCTTTCGCTTTCCCTACTGAACACACAGCACCTCTCCTTCCTCCTGCTTTCTCGACTTTTGTTTTACCTGCAATTCAGCTAAAACCAGAGCATGCAGATAACCCATCTTTTTACACAGCTGCTAAACAATAGCTAAGTAGCCAGCTGACACTTCTTTTATTCCAGTGTAAGACAATCTTTTCTTACTTTAAATTAACCTGTTTTTGAAGATGTGTGTTTAAAAGTAAGCTTAAATAACTGTGCTGTTCTCCAGGGTCAGAGTTCCTAAGCACAGAGTTATTTGGGAAAAACTTGTTCTTCAAATTCAAACTTTTTTAAAGTCTATGGTAATGTTGCGGTCTAGGTAGACATTAGTTATGAAGTTCAATGACTGGTACAATTCTTGTAGGCTCGTGTTCACTTTGTTGGAATTGAGATTAAAATTTAAGTTTTAATATCTCATGCTTCTTTTTTTTTCTGTCTTTTTTGCTATTCTAAGTCATCACTTCAAGTTTTCTTTCTTTGCTTCTTGATCATCCTACTGTGGGGGTTTTTTTGCTTCATCTTTACTGGAATCAGAAGTTTATTTTCTTATGCCTGTCCAAATTTGGGAGTCACATGGATTAGACGTTTTCAGATCTTTTTGGAAAAGAGTTTGGAGAGATTTGTTCTTGAGGTTCTTTCTTGAGTCTGAGTTTGATGCAGAGCAGTTTTTTAATTCCTTACTGTCCATTAGAAAGCTGATGGAGGTAGGTAGACCTTCTCTTTCTTTTATAATTCCCTAGATTGTGATCCTCAGGAGGGCCATATCAATGCTGCTTCTGGTAATTGTACCACGTAAGACTTTGCTTCATAATGCAAACAATTTTAAATGCTTAACAGGAGTCTTCACTACAGGATATTCTTTCCACTGCAGTTCATTGCAATATGTTTTTTTATACATACATGTATACAAACACGTCAATGTTAGTGTTAGAGTAATGTTTGTGATCTCACAGTTATAAATTGGATCAACCATTTTTATTCTATACTAATTTGAGTTTAACTAAAGAGAGGGTACTTGATCTGATTCCCTGTTATAAGAGGGCATACACTTATAAATCCTGTACAGGCTTTAAAACCTCTGGTCACTTAATACGTAAGATGTTGCTTGACCCTGGTTCAATACAGCATGTGAACACAGTGAATATATTTAATAGTGATTGAAATCTTTATAGTATCAATGCATGTGTTAAATGTTGCATAAGAATGTATTGATACAAGATTAATTTATTTTGATACAGGGGATGTCCCACTTTGGTGCAAGCATTACCAGGTCCGAGTACACAAGTTACTGCTGGGAGCAACCATACAGCTATTCTCTTAATGGATGGCCAGGTTTTCACATTTGGAAGTTTCTCAGTAAGGAAATAATCATATTTTTTTTGTGGAAATAAGCTAGTAGTTAAAGTATCATGTGAAGACATTTCAAAATGGCTTGTACTTGTTCTTCTAGGACTGTTCATGGCTTCTATGTGCCTTTTGTGTCTGTTATGTTGAAAAATTTGACCACGATCCAGGAATTCTGGGTGGGTTTTGTATTTTAATGAAGATGGTGATTTGAAGCTGTGTTATTTTATAAGGTGCAAAAGCTGGAGTATAAATATTGAGCTATTTTTATATGCTTCAAAACCTACGTACTGCAAAATGTAACAGAAGAGGAATTGCACCTTTGGAACAGTCTTTTTACAAAAAATTAAAAATGTTGAAGACTGAAATTTTGGAATTGGAAAATCACATTTTGAATTAAAAGTGTACAAGAAGATGGTTCTTCCATTACGTAATATTTTGTTGTTTTTCAGACTTCTAATAAGAGCTTTGCTGTCCATGTTTTTGGACACAAAGTTTTGTTGACTTGGAGTGAATCTTATCCCCTGAAAAAACAAATTCACTCTGAGACAGGATTTAAAAGCATGTCTGTTAGCTGAGGTTGGTTTCTTTTTAAAAAAGAGAAAAAAAAATTTAGACCACCTGTTCTGTGTGTCTGGTGTTAATATTGTAATGCTTGAAAATGTGTTGAGAGCCTCATAAGTAGAGCCAAGCTCAAAAGCAAGCATCTTTCTTGAAAATGTCTGCACTGAGTGTACTTAGTTTTATGTAGAAAGAGGGATAAGTGACATGCTGGACAAGGGGGTATTTGCTGTACATGCATGTTTCTTCTCCCTTACAATTTAAAAAAAAAATTTCCTTGGCGTCATTAGCCTACAATGAATTTCCTTTGCCTGAGTGAGGAAGATGGAGTCTGAACAGGTTTGTTGCAGCAGTTCTTACTACAGTACAGAGTAAGAACTGTTGTTAATCTCTCAGTAACTCATTTTCCATGGGAGATAAGGCATTAGATCTCCGGGTCAGGACATTAATGGCCATTTGCACAAAGGTGCTTTCTTATGCACTTAGTGCTCTCTTATCTCAAGTTTGATGTGCTAATCAATTTGTAGGTACTTTTAAGAGGTATTTGCTCTGCAAGGCTTACAGCTCATAGAAGTTCAGAATTTAGTGGAATTCAGACTGTCTGAATCTGAGTGTGGATTTTTTTTTTTACTCTGTTAATTCAGTCCTTGTTCAGCACTCAGATTATTTGGATATTGCATACTGGAGGAGAATAAATGCTTTTGTGTCAGATTCTGAAGGTGGAAAAGAGAGTTATCCATCATGGAGAGTCTTGAGTTGCATTAAAAAAAAAAGTTTACTTAAAAACCTAACTGAATAGGGAAGACAATATCTGTCAAATACTTGTTCCTTGTATTTAATTAACACTTCTATTAGCAGTTGCTTTTTGGAGGTAAGCTATCTCTTCCCAATTACCAGCTTCATAAATCGAAACTATGAAACTAACTTGTTCACCTTTGAGAGTTATTGTTCCTGTTACTTACCAGTTTTTTCATTCTCTCCTTAGAAAGGTCAGCTTGGTAGACCAATTCTGGATATGCCCTACTGGAATGCAAAACCAGCACCTATGCCTAATATAGGTTCTAAATATGGACGCAAAGCAACATGGATTGGAGCAAGTGGAGACCAGACTTTTCTCCGGATTGATGAAGCTCTCATTAATTCTCATGTGCTTGCTACATCAGAGATATTTGCAAGCAGGCATATAATAGGCAAGAACTCTTCTGGAATATTTTAAATGCTTGTGGAAGTATTGGAGAAAAAAAAACGTTGTAATCATGAGAACAATAGAGGAACAGCAATTAATAAATGTGAATGGAGGGAATTAAAATATTTTTAGTTTCTGCTTTAGTAGAAAGTTATAGTTATGCTGCATATGATGAAACTAGCTCCTTAGAAAATTAATTTTATTAAAAATAAGGCTGCAGAAGTCTAAACTTTTCTTGCACTTAGATCTTACTATGCTTTAATTTTTGCTATAGCAGTGTATCTGTTCTTCCCTGCTACGTTAATGCTTCATGCATTGAAAATGTCATGTAATGAGTGGAGTCTTCATGGTTTTTTTCTCTTTTTGCTCCCTGATCTAGGTTTGGTACCAGCTTCCATATCAGAACCTCCTCCTTTTAAATGTCTTCTGATAAACAAAGTAGATGGCAGTTGCAAAACATTCAATGACTCTGAGCAGGAAGACCTTCAAGGTTCTGGTGTGTGTCTGGATCCTGTCTATGATGTTATTTGGAGGCAAGTGTGGATTATAGTTACTAAAGTAATAGTGTAGAAATCCTTAAAATATTTTGAGAGGCTGAAGATTTGATTATGTTCATTTTCCTAGTAAATGAAAAGAAATTAGCCTTCTGTTTATCTTTTTTTCACATTTTTTTGATTATTTGTTCCCATAAGCCCTAAATATCTTCTCATGGCCAATTTTTTTTACATTTATTTTCTCTTTTTGCATCATTCTCATTCCAGTCTGATGATGTTTGGGGGACCCTAGTCCATTCTGCTTATTTACTCTTTATTCTTCCCTTGCTTTCCTCCATCTATTTAAAACTATACTGAAGGTTTTAATTTTCTTGTCATGCCCAGGCTGTACAGCCTTGTGTCTTAAATTTTCATCCATTACTCAGGCAAGAGGTTAAGACTTGAATAGAAGAAGGGTGGAGTAACGGTATTCTTTTTAGTTCTGATGACTGAGAGGTGAAAATAAATATACTTATGTAGATGACATAGATAACAAATTATTGTATTTATTTCACGGTCTTTGGGGCTGGTTGCTTTCAGTGGAGACTTTGAGCAGGAGCAGATCATAAGCCCTTGTTCCAGAAGAGAATCATAATATCTAATATTTAAACTGTCATCTGAGTGCAAGTGATATATGTTGTTTAAATGGTTTGAAGACTTAGGCAAAATGAGAATTACCACTTACAGGTAGAATGAAGCAGGCAAACAGCTAATCTGCATTCATCTGGAAAAGGTATTATGTAGGATCATATCTTTAAAAGGTCATTATGTCTATAGGCCACTTATGTCCTGCTTTGGATGTCTTCATCCAAAATTGAAGTTCAAGAACTTAATAGCCCCTTAACGTTAAAGCATGAATATTTGCTAGACGTGTTCCTTTGTGACCTCTAAAGTTCCTTTGATGGCTATAGTCCTGCATTATGCACATCTCCAGGATTGTTTGAATCTTATTAGCTGCATACCACTTCTTACTTAAATTTTGCTGAGGTTTGTATAAGGAGGAGTAGCACCCACGTCCTTTAAAGCTCTCAGTCATGATGTTGTTGGCATGGTTAAAAAGCACTGAAATACACTGTTTGAGTAAAGCAGTGATCAATGACAATGGGAAAGCAGCAGGTTTCAGGGGAGTAAAGGTGATGATGCCCAGTTTGATGTAACATGCTTGCACTTATTGAGCTTAAGGAAGGTCAAAGTGACGTGTTACAGATACTGTTATGGATAAGCGGGGGTTGAGGTATTTTGTCTTGCAGAATTTTGGGGACAGTAAAACTAAATCTTGAGGTTAAATACTTAACAGAAGTATAGATTCTGGGAGTGTGCACAGATTTATTTCTGTTATATCCCATTCTTGTTTAACAAAGTATTAAAACACTTTTAAGGAAGAGACATGTCGATGGATATGTTTTTAGTAGTGAAATATTTAATACATTCGTTATTATTATTGGGCGTTTTTATTCATGCCTGTTTAAATGTAGGGGGCAGTTTCTCTGTACAGGGAGACAAAATTCTTGAGTACATTGATTTTTAAGGATTTTTTTCTCCACAGTTTTGTGATTTACTTCTTCAGTTAGTGAAATTCAAGTTATATCTGTTTTGACTTGAAGTACAATGAAAATGTTTCTCCATTTGCTAGCGTGTGTTGACCTAGTGAAGTTTATATTATTTGGTATAATGATGTTAAGTTTCAAGAGCTTATACTAGTCAGATACACATTTTATATTGAATAGCTTATAAAATTTATTTATGTTAGATTTATGTGTATTTTTAGTAGGTGAGAAGTTTTTTTTTTGCTCTGTTTTGTCTTGCCCTAGGTTTCGACCAAATGCTAGAGAACTGTGGAGTTATAATGCAGTAGTTGCTGATTCCAGACTTCCCTCAGCTCCAAACGTGCAATCTCGGTGTAGTATTTTGAGTCCAGAACTTGCTCTACCAACAGGTTCCAAAGCTGTAACCACCAGATCTCATGCAGCTTTGCACATTCTAGGTATGTTATTTATAGTTTGAGTTAGAAGCTTAGATGAAATAAAGAAATGTTACTTCATTTATCTATGAATTTAATTCAGGTTTCTGACTTTTTTGAGTTAAAACTTTGCTTTGTAATCTTTAACCTTTGCTGTTAACACTTAGGATCTGGCTGATATGCATTAATTTAAATCAAAATAGTTATCTTCTGCCATCAAAATGATACTAGAGGGCTTTAGAATTCTGATGGACCTGCTGCTAGAGGTCATCTGAAGAAACCTTCCTAGGTGATGTTTTTGGACAGTCTGAAGAATAAAGTCAGTGCTGTTAAGTTAATCTGAAGTCAATGCAAGACAGGAAAAGAGTGCCCTTAAATAAGTTGTTCATATTTTACACTAAATACAATATCTAAAAATAAGATTTACTCTTTGCATTTTTTTATAATTAAACACCAAGAAGAATACAATTTCTTTTTGTAGTCTAGAAGGCAAAATGAAAAATAATCCCACTGTATTTGTATATAAACTGTCCATATGCAACACACCCTGTGCTTCAAAGTACAGCTTTGGAAGTTATTTTAGGTCACTTGCTCCCCAGTTGTGATAAGTAATCAGTTTCTTGTTCTGCTCCCTTCCCAGTAAGGGATCATTAATTCATGTTAGGTACCCATGTATATGAAGCAAAATGCCGTTTATGGAGGCTCTCAAATCTGCCCATAATTCAACTACTACTAAAACTCTTTCTCGGTAATATGAGAAAAGTGAAAAGGAAAGAAAAAATATAGGTGTTACTGGCAATTAATTTGTCATTGACAAAGCTGCAAAGTAGTTTTATTCTGGAAAATTAATAGATTAAATGAGAACAATTTTCAGCAACAAACTCTGAGATTCTGCAGTGGTCACTCTTGTCTTAATCAGAGCTGTAATGACATTTGCTAGCATGTGTATGGGTTAGGGAAAAGCAATTAGGTTCCTTTGATCTTTTCAGCTTCTGTTAATTTCCATTCCACTAATTGTAATCAACAGTAAGAAATGTTGAGTTCTTCTTGGTTCTGCTTTCTTTCAGGTTGTCTTGATACTTTGGCTGCTATGCAGGACTTAAAAATGGGTGTAGCAAATACAGAAGAAGAGACACAAGCAGTAATGAAAGTTTACTCTAAAGAAGACTATAGTGTTGTTAACAGATTTGAAAGTATGTGCACAGTAAGATTTTATAGCATAAGATCATCAGGCTTGTGAAATAAAAGACTAAGATTTAACTGTGTTTTTGTTGGGTTTTTTTCCTGCAGGTCATGGAGGAGGCTGGGGTTATTCAGCCCACTCTGTAGAAGCCATCCGTTTCTGTGCTGATACAGACATTTTGTTAGGTGGTCTTGGTCTTTTTGGAGGTAGGGGTGAATACACTGCTAAAATAAAGGTAAGTTTTCTGGGTTTGTTTTAAATGATATTATGTCTCAGAGTCTGAACTTTAGAAATGGTATTGTGGACTTCATGTTAAAATCACAGCCTCTGTCAGGATGCATGAGGGGTTGCTTCTCAAAACCATAAAAAGGGCATTATCCATAGGCAGAATTCCTTTGGTACTAGCTGAGCCATTGCTTCCCACTGTCCCTGCCAGTTCTTTCTTGGGTTGCTCTCTAGATGGCTTCTCAGCTGGGATTCTGCAGTTGAGAGGGATTGACACCAAACATACTTAACTCTGCTCTGTGCCAAGCATAGGGATGATTAGGGCTGGAACATTAGTGCTGATTTAAAATAAATAAATAAACTTGGCTATGGATAAAAAAGTTCACATAAACACATAGCTGTATAACAGAGCTCTGGATTCTGATGAGTAGCTTCTGTTCCTGCATTTAATAAGGATTTCAGAAACTCACCGAAAGACATTGTAAAGGAAAGGGTCTAATATCTGTCTGGGACTTATATTTGATGTGTGTATTTAGAATGTTATTGTTATTTAATGGGTTATTTGTGTCATTTTTTTTCCTATTTTCTGACTAATAGATATTTTGTTTTAAGTAAATGGATGGCAAATACTTAGCAGTAGCATTTACAGAGCATAACAGAAGGTGCAAAATAAGCAACTGTACTTTAGTTTAACATCGAGTTGCAAATGGTCAAGGAAAGACAAGATGCTTAATGAAAAAAAAAAGCATAAATAGTATTTAAATACTAAAGGCAATAATACTATGAAAGCACTCTAGTGTTATGGTTTCAGGGTTTTTTTGATGTCTAGGATTAGCTTATAACCAAGGTAAGATTTGCCAGTCCGCAGATAAACTGAGTATTAGATAAGTGTTTGCAAGGGAAGCCATAGACATGTATGGTGGTCCTTTTTCAAACGGATCAAGGTGTAGAAGTGATTTTTGACTAAGAAACCCAAGTTCTTTTGAAAAAAATTATCTTTTGTCCTGACCACCAACTGTTGGTCACACTATTGACTAGTTCTGCTGAACAGACAAGCTGTCCCTTTCCAGAGAAGTTGTGCACATCTTTGAATTTCAGTCTCTGATGGCTACCCTACACCTTCTGCCCAGCTTTCCCTTCTTTAGATGCTCTGCATTTGACTTGCTTGCAACATTTAGGGAGTTTCGCAACTTCAGAACATATCTGGGCATAAGACATGGAGGTCAGTGTCAATCGCTATTTTTTAAAAGTTAATGATATTACAAAATCTCAACTTGCAGATGGGGATTTGCCTGCCAGTGACAGTAAGTAGTGATTATTTTTGGGAAGGGCAAAGAATAGTAGTAGACAGTTTCCAGAATGCCAGACAGGAAAAAGTGGTATTATGAGATTTCTAATAGCTAAGATGTATTTTTACCTTTTTTCTTACTCCTCTAGTTGTTTGAATTGGGCCCAGATGGGGGAGACCATGAGACTGATGGAGACCTTCTTGCTGAAACAGATGTCTTGGCATATGATTGTGCTGCTAGGTAAGTTGTTTCCCTTAGCTACTTCTACCTAGTTCTTGATCTTTGGTTTTACTTTTTCATACACATTTAAAATCACTTTAAATGTCAGAAATGATCTACATTCCAGTGCCAGAGAGATGGTGTGAGGGCAAGGACCGCCAGTATGTCACAGAATGACTAGGTTGGAAAAGACCCACAGGATCATCGAGTCCAACCTTTCCTATCAACCACTAAACATGCCCCTGAGCACGTCATCCACCCGTCTTTTAAACACCTCCAGGGAAGGTGACTCAACCACCTCCCTGGGCAGCCTGTTCCAGTGCCCGATGACCCTTTCTGTGAAAAGTTCTTTCCTGATGTCCAGCCTGAACCTCCCCTGGTGGAGCTTGAGGCCATTCCCTCTTGTCCTGTCCCCTGTCACTTGGGAGAAGAGGCCAGCACCCTCCTCTCCACAACCTCCTCTCAGCTGATACTTAACTTGCACTATTATGCATTAAATGTAATTGGATCTGTGGGTGTTAATTTAACTTAACTATTCCTTACCCTATTTTGCATTTGTTATCTGTTTTGGTATGCAAGATTAAGCTAGACATAGACATTTCTAGGCCCTCCTGCTTTATCATTTTTGTAGATTACTACAATATTTTTAAGCAAAATATTTTTAAGCGAAATATTTTTAAACATTGAATATAGATACTTGATATTAATAACTTAATTCCATCAATTTTCATTCATAATCACAGTGTAATTAATTAAAGATTAATCTAAAAACTAGTTTGCATATGTCATTTTCACCATGTACCTCTCCTAGAGAGAAGTATGCAATGATGTTTGATGAACCAGTACTCCTACAAGCTGGCTGGTGGTATGTTGCCTGGGCAAGAGTGTCAGGACCCAGCAGCGACTGTGGTTCTCATGGACAGGCCTCCATCACTACAGATGATGGGTATATTTATTTTTTTTCTCTATTTTTAAATGCCAATGAAGAGCTCTAATATTGCTTGAATAATAATGGAATTACTTCTTTTTCAGTGTTGTATTTCAGTTTAAAAGTTCTAAGAAATCGAATAATGGTACAGATGTTAATGCAGGCCAGATCCCACAGCTACTATACAGGTAATATTTTGACTTCTATTTAGAACAATTTATTAACATGTTTTTAAACAGGGGCCCTGTTAAAATAAGTTTGAAAGTTTCATGAAATTATTCCTCTATTAAGCGAAGGAAATCATTATCTGAAAAAATTTAAGGCAGACTTAGTATGTTTGAGGAAAGTTATATATCCATTATACCGACAGTTACTTCTTTGCAGATTTTCTTTAAGAGGTCATTCTGCATACTTTGTAGTCTGAGATTTTCGTCTAACATCCTTCATTTTTTTGCTAGTTTGGGAAATGTTCTGTTTAGAATGCCACAGTTTAAAAGCAGTATACAAGTTTAAAAAAAATATTATTCTCATGATAAATGCTATGTAACACTGATTTATAAAGCAAGAACTTTTTTGCACGGGATTACTAATGTATTTTTCAGATTTCCTCAGGTATATACAAGACCTAATTTTTAGATTTTGTGTATGGATCTTGCCCTTGCTCCATGCTAATTCTGAAACTTCTTTCTAGTTCTCTTGCCATGTCCTCTCTAAGTATGTCCTTTTCAGGTTCCCTTATCAGAACAGCTCACTGCTGCAGGTAAGCTTTATGTCCATAGGCCCCAGTCTCTCCAGAGAAAGGTTACGTTTTGACTGACACACGTAAAGTCTTGGCATAACCTTTTTAACCTAGACATCTCTTGGCACAACTTGAAGCCATTTCCTCTCATTCTGTCATTTGGGTAATTTCTGTGGTGATGGCCAAGGAAAAACAAGCCTTGGGGCCTCTGAAGGAAGGATGTGGCTGAAGAGCCATGAGTGGCACAAAAGGAAAGGTGCTGCAGTACTGCCTGTATTGATTTTACTTTTATTGTGAGCGCCTTTGGGACCTGCTTTCATGTATTTTGTTTCCAAACACTATCCCATACATTTCAGAGATACAAATAGACTTGGAGACTCTGGAGCCAAAAGAGAGAAAAATACTTCTTTTCTAGGAACTAGAGTTCAAGATGTTAGTGTACCTTTGTTCCCCTCCCTCTTTTTCTCTCTTTCCTGTTGTCCATAAATTTTTCACAGAATCATAGAATCATTAAGGTTGGAAAAGGACCCCCAAGATCATCCAGACCAACCATTACCCTAACACCACCATATTTAGTAAATCGTGTCCCGAAGTGCCACATCTACATGTTTTTGAACACCTGTATTTGCCTTTAGGGATTGCAGTTTGAGTGGAATTAAAAGGGTAAAGAGGTGCTTTAAACTTGCATCTGCCTGTTGGAGATGTAGATTGAATTTTAGCTCCACAAATACTAATAAACAAAAAAACATTGTTGGTTCGTTTGCTTGTTATGCTGTCCCATAGCAAACTTAAAGGGATGTGTATTACACATACCAATAAACCAGTGGGTTTTGAGGAATAACATTCTAGTCTTAAAGTGATCAGATAAATCAGAGTAAATACTTGTAATAATTTCACATGTAATTAGATCTGAACTTTATTATCAATTGTCACAATTCTGCCAGTTGAACAGAATTCAAGATATTTGATGGCTGGTCTAGAAGGACAAGGAACTGGAGGAAATTATGCTGAGATCGAATGTTTTTTGGATAATTACTTTTAACTTTTCTTCCACTTTTGTTCCATCAGAACAATATAAACAGTAAAAGCTTGTTGCAACTTTCAAATCAGTTCTTAAATTGTTCTTACAGGCTGCCCACAAGTGATGGCAGTGCATCCAAAGGCAAACAACAAACCAGTGAACCTGTGCATATTTTAAAGAGATCTTTTGCCAGAACTGTCTCTGTGGTGAGTATTATCAAGAAACTTGTGTGTTTCCTGCTTGTTCATTCATACTTAGAAAGCTGAAAGACACATATGTGGAAATAACTAATGATATTTTCTGTTTTATGAAGTGGAAGTTAGGTACACTGATATATAAATCATTGATTTTTTTTTTCCGAAGATTTCAGATGTAAACTTAAATGTAAGCCAAGATTGATGTTGATCTGAGGATAGGAGCCTAGAAATTTGTATTTGTTTACAAGGCTTAGTTTACTTTTTCTATGTGAGCTACTGCAATTTTGAGGGCTTCTGAGGGAATGTGAAGTTGAGTTCATATTTATCCGTTGAATTCAATGTAAAAGCCTTACTGCCTGCCAAGAAATTAACATTATCAGGCTTCTTTAGAGTTTTGAGGGAGCTTTACAGTGTGCTTACTTCTGTGGCTTTTAAGTTATTGTCATTATTACTCATTGGTGAGATTAGTCTTCCTCCTGGGTGCATTCTAGGATACATTGAGGATCAGATAATATTTAACTAAGCTCTGGTAAGTTGAAGAAAGGGCTATTAATAAGCACTGTGAAGTGCAGCTATTAATAGAAGACAGTCTGCAGATCTTCACGTACAAAGAGTGTAGTCAAGTTTTGAGGAATGTTGCATTATCTTAAAGTACAATGTTATGCAGGATGGGGCCAATTCCATCTTCGTGCTATTGAAGTACAGTCCCTTCCTCATCTGTTACAAGCAATGATTATTTTACTTTCAGTTCCATCCTATTTTACATTTTATACTGCGTTACCTGTTCTGTCAGTATTCTCAACGGATAGTTACATTGAAGTTATTCCTTCTATATGGACACTCGCAGTCCATTTTTCTTAACCAGCTTGCTTTCTCTCATTTATGTATTCTGCATTTCTTCAGTGTTCTCTAATAACCAGAGTGATCTTCTCCTGTTCAGGTTTCTTCTAGAAATGTATTACCTACACAATTTGCATTTTTAGTAGTCATATTATTGATGTACTAAAAACTACTGTTAATGTATGTGTGCCTAAAAATACTTGCATTAAGCAATCAAATTCCATGGCTTCTTATACATCATACTGCATCCTCCCTCTTCATTATCTTGCTGCTGTTATTCCTCACCATGAATCTAAATAGGGTTAAGAGGAGTTTCTGGAACATGAGGCACTTGATAACTAAATTTGAACAATCAACCTGACTGTTGCAGCTTGAAGATAATACCAAATGCTTATACTTTGCCTTCTGAGGTACAACTTTATGAAACTATCAACCACATTGAACAATAGTTGAAACAAATTTTTGGACAAACCACCCTTTCTAAATCCTCACATTTCTTGTGCACTGTTATATGCTTCTGTTGAGTGTTCAACTACTGTGAAGTTCCTATGAACCTGCAGGTCTTCACTGTTTAAAAACAAAACAGAGATGGCCTTCATAAGTCTTTACTATTACAACAAGAATGTATTCTGTTGAAAACAGATGTTATACTCTTCATAGATAGATCAAGCAAGTAAAATCTGTATTACAGGTAAATACAAACACTTGTTAGTTCTTAAGTAACAGAGAGGCTTCTACACAGGTAATATTATATGTTATAAATTGCTTTAGCATGGTATTGCAGTGAGATATTTCCTACATTCTCAGTGTGCTTTTTTTATTCTCAAGCAAATAGGATTTGTATGTTGTATGGTAGAGGTATATATAAATACGGTTTCATAATTAATGTGGATATAGAAGCTATTTGGTTTTCTTCTTATTCTGATGCTGAAAGCTCACTTTTCATTTTTAACACAAAATCTTTCTTCTGTGTCCTTCATACCCTGAAATAGGAATGCTTTGAATCTTTGTTGAGCATTCTTCATTGGAGCTGGACAACACTGGTGCTAGGAGTTGAAGAACTTCGGGGACTGAAAGGATTCCAATACACTGCTACTCTTTTAGATTTAGAAAGGTTGCGTTTTGTGGGCACTTGCTGCCTGAGGTTGCTGAGGGTCTACACCTGTGAAATATATCCAATATCAGGTATTCTTAATTCACTCATTTCGTATATATCAGCAAATAATAATTTACAAGGTACTCATAATTTGATCTACACGCTCACATAGGTGTGCTATAAGAAAAAAATGCTTATACAGATGGTTTTAGTGGAGCAATTGAGAGACTTACTGTCAAAAATGGGGTATCTACATAACCAAGTGCACAACATTACACATTTATGCTGTAACTTGTGTATATTTTGAAGGTAATTTCTGGTTTGGCCTGACAGTTTAATTCTTTTTGACTCTTTATGTTCTTTTTTCTCCATTTCTGTACATAGCAACTGCTTTGGTGATGAGCACAATTTAAATTTGGGAGACATTATCTCTTTTTCATGTGTGTAGTTTAACAATACTCATATTAAAATGCAGCATATATTAAGAGAGACTGGAAAACTGGAAGTTTATGATGTTCAGCTTCCTATACTGTAGTTTAGAATCGTGAATGGTTTGGGTTGGATGGGATCTTAGAGATAATGCAGTTCTAATTTTCCCTGCCATGGACAGGGACATGTTCCACTGGATCAGGTTGCTCAAAGCCTCATCTAACCTGGCCTTGAACACCTCCAGGGATAGGGGCATCCACTGGCAACCTGTGTCAGTGCCTCACTACTCTCACAGTAAGGGGTTTCTTCCTTGTATCTAATCTAAATACTCTTCAGTATTTTCCTTCTGAGATTAAATTCTCTGAATGTAGATTCATCTATGTCACAAAACTCAAGGGTTTTTTTTATTTGCATGTAAAATGTGCATTTTAATTAAAATGTTTAATTTACTGTACATTTAATGCTTCTTTTTGTGTAAACTTCTAGCTACAGCTAAGGCGGTTGTAGAAGAAACCAGCAAACTGGCAGATTGCATTGGAAAAACTAGGACCTTGCTGAGAAAAATTTTATCTGAAGGAGTTGATCATTGCATGGTAAAATTGGACAACGATCCACAAGGATATCTCAGTCAGCCCCTCAGTCTTTTAGAAGCTGTTCTTCAGGAATGCCATAATACATTCACAGCTTGCTTTCATTCATTTTATCCAACACCAGCTCTACAGTGGGCATGTCTTTGTGACTTGCTGAATTGTTTGGACCAGGTACATGCCTTATGTAATTACTCATGCTGCACATTGCTTAGGAGTGTCCACGTGGCATTTTTTATAATCATGACTAACACTTGAGTAATTTCTCATTAATTATTAATTATTCTCATTAATACAACAGTGCTCTAATCAAGCAGAGTACATGTGGAGCTCTCAGTATTATTCTGTAATCAACAGCTTTCTTTTAACTTGCTTATTGTGAATGAGCATCCCACATCTGAACAATGTAGTTTCTTGCCTGTACTGTTTGCAATGAGATGTAAGCAATTTGCCTTTTGGCATGAAAATTCATTTAGCATGTAAGTATTCAAGGAAGAATCAGTTCTTTAATATATTAATCTGATTACGTTGTTTGATGAATTATAGGAAGTGCTTTGTCTTCAAAGGTTGCTATAATTTCAGAAGTAATTTTAAATGGGTTTATTATTTTAAAACGTGTCAACCAGCAAATTTTAATTGTTCCATTTTAAAGATCTAAATGGGAGCTCATGAGAGAAGATAATGTAAAATTCAAAGGAAAGGTAACAACTTATGAAATTCTTTACATAATTCTTTATCTATGCCATTGTATTTATTTCTTTTTATGTTTTTAGGACATCCAGGAAGCAAACTTCAAAACCTCCAGTAGCCGGCTTCTTGCTGCTGTTATGTCTGCTCTCTGCCATACTTCAGTAAAGCTGACCTCTATCTTTCCAATTGCATATGATGGAGAGGCCTTGCTGCGATCAATGGTCAAACAAGTCAGCACTGAGAATGACTCTGCTCTTGCCCATCGTTTTCCTCTTTTGGTTGCACATATGGAGAAACTTAGTCAGGTTAGGATATATTCTCAACAGCTTGTTTTACTTTTCAACAAAAACCAGTTATCTAAGTTGAAGTTTTAGCTTTATAAGAATGTAGCTTAGTTTGCCTGTGTGTTTTCTGTTGTAGAGCAGAATCATAGAATGGTTTGAATTGGAAGGGACCATAAGGATGGTCTGGTTCCAACGCCCTGCCACTGGATATGGGTTGCAATAAACTTAAATTGATGCCAGCTCATTCTGGAAATTCAGAATATTAATCAGATTTTTTTCACAACATGCTAGCTTTGAGCATTTTAATATTTTTTTTTACCCTCTAGCCATTTCCTTTTTTTAAGAAATCACGGATTTTTTGGTTACCTAATGCTTATAATACAGGAAAATCTGTGGTTTTTTTTTAAGGTACTACAATGTCATTTATCATTTTTCTCTTCATAATGCAGAGTGAAGAAAACATTTCAGGGATGACAAGCTTTCGGGAAGTGCTGGAAAAAATGTTGGTCATTGTTGTTTTACCAGTACGAAACAGCCTTAGAAGAGAAAATGAACTTTTCTCTTCACATCTGGTTTCTAATACCTGTGGGTTGCTTGCTAGTATTGTGAGTGAGCTTACAGCATCGGCATTAGGATCTGAGGTAAAGCTTATACAAAATCATTACTAGAGGTCTTTCAGGACAAGTATATTATGAATATGACGTAGGCTGTGACAGCAATCGTGTATATGTGCCAATATTCCACAGGTGCTGGAATTCTGCCTCTGATGGTACAATGTGTGCCTCATGTTCTAACCATGTCTGCTTTTGCTTATTGGTTAGAATTTGTAGTGTTTTGTTTATGCATCTTGTCTTCGTCCTCTGTGGTGGAGATGGCTTGAGTTGGAAGGGACCTTAAAGATCATCCAGTTCCAATTCCCTGCCGTGGGCAGGGACACCTTCCACAGGATCAGGTTCCTCTAAGCCTCATCCAACCCGGCCTTGTACAGCTCCAAGATACTACTGGCACATCTCTTTATATGTATTATATTGTGATGTATTTTTACGATGCTTCATTAGAGGTTCTCCCCATTTATTTTATTTGTATTCAAAAATTGAGAGTGGTACTGAGTTCAGCTTTTTGAAATCCAGAGATACGTAATCACAGAAGTTCCCTTTTATGACAGTGTAATGTCATTAAATTATATACATTGATTTGATTTTATTAAAGATACGTCACAGTCTGCGTACTATAAGCAGATTATTTTTTTTTTTCACTGAAGGAACCCAATTTTTTATAACATCCTAATTAAAGATATTTTTACTGTTAGTTATGTATCTTTTCTCTCATCTGGACTTTACTTAAGGTAGAGGTAGGTAGCTCTTCTTCTTGAAGCACAGTTGTTAGCTTTCATGCTAAGTCTTCCTACGAATTACATGGTTTAAATACTTGAAAAAGTTAGGAATCAGGTTCCTAATTATTCCTGATTAATTTCTAATTACTAGAAATTATGATTTCTTTTTAGGCAATATTGAACAGAAGCTCCAGTAGTAAGACTTTTTTTTTTTTCAGTTGACTGTTAAAATTTATTTGTTGAGAATCTGGTAATTTACTTCTCTTAACTTTGCTTTATGAAAGTTCTCTACCGTGTAGCTATTAACCTTTTCTGTTGCTTGTATTGAACTTTCTACAGGTTGATGGACTGAACTCTCTTCATTCTGTCAAATCCACTCCGAACAGATTCACTAAAACAAGTCAGGGAAGAAGCTGGAATACTGGGAATGGATCCCCTGATGCAATCTGTTTCTCTGTCGATAAACCTGGTGTAGTTGTAGTAGGATTTTCTGTTTATGGTGGAGGGGGAATTCATGAGTATGAGTTGGAAGTGCTTGTTGATGATGTAAGTACCGCCTTTGAAAAAAGCCAATTTGAACAAAAGTAGCCTCAGAGTTTTTTACAATATCTTTTATGATGCAATATTTTTATCTTCTAGGCTACCAGGGAGACAGTGCAGTAGGATTTTGTTTTGCTTGCTTGTAGTGGTGTGTCCTCTAGTGTCACAAACTATGTCCCATATGCAGTAGGTTCCTGTTCTTGATTATGGGTTTGAAATCTTTATTACGAATGATATTTGAAGTATAGTGGGCTTTTCACCTCCTGGAGCTAAATGTACATTAGCACCAGTTATCTCTCTGCAAAAACTAAAGAAAATGAGAAGTAAGGCAAACTGAAATAAAACATATTTAACCAAAAACTAAAGAAAAGGATAGCCTACTAGCATGATCAGGCTGTAGCTGCAGTTTCACATGCTGTTGAAGTGGCCTCTTAGAAGAAGCATGAAACTTCACTGTGTGTTCTTATAATGAAGACATGCTTCTGTTCTTTTTCACCCAGCTGTGTGGGTGTCCCAAAGGACAACCATTGGTTGGTATGGGAAATCAACCTCTCTGTTCAACCATTTCCCTTTTTGCAGAAAGGCTTCACTGTTGCATCTGAACAGATTTTTTAGCTTTGTTCTATTTGTAACGCTGCGTGTAACAATTTATGCATGAAAATATCATTTGTCCTATTGTGTCATTTATTTACATTAGAAATGTATTAAAGTGGCTTTGTTTCTTTGACTCAGAGTGATCATACTGGAGATTCAACTCATTCTCATAGATGGACATCTTTAGAGTTGGTTAAAGGAACTTACACCACAGATGATTCTCCCAGTGACATAGCTGAAATAAGACTTGACAAAGTTGTGCCACTGAAGGTAATTAAAAGAACTGCACATCTGTTAGGTGCTGGATCTTTTACAGTTAATTTCACTTGTAGTGTATTCTGAAGTACTTTTCAGACTCTTCTGTATAAATGTGAAATAATAGCTTTCATAATACCAAGAAACCTAACTTACACGCTTATTTTATACTCCTTTTTCAGGAAAATGTGAAATATGCAGTTCGTTTGAGGAATTATGGAAGCCGGACTGCCAATGGAGATGGAGGAATGACCACAGTTCAGTGTCCAGATGGTGTAACATTTACATTTAGTACCTGTAGTCTGAGCAGTAACGGTACAAACCAAACACGAGGACAAATTCCACAGATTCTTTATTACAGGTTGGTGTGTTGTCATGATCCATTTCTAAGAAAAGTGAATAGAATCATCACAGTACTATTATGCCATATCTGTCTTTGGAAAGTAACAGAAATAAATATACTTGGAGTGTGTTTGAGGAATGAGCTTCTTTAACAGCTGTACTTGGATCTTCCAGTGTAATTTTAGACTTAAGTTATTTAGTACAGGTTGGTTTTGGGACACCAGTTGTGCTGGTGCCTCTTCAGTCTTGTTTTGGGTTCTCTTTTTTTTTTTTTTTTTTTTGACTTGGCATTTAATTTGATGGTTAATTTCTTGGTCCATCGTCTACTGCTTTAAAGTTGCATTATGGGGACTCATAAGGTGCAGTACTTCAATCTCTTTATTTTCCTGTAACCTAAGAGATTTTTGAGAAGACTACTCACTAGAATATTTATCTCTGACTTCATTCAGTTCTTTCCTCTGTTACCAGAAGGGATTGCATCATGTAAGGAAGCAAGGTCTGTTTAAGTAGGAGCTGTTTCACGTCTTACTGTAGAGTTCAAAGGTACAAAAAGAGAAATTGCTGTTCCCCTAAGAAAATCAACTGTTTGTCCTGCAGGGAAGTTTCATTTTAGCCTTTCAGGATCATACTAGGAATTCACGTAAAGTAGTGCTTTTGAAGAAATCATTGCATTCACATCCTGATATACATGAAGATGTGATTTTCACAATTTATCAGCACCTGAATATGTGAATTACTACCATTATCTGTACAGCAAAATGTGTGTCATGGCTTGTATTCAGATCTCAGTTTTTGTAGTAAAAGGCTGTAGGTCCAAAGAGTAAAAGGAATGAGGAATAGTAGTTTACTTTAACTTTTAATTATGTGTAAGATATACCTGCCTACTAATTGCCCCGCCTTGGTCAGGGCACTCCCAAGCACAAATACAGGCTGAGTGGAGAATGGATTGAGAGTAGGCCTGAAGAAAAGGAGTTGCGGATGCTGGTGGATAAGAAACTCATCGTGGGCCAGCAATGAGCACTTGCAGCCCAGAAAGCCAACCGTATTCTGGGCTGCATCAAAACTGTGGCCGGCCAGTTGAGGGAGGTGATTCTTCCCTTCTGGTCTGCTCTCCTGAGGCCTCACCTGCTTTCAGTTCTAGAGTCCTCAGCACAGTAAGGACATGGATCTGTTGGAGCGAGTCCAGAAGAGGCTGTGGAGATCATCCAAGGGCTGGAGCACCTCCAGTATGAAGATAGGCTGAGAGAATTTGGGTTATTTAGTCTGGAGAAGAGAGGGCTTCAGGGAGGCCTTATAGCAGCCTTCCGGTACTTTAAAGGAGGCCTACAGGAACCATGGTGAGGGGCTTTTTATCAGGGAGTGCAGGGATAGGATGAGGAGTAACGATTATAAGCTGAAAGAGGGGAGATTTAGGTTAGATATTAGGAAGAAAGTTTTTCCTGCAGGGGTGGTTGAGGCACTGGAAGAGGTTGCCCGGAGAAGTTGTGGATGCCCCATCCCTGGAGGTGTTCAAGGCCAGGTTGGGTGAGGCTTTGAGCAACTTGGTCCACTGGAAGATGTCCCTGCCCATGGCAGGGCATTGGAACTGGATGATCTTTAAGTTTCCTTCCAACTCAAAGCATACTGTGATTCTGTGAATAAAGGATGAAGAAGATAAAATAAGTAACACTACAAGAAATGATAGATTTTGGACTAATGGTCACAAGAACATGTTGCTCATAAGAAAGTTTTAAAGTAGCTAAAATAAGAGGAAATACAAGTTGCCAGCAAAATTATATTAACAACCTGTTTGAAGACACAGGATAATTCTAATGTCTTTTAAAACATGAGATTGGCTGGACTCAAAAATCCAGCTTGTCAGTACTATTATAATTGCTTACGGAAGAATGGAATTAGTGTTGCATGTCATGATACTTCTGTTGACTTAGTCTTCTGGAATCTTTGGTATGTGTTTTTAGGGAATTCCTCAGACATTTATAGGAATTTTATTATGATGTATCATTATTACGTAAAAAGAAGGAAAGAAGACAAGGAAAGTATTTTCACTTCTAGAATTTCTGCTTTTATATAAGCAAAAGAGGGAATAAAGGATTTCTAAATAATAACCTAACATAGGGTAAAAGAGCACACCAAAGTGCTATCTTCCCATCAAAACAGTCTTGGGCTGATTTTTTTTTTGTTGTTCCCAATATTGTAAAATTCTGAGCTGTTTTTGGAGAACCATAATGGCAGAACTTAGAACTGTTGCGTTGTAAATTAGGTTTTGGTTGGCGAATTTGCAGGCTGCTGCTTGCAATCACAATGTCTTTTCAACTTTGCTTGGACAACAGAAACCTATATGTCATCTGATAGATGACTGTAGTTATAGATTCAATCAATTTGAGTATTCTCAGATTGATATATAGTGACTTGAATTTTTGATTTACATACAGTAAAGTAAGAAATGTTCAGTCAATCATTATAGAGCAGAGCTTGTATGATTCACACTCGATTTTGCTCCAAAACAGGACAGAGTTGTTAATTCTGCAGGTGCCAAGAAAGGCCATACCAGAAGAATTGTGTTAGTGCTCTTCTGATTAGGGCAGAAATGCTTTGGAAGGATTTGTTGGAACTGTACCCAGTTGGAATTGCACCCACTGTCAGTCAATAATAAATTCAAATTAAAAGAGCTTGAGGATGACAGCAAAACTACAGTTCTAGGACACATTGACCAAAAAACTGCAATCTTTTTGTAAGAGTTAATTTCAGTCATAGAGAAGGACAGGTGTCCTTGTGGACTGAGCTGCTCCACATAAAGCTTTTGAGCATTTTGAGATGCCATTCCTGGAATCTTAATGTTCTGGAATGATGCTTTGAAAGATCAAATCTTTCTGGACAAACATAAGAAATACAAAATAGAATAAGAAGTTTTGCTTTATATGCTAAGTGATTTTGGTTGCAGATGCCAAGGCTTCCATACTGAGGGCTTGAAGTAGTTTGACTTTAGCTTGAATTAGTTCATTCAGCTCCTGTGAAAAAGCAACTCAAACCATTCCTTTTATATATCTTATTGAAATAGTTTTGTACATAATACTGTTTAGGAGAACCTAATTTGACATACGGAGTGGATTTTTTTTAAAAAAAAAAACTGTTAAGGTTAAGCTTGAGATTACATTTTAAAACGAAAAATTGATCTTTAGATTATGGAGGGAGAATGTTTTTCCTTGTTACTCTACTGCAGAAATATCCATAGGCAGAGTTTTACTTGTTTGTGATGCATTTAGTATTCTATTTTTATCAAGATAGGTGGTCAGGCTTTGGAAGTTAATAAATTTCATAGTTAATATATTTTTGTGGTTTGAAATGCATCTGGTCAAAAGAAACATTTCAGGCACATACTTTTGTATTTTCTGCCAAATAAAAATAAAACTATTTTAAAAGGCTAACACTGAGGCACTGTCTCCAAAATATACCGTGTGATTTCTTTGGTTGTCTCCTTTATTGCTTTATGATGAATTTTTACTTGTTATATGTCAAAAATTAGTCAGTCATGGTTTTTTAATATAATTTATATTTTCTGAACTTTCTTTAATTTAATCCACCATGCAGAAGCGAATATGATGGAGACCTGCAATCACAGCTTTTGAACAAAGCTAACGAAGAAGACAAAAATTGTAGCAGGGCTCTTTCTGTTGTGAGTGCTGTTGTACGAGCAGCCAAAGACCTGTTGCACAGGGCTCTTGCTGTAGATGGTAAGGCTTTTGAAAATTGACTTTCAACATTTAGTTTCAACACTTTCTTTCTCTGATAGCAGGAGGTAATAGTAGAATATCAGTGATACAAAAATCATATATATCTTTTGTTTTCCAAACGATATTTTCCTAACCAGTTATTACTGAAGGTGTCAAACTCTAACTTTCAAAGTCATTGAGCTGCTTTGGAGATATTGTAGGCAGATTGTCTCGTTAGTTTAGCAAGTATCATATTAAAGCTTGTAAGAGTGTTTATTTCCAAAGGATAGGCTATGATGGGTCAGTTGCAAATTTTATTACATGTTTTGCACAGTGGTGGTAATAAGGAAGACTGACAAATGTAATGCGTTAATCATCACTTAAGCATCCATTCTTGAGAAATTTGGATATTAGCCTTAAAAACTGATGGTTTTAAGCTACCATCTACAACCATTAGTCAGAATGTCCAGAATATTGCATAGTGTTATAGAAATTGATTTGGAGTGCCTGGGAAGAGCTACTTGTGCTGGCTTTTATACCATAGAAAGTATGAACACAATTCCACAAAATGGCAAAGAATGCAATATAGCTGTGGTCTAAGAGCCGGTATTTTTTTAGAAGAAAACTGCATAAAATGGCATTTTTATCTCAAGTGAACTTGGCCAGGTTAGAATTTGTCAATGCCTAGATGATAATTTGAAGTAAAAACTAGTGTAGAAACTAGAAGTTTGACTTGTAAGAAGCAAACCAGAAAAATAAGATGTATTTTGAACCATGGTGCATTTATTAATACTACCTGTGTTGCAATTATCTTACTTTAGCTGAAGACATTCCAGAACTACTCAGCTCTTCCAGTCTGTTTTCAATGCTGCTTCCCCTCATAATAGCCTACATAGGACCAGTAGCAGCAGCTATTCCCAAGGTATGCTCCTCCATAGAAATAACTGAAGAAATTTAAGCATGTTATGTAAGGAAAATCTGAATATGTTTATTTATTATGACTTTACAAATTAGTAATTTGTATTTTACCATGTGATTCATTATGAATTTTCCGAGAGTCAAATTTTAAAAACGTGTCGTGTTAGTTTTTTTCATTTACAGTGAAGACATTTTGAAAAAAATTACTTAAGGAAGCAGAGCAAAAGACAAAAATAGTAGGAAGCAGAGCAAAAGACAAAAATAGTAGGAAAGGACAAAAAATTTGAAGGATTTGGATGTACAACCCATTTATTGATGAATATTAGTGGGATGAAATGTTTTTTGTATTATGTAAATACTATTTTTATTACAAATATCCAAAGCAATGGTTACTGTAGATTAAGATTATTTCTATGAAATATAGAGATGGAAAGGTAGAAGGTTTGAGCAACCTAATCCCATGGAAAGTATCCCTGCCCATGGCAGGATGTTGGAACTGGATGACCTTTAAGGTCCCTTCCAACCCAAGCCATTCCATGATGGTATGACTCTAGGATGTCAACTATAAATAAAAATAGGCTTACTTTTCAGCGGCAGAGCATTCTTCGAGGTGCCTGGTCTGGAACACTCTTGAAATTTATTAGATTTACAAATGTCATTAATCTTTAGCTAGTAGATACTGTTGCCTTTAATTGCTTTTTCATTACCTTTAGGCTCTCTTCTAACTTTAAAGGGGCAGCAGATAGGGCTGGTCATTTAAAATCTATCAGATTCATTTAATCAACAGGAGTTTCAGATTTTAGTTATCTTGTCACTGTAATGAACTGGAATTTAGAACGAAATTTGGTTTGCTCTAGAAGTGTTTCTGTCTTTTGAAAATGTCATAGAGGTTGCAGAAAATGTGGTGCTTAACGCTACATGCATTAAAATACATTGAATATTTGCATAAAACTATTCTAATGCTATTATAAAACAAAGTACAACGATGACTTCAGTGTGGTATTTGCTGTCTTGTAACTCATGCTTATTGTTTGTTAATGTTAGAGGATATCCAGAACCATTGTAGAGAAATGTAAGTTTCATAAGTAATGCTTCTGTGTGGTGATATGTTACAGGTTGCTGTTGAGGTCTTTGGCCTAGTACAGCAGTTACTCCCTTCTGTGGCAGTTTTGAATCAGAAATACGCCCCTCCAGCTTTTAACCCAAATCAGTCTACAGACAGCACCACTGGGAACCAGCCAGAGCAAGGGCTTTCGGCTTGCACTACCTCCAATCACTACGCTGTTGTGGAAAGTGAGCATCCCTATAAACCTGCCTGTGTTACACACTACAAGGTAACCACCATTTCTGAGCGCGCGTGCAGCTCCTTAAAAGCTTTTGACACTGGGGGTTTGTTTCAATATTGATGGTCTGCCAATTTAAATTGTTAATTAATTACTTTTATGAGGAGTAACGATTTTCAGCTTGAAAGAGGGAAAATATAGATTAAATATTAGAAAGAAATTGTTTCTTGTGAGAGTAATGAGGCACTGGAACAGGTTGCCCAGAGAAATTGTGTAAGCTCGTTTCCTGCATGCGTTCGGGGCCAGGCTGGATTAGGCTTTGAGCTACCTGATCCAGTGAATGGTGTCCCTGTCCATGGAACAGGATGATCTTTATGGTCCCCTCAAAACCAAGCCATTTTATGACTTTACCTTCGCTCGCACCATAACTTGGCATGGCAAAAATCTGTGAAGTCCTTTTAACTTTGCTAAATGACTCTTGAGTAGGATTCATTCTGCCTTAAATGATGGCTACTGCAATGAAACTAGGTTTTCCTCAACATCAATAGAGAACGAGTGTTTTTTTCTAGCTGTGAGTAAAGAACTGAGGGAAAAATTACATGCCTGAGAGATAAGCGATGTGTTTCAGTTCTTTAAAATAGTGAGTTCTGTGATCACATTGATCCTACAACTGTAAACCCCTAGAGGCAGCAAACCTGGAATCAAGTAAGAGCTGGAGGAGATGATTAATTACTATTCCAGTATTCCACCTGCTTGTCTTGTGAGAAAGGAAGACATCCACTGTAGAAAATGTAGTTATCATATAATCTTCCTGAAACAATGATGCCTGTTATTGTTCTCTAAGTTTATGGAACTCATCTGAAGCCTTAGGCTTAGCTGTTAGGACTTCTGAATTTCTGTAACTACATGCTTTCATACAGCAAGCCATATTCACAAATGCAATTCAGCTGCTGTGTGCTTTTCTAGGATTGCATAAAACATATTGAAAGTGTGTTTGTATTTCAAAAGGTATTGGAGAGTTAAGTGTTTGTAGTGGTAATGTGTTTAATGATCCTTTGCAGAGTTCTTATGAGGAATCACAAATGTATCATATCTGCAAATACTTAATCGGAACATAAGTTATAATACAGGATTATAATTCAGTAAGATGCAAGGCATTGTAGGTATATCTGAATTTCAGAGAATAAAATAGGTTAATGTTAGTCTAAAGCATATCAAAACAACTGTACAGAATTATATTACTGAATCACTTTCATAGCCTTAAGAGTTAAAACCAAATGGAAATGAAGAATTAAGTGGAAAAAAACCCAAACAAGCAACCACCCTCAAAACTTGCACATAATTGGGTAATTGTTTTGTTTTAGGTGACTTTTCCTGAATGTGTCAGATGGATAACAATAGAGTTTGATACTCAGTGTGGCACTGCTCAGTCTGAGGATGTTCTCCGTTTACTAATTCCTGTCAGAATTGCACAGAGTCTGGGATTTGGACCAAAACATGCTTCTGTTCATGAAAACCTTAATTCATGGATAGAGCTGAAAAAATTCTCTGGATCTTCAGGATGGCCTACCATGGTATTAGTCTTGCCAGGTAACAGATAGATACTGTGATAATTTCTAGTAATGTGAGTTATTAAAATAATGAAAGGAGGTTTGATTTTTCTGCAAAATTATCTTAGAAAACTAAAGTTGAAAAAATATCTTCATCCAAACTGGCAAGAGTTCATTATGTGCCATTGATTTTACATCAGTCAGTTATGTTTATATAAAGTTTCTTGTTTGATGTGTTGATCTGCATGTTATTCATGGTTTTACTTTACATGTTACATCTAAAGACTAAGTTTCATTTACGGTCATGTAGGAGAAAAGTATAAAAAGAGGAGAAATACTAAAATTTTTATTTTAATTATTTTATGTATCCTTTTACTTCTTACAAGGAAATGAAGCTCTTTTTTCTCTGGAGACTGCATCAGACTATGTGAAAGATGAAAAAGCTTGTTTTTATGGTTTCAAATGTTATGCAATTGGATATGAATTTAGTCCAGGATCTGATGAGGTAAGGAAGAAGTGAAATGGCTACAATTGCTGCACCTACAAGGCCGTTTTTTTCATAAAAATAATTATATTTCTACTTTTGACTAAATAATATTAGCGGAACATTCTTAAATTTATTTCTTGTAAGTTTTTAACGTTTTTTATTACAGATGTGTTTGTAAATCTTAACTGGTTATTATTCAGATGGCTTTTCGTTTGGTTTTCTAAATAACCATGACAGTCAGTGTGTCAATGGGATATGAAATTTCCTAAAATCCTGACCTAGTCTTCCGTCACAAATCCAGAGGTTTGGGGCTTTTGGGTATGCAGTGATTCATATTTGTTGCTGCAATTATGGGATGACAAACTTGCGTTATTTTTCCAAAGTTCACTTCTACCAAAATTCTCGGACTCCCTGGACATACTGTGCTCCTTCAGGCTACCTGAGATTTTGCATAATGGCCATCATCGTGCCTTTAAGGACATGAATTGTTTCCACTGCTGTTTCTTTCCTGCAAAGGGAAGATTTTTTTCTCATGTCCTTGGGCCAGTGCTTTATTTTGCCTTACTTTAAGAAATTACTGAAAATAAACTTTATAATAATCCCATAAAAATAGTCTTGGGAGGTTGTCTTCCTTACACTGGAGCCCTCACAGAAGATTTACCTCATCTTATTTCTGGATTCATCTCAAGCTAAATCATGTCTTTATTTTCAAAACATGCGATTCTTTGGAATCGCATAACATATCAGATAATAAAACATACATAGCTATGATGGTCTCCTTGGCTCACAGCAAATCAGATTCATAAAACCTGTAGATGAACTAACTAGTTCACGATTGAGTCATAATAATAATCTTCACTTAAGCAGAAAAAAAGATGCAGATTCTTATATTTCATTAGTTTTCTACAAGAACTTACAAATGAAGCTGCTGGCAGATTTTTAATGGTTAGCGCTAGCCAATATGTTAACTATATCATATAAAGTTGCAAGTCATTGTTTTCAAACACACTTCATTATAGCCTAAACATTCTAATCTAAAGTTTTTGTGGTTTGTATGTATGTACAGCTTAAATGAGGCACTGCTTTGCAGTCTGAGTCTGTATTGATAGTTTTTTGTATTAGGAAGTTCTCTTTCTTTTTAATGATACAGACAAAAGATAAAAATAATTTTCAGCCCAGAAGCATGGTATAACCCATGGTAGCTGTCTGACAGGAAGAATGTCACTAAGAAACATCAAACTGGAACACAAAGTAATGTCTCCTAGGGTAAAGCAGTGTCAGAGAAACACGTTCATTGTCCTGTTTTCTGAAATACTTTTTGTTTTAAAATATGTTTCAATTTGAAGGGTATTATTCAGCTGGAGAAAGAATTGGCCAATTTAGGAGGATCATGTGCAGCAGCTTTGATGAAGAAAGATCTAGCACTTCCTATTGGTAAGTCCTACTCAAAGACCATGCTTTTTTGTTTCATCATCATTTCAGGTTTTCTGAATGAATACTAGTTTAATGCTTAATGCTGCTATTAGTTAGAGATGATCAGAAAAAAATGATTCTTAAAACTGGATTAATCAAGATAATAGAGTGGCATTGTTTTCTGCTTACACTGTTCCCTTCGTATGTGTATGGGGAGGAGGGAAACTTGGTCATTTAAGTCTGAACCAACTCACCCCATCCACAGGTAGTGTGTCAGTGTACGAGCTCTATCCTACAGTGTCCTCGTGGTACTTCACAAATGTGCAGGTATCTTATTTGTATTTCTCTTTCACTGTTTTTTCTCCCTGCACTCCACACTTTTCTGAATGAAAAATACCTGCAGCATTGAATTGCAAAGTTTAAAATTACTTGTTTAAAATGGTAAGTGACAGTTGCATCTGTAGATCTGGTAGCCTAAAATATTTCTGCTGGTATTTTTAAATTACAAAAATAAACCTATACCTTTACAGCAGATGCAGTAAATAAAAGTTTACAGTAATCCAAATCCAATTTAAAATGTAAGGAAGAATATGAGTTTATGAAAACTAATGGATATGGAGATGAAATTAGAACTTTCTACTGATGCAACCATATTCTGTGTAATAGTGTTTCTCCTAATTAACATTAGTGTATAGGAAAAACAGACTTATAGTCTATAATGGGATATCTTTTTGATCATTTTAGGAGCACAAACAAGTTCAAATATTGTTAAAGAGACTGGAAGTGTGTATTAATGAGCAGGAGGGCATTGATCAGTACACAGTTACAAGCACAAAACCTAATTTGAATTTTTTAACCCATTATTTTGCTTGCATATTTGAATATGCAACTTTATGTTGTAAATAGTCACCTCAATTGCACTGGTAGGTCTGTATTTCTCTCTCAAAAGTACAGGCAATTCTATAGTTTAAATAGTTCCCTCTTATCTTAAAAACGGCTGTGTTAAGTCCTTAGTTTTGTTAACTTCCCTTGCACTCACTTATCCTACTGTTCTGCTACAAAATAAAAACCAACCCCCCTGAAATTTAAATGCCTCTAACTTAATTTCCTAGGTTTTGTAATACTTCACACTTCTCTCTAAAGAGCTTTTTTTGTTTTGTTTTCATTCTTGTATGTCTAAAACCAGAAGGGAAAGTAGGTGGTATATAGGTTGGCTTTGTATGCTTACAGGTAAAAGGAATTTGAAGTAAAATGTGGTTAAGTTAGCTAAGCATTCTCAGCCACCTATAAAAGTGGTTGTGTGTAGTCTGCAAGAGAGGAGGGATAGGTGTAGCCTGTAAAGTTTCTTGATTACTGTTGTAATTACAATTAATTCATCTGACCGTTTACCTAACACCAGCTCAAAGACCTCAGCCAAATCTATTAGTGTTTCTGATAATATTACAAAGCTAATGACAACAAGGGATCATATACAAGCATTGTTTCTCTACAAGACCACTGGACTGTGTGAATGAACAAAACTGATGAATATATAGGTGGCAGTGGAAGTGTTCTCAGATGTAAATCACTGCTTAGCTTTTCTAAGATGGTTTTCAATTGTCTGTAATTTTGCTTTGTGTAAGTGTCTTGCTTGGTGTCTCATTAAAAACAGTGTGGCAGGAAAAGAGGTAATGTGGTTTTCTAGGGCACTGTTAATTGATTTACTGTGAGACTTTTTCTGCATTCTAGTTAAAGTACCTTCTACCTTTTACTGCAAGTGAAATGGTATCTTAAAAAAATACTGTATTACTGCCACAGCTTATCTGCAGAAGAGTGTCATTTTATTCTTGGATTGGAGTGTCCTTTAAGACAAACCTATATAATCATATAAAAGACTGTCTTGTAATGTGTAGACACAAGCAGGCCTTTTTGTTTGACATTTCATACTTATTTTATGATTTCTATAGTTTTCCTTTATCCCATGTGTGTATGTATACAGGCTAAAGAAAGTAAAAAGAATTAAGAAAAGAATTAGCAACGTAACTTTCATTGGTTTAATGTTGGCATTTAGAAGTTTAGCATCTAGATCTAAGCTAGTAGCTCTAACTTTCTTCTAGAGTCAATGTAGGCGTCTTTAGAGGATGGCTCATGTCATCCTAAGATGAAGATGTAAGAAAAATGAAATTAATCACCCAAAGGAGGAGCCTCTTTCTCCTCCATTTGCTATAAAGAAGTCTTGTAATATCTAAGTCTACACGTGTGCTTCACTGCCCAAAAGTAGGTGAAGTAAATCCTGCTTCATTCTCAGATACTCTTTAGACTTCTGGATGGGGATTAAAAGAGATTTTAGAGCCTTGGGACAGCTAGTGAGGGCTGGTGAGGCCCAAGTGATTCTTCCCTCCTTCCAGTTACAGGTGGTGACTCTGAAAGGCTCAGATAGGTCCAGTCTGTTAATACATGGCTCTGTGGCTGGTGTCACTGCAACAACTTAGGATTTTTCAACAATGGGATGGTCTACATGGCACCAGAATTGCAAGTATTGGATGGCAGCCACTTTTCTCAGATGGGGAGTAGGTTCTTTGCCCAGGAGCTTGCAAGGCTCTAAACTAGATGTGAAGCGGTAGGGGGATAATATCAGTCTTACCTATGGCAAGTGGTGGGAGGACAGACAATGGTTGGAGGGATGGGGTGCTGGTATGGGCCCTCCACCTGCTGTCCAGGGGCGTGCTGGGGATGCCGTGACACAGCTCAAGTCCTCTGGAGATGAGTGGGAAGCTCGAGAGGCAGTAGGTGTTGGGGAGAATACTTCTCCAAAACACCTTGTGGGTAATAAAGGGTCGACTAGGAAGGTGAATCGACTGGCAGCCCAGCTGCCTCTATACAGAAGCATGAAGTTTGGGTAACAAGCAGGAGGACCTGGAAGCTACCGTGCTACTAGAAAGCTGTGATCTAGTTGCCGTCACAGAAACTTGGTGGGATGAATCCCATGACTAGAGTGTGGCTATTGACAGCTACAGGCTGTTCAGAAGGAATAAACCGGGAAGGAGGGGTGGAGGCATTGACCTCTCTCTCAGGAAAGGGATAGAATGTGAAGAGCTGTCGTTGAAGACTAGCCGCAAATGGATTGAAAGCATGTGGGTGGAGTTCAAGGTCCTGAGGGATATGGGACAAGCAAGGAGTATAGTCAGGACCCTAAATTTCAGGAAAGCAGGCTTCCAACTCTTCAAGGAGTTACTCAGTAGGTCCCACTGGGGCGTGGTCCTCAGGGACAGAGGCGTAGAACAGAGCTGGCAAATATTTAAGAATGCTTTACATGAAGCACAAGAGCGCTCAGTCCCCAGATGTAGGAAGTCAGGCAGGAAAGGAAAGAGACCAGCGTGGCTGATTCAAGACCTCCTGGTCAAACTCAAGAACAAGAGGGAACTGAACAGGCAGTCTGAGTTACCATGTTCAGAAAGTGATGCTTCATCCTTGCCTCTTCTCCAGGACTCAAATTTAAGATACTTTTTCTCAAGAGACAGATCTGTCTGTGATGAAGGATCTAACTTGAACAACAATCTGGAATTGATCAATGTGTTTAACATTATTAATTAATTGTTTCAAATTTGGTAGTAGTTATTTCTATAAATATTCTTTTCATTGAATTTAAACAATGCCACAGTACTTGATTCTAATTTCTCTTTCTTGCTTCTTACTTGTAGAATTGCCTAACATTCTTTTCAGAGAGAGTAGAAATACAGTAACCTTACCTGTTTTACTTGTCTGTTAAAAGACTGTATTTGGCAATTCTGGTCACCCTGTAATCAGACTTTGGAGTTGCATTTGTGAGAATGAAATATGGTAGAATAGAATACGTTTGAGTTTCCTGTTTTAAGGAGGAAGCACAGTTTACAAAATTGTGCAGAGTTTTATCAGGTTTTCGAATACTTTTACTGGGGTAAACTCTTAAAAGGGGGAGCAGCTGGTGCATACTTACAGGTACTGCTTCCCAGAATCTGTCTTGACTTTCCAAAATCTCTTTCTCAAAGTACCTTGTCTCATCTAAAGACTTGCCATACATACTGTCTTGGAGATAAGATGACAAGTACCAAATTTTTGTGTTGTGTGACATATCTTGTTTGCTTGTGCACTGAACTACACATTGCTGCATGTTACTTGAAAATATTACTCTTCCAGCTGTTGGTTAAAAAAATGTGACAGATCATCTTGCAAACTTAGATTTTGTAATGTAAGAAGGTTCACTAAACAGAATTAAATTTTGCATTCCACTGTATATAGGTAAATGTCAGTATTATTGTTAATGAAAAGTATGTTGGTTTTTTGTTGTGAAACTAAGTTCTGTTTTTACAGCAGGTAATGAATTTGAAGAAGATCTTGAAATTCTTGAAGAGGCTGCCTTACAGGTATACTGCTGCCTTTTTTATTTACGTTGCAACATGTTTCAACACGTAGTTGCATTGAAACCTTTTGACTACTACAGAAGAAAATGACTTGTGAGGTTTTTATAATGGGAAGGAATCTGGATTGTTATAAAATGGTTCAAGAAAGTCATACAGAGGTTTATTATTTTTATTATTTTAGAAATAATTGCTTAGAAAAAGTTGCATTAGCTGTCATAGGTGAAGTTAGATGACCAAATATATTTCAAAATATATAGGTGTCTGGCCTAGCCTGCATGATTTAACAAATTTTAGATGTTACTAAAATTAGTCCTGCGTGTCTCTGTAACTGCAGAAACAAAATCACTTTTTCAGTTGAGCAGTAACACTTAAAAAGCCCCAAACAGTATGATTGCAGTTGTTCTGGATTGATAATACAGTCATAGTATTATCAGTGCTACAGTATGAAACTATTGCCTAGGCCTTTGATGATGGAACAGTAAATAGAAACTGTCTTGGAGAGGTCAGATGTTCCTTGAAAGAAATATTTCTCCCTTTACATATTTCTCCCTTAAGTGTTACAACTCGGAACAGGAGCTATGAGTGTGAACGGGAGAAATGGATTCATTTTTGCTTTTAGTCCTGTCTATTAAATATTTTATGCATTTCTTCACAGTCTTCCCTTCTTGCAAAGAAGGAGTTTCTTTCACTTTGTCTCACCTAAAAGTATATTTCTTAAGAAATCTGCCTTTCTATAAGTTATATCTTTTATTTTTATTTTCTCTTGGAACACACTTATTGGTCACATTTTCAGAATTCTTCTCCTAGTCACCAAGCAGCCATTTAGGATGCTTTTAACATGGAAGTTCCTGTTACCTTCTGGGAAGTTCTTGTTATTTCTTCTTCCAGAAATTCTTTGTCAATTCAAGCTCCTTTAATGTCATTTGAGTTAAGTTATTGTTTTATAGGCGAACTGACTTTTTTAATCCAGTCTGCTCCTACTTGAATGGTTTTTAGTGCCCAAAATGTCTGTGCCGATTGTGTCATGTTATGGGAAAGTGTCTGCATGCAAGATACTGAAAAACTGTTTTGTCTCCCATTTTTTCATCTCCATCTCAACTCCTGGGGAAAAAAAAAAAAAAAGGTGTGCAAATCTCACTCTGGCATTCTTGGGAAAGGCTTGGCACTATCTCACTCACCAACCATTTTAGAAGCTCTTGAAGGAAGTCTTCCACTGCAGGTACAAAGCAATGAGCAGTCATTTCTGGAGGATTTCATTGCTTGTGTAGCAGGATCAAGTGGTGGACGACTTGCAAGGTAAAAAGTTTGTGCTGCATGACTGAACCCATTATTTTGTAGTTGTAATGTTTAATTTTTGCAACAAAATAGAACATATTTAAGTGCATATTAAATTTGAAAACCTGTGCATTGTTACTTGTCTCTACAGCCACCTGTAGAACTTTAATAACTGCATTAAATTTTAATTAAGTAAAACAAATTGACTGCATTGTTTCTATTTAATATATTAGGTAAAAGGATTTAAATATTCACAACTTCTGCATCCTTTCTTAGCTGGAATTCATGTTTGTACTGAGTAAGAATGTATCTTTTGGGGGCATGTAAGAGATTTTAATGTCGAATGTTTGTCTTTGCTGTAGATGGCTTCAGCCAGATTCATATGCGGATCCCCAAAAGACATCACTGATTTTGAATAAGGATGACATTCGATGTGGTTGGCCAACTGTTATTACAGTACAGACAAAAGACCAGTATGGGGAGGTTGTTCATGTTCCTAATATGAAGGTAATTACTGTGATCTTTGGCTGTTCTTATGCTTCATCGTGCCTTCTTTTGTTATTTGTTGTAGCTACTCCACAGAATACTCCTGTATAGGGCAGGAAGTGGCATGTGTAAGTTCAGCGTAGTCAGACTTTCTTACCTTTAAATCCATGAAATGATCAAATTCTTTAATATGCCAATACTGTTTCATGCAATTTATAGCTGCTCTGTAATGAGCTACATGTGTAGTTGTGGAAATAATGAGTTTTAGACGATGTTTAATGGTGATGAGGTGCAATGTGACAAGAACCCTTTTTTTTAACTTGTAAGCCAGGAAAGAGTATTATCAATTATAAACTGAATAAATGTGATAGAAAAAAAGAATCAGAAGCACGTTGTTTCTGTTTTATAGGCACTTTATTTAGACTAGATCAGCACTTCCTCCTCTTCTGTTACAAGTATTTAGAAGGTCTTGTAGGTTGTTCGGGTGCTTTTTGCAACCCTAGTTAGAATTGGAAAACCCTTGCAGGCTTTGGAGTAAAACCTATGGTATACATATAGAAGTTGACTGCTTGATTTAAAGTAGTAAAATGTGTAAAAAACCCGAACTGAACAGTGTTTTTCATGTTTTAATAAATTGGGTTACACCTGAGTTTTCAAGCCCATTTTTAGTCTGGAGTAGTACAAATATTTTCAAGAGTTGCTTTTATTCAGGCACAAAAGCAGGTAAAGTACCTTATACAAAGGCATAATTTCTGTGATAAGGAATCAAATCTGTTCTTTGTCTAAGATGTAATAAGAGTTACCTCACAGTGAGCTGTAAACGCAATAATGAAGTGTGAGTCTACAACTGTTAACAGAAGAATTGGTCGTAGAGTTTGATTGAAATTTAAATGTGCAGTTACTGACTTAAATGCGTGACAAAGGAAAACTAAGTCGTGATTTTACTCTCATTTAGGAAAAGATTAAGTCAAAATATACACATAAAATTGTTGCTGGATTTCTTGTCTAATTACTGTTTTTCTTCATGAATGTGTTACATTGAATTAAGATCTGTGTTATTTTAATCTGTTGGACTCATTCAGTGTGCAGTGTGCTGATATAACTTGCAACAAATGGAAAGAGCATATGAAATCTGCAGCAATTAAATGCGCTTTATTGCAGATTCAGGATGAGTAGTGAGTAAACTTATTTTCGAGATAGTCTGTTCTTCCTCAGAAAATGAAGTACAGCTGACTCTTGTCGCCTGCATTAACGGAGGTCAGATAAAATATACACTAAAGAGAACAGTATAGACATGCAGTACTGATAAAGTATGGTGGCATAGCTAGCCAAGATCCAAACTGGCCACTTGCCAATCCAAATCTATCAGGCCTTGATGATTCGCTCTGATACCTGTGCAGTCATTTGAAAGGCTCCCTTCCCTACTACATAGCTTTTTCTGTTCTGTGAAAATTGAGCTAGGCGCACCAGACTACATGCTGTTTCCCAGGGAGTGCTCTGGCACTGGCCCTTACTGATCGTGTGGAAAGTCAGTTGGGTGCTTCTTTCCTGTCCATCTATGTTTTTTGGAGATACCATGCTTGGCTTTGCAAAATGTTGAGTGTAGACATGGAAGTATTTTATGCAGCTGGATTTATAGTGAGTGCTCTAAGCATTTTGTCAGATCTAAAAGATTGTCCTGAAGATCACCCTGAATCATCTTCTGTGCTCCACATCTTATTGCAGGTAGAAGTCAAAGCTATTCCTGTTTCTCAGAAAAAAACATCTTTGCAACAAGAACAAGTTAAAAAGGTGCAAAGGATACCAGGTAGTCCAGCAACAGCTGCCTCCCCTAGTGGTGATATGACCTTTGGAGGACTTCCTTCACCAAAGCTTGATTCTTCCTATGAGCCGATGATAGTAAAAGAAGCTCGCTATATTGCTATTACAATGATGAAGGTAAATTGCTGTCATTTTTGCAATGTAACTGTAAGATTTAGCATTCAGAGTGGGTAAAGGTATGCAAAGGACATGAAAAAAAAGAATATTTCAGTTTGGTCGCAATCTAAGAATACATTAGTTACAAATTTTTTTAATTACATCTAAGTTCAGCAGAAAGCTAGGTGCATCAAAAGGGCCAATTGCCTGAACTCTAAAGTAGTTACAAACTGGATAAGCATTTAAAAAGGGAAGTTGTCTTTAATTTTGGTTACAGTGATTAACAAAGCAGTCTGAGTCACTCAAGAAAAATTAAAGCAGCTATTGAAATGGTGGAGAGGAGTCAAACCAATATGGGGTTGAATTGTTTCAGTAAATCTATGTTAAAAACTGTATCTGGTGAACGTAGAAAAAAACGGGAGCTCAGTATAGTAAAAAGACCATCTGAATAATTTGTGTATCAATGCATACGTATTGAACGTCTGTTGAAATGAGCTTCTGTCAAATGGATTAGCTCAGAGGCTTTGTCAGCAACAGCTTTTAGAGAGGTGAAAACTAAATAACTAGTATTGATTTGAGTATATTTTAGAACAGATGTCACGATGTGTATAACTGGCAGTTAGACAACTTAATGAGAATATTTAGTTTAATCAATGTGGACTTACAAAGGGAGGAATTGGCAGACTGGCATCTTCTAGAATGTGTGGGGATTGTTTACTGCAGACGACAGTGCTGCAGGGGCTATGTGTGAATAGTGTAACTGGCGAATAAATGATGGATCAATAAAGGAGCAATGAGATAAATATGGTGTATAAAAAATGGTTTAAAAGCTTTCTAAATCACATGTCTAAAAAGATAATTAGAACCAGGGGGTGTATATCAAGGAAAGAAGCATGATTTGCTTGTTCAGTTGTCATTTTTTTTAACTTGAGGTACTGCAAAGATCACTTCTTGGCTTGATAATACTTGGTATTTTTACCACTGACTTCAAGGGAGTGGGAAATATATTATTTATTCAAAGTTGAAACCCAAATTATCATTGTGCACAGGCACCTGCTGCTTCTTTTCCTGTAACATATATCAAACCTGCTCACACAGATGTTAGTGGCACACCTTATGATGCATTAGATCCTCTGGAGTAACTGACTGTGTAAGGTGTCCAGAAATTAATCTGTAGATTTGATGGACACTTCAAGTGAGGAATACCTCATGTTAACTAGCTAACTTGCAAGAAATTTTAGCTTGAATGGGGCTAAGATAATAAAAAGAAAATGCAAGTTGTCTTATTAGATAGCACTACAAATGTTTTTAAAGGTAAAAGTGAAAAAGTGAAAGAGAAACTAAGGAAAATACAAAAAACTCTCTCTAATATTGAAACATGCTTGGCTTCTACATTTAACACCTTTTGGGGGGATCTTCTGGAGATTCACAGACAGCTCAAACAAAAAACCTCCAGAATCTCAGGGATTTATGTGCATCAATGAGCCTGGATTATGTCAGATGAGGCAACTGTTTGCATTGTCTCTGATTATCTCTGCATCTTAAGTAGCGTATGCTTTCTGTATGGTATATGGCTGTTTCCTGGCTGTTTAAGAGGTGTTTCCTGAATTTAATTTAAGCTGTGTAAGGGTCTGACAGCATCCTCTGAAGTTCCTACCTTCATCAATGCTCAGAACAGGTGTATGTGCTGACTTTCAATTTAGAGTGATTACCGAAAAGCTTCCATTCTTTTTTCTTCTGTGACGTATCTTTAGTTTATCATGATTTGATTTCTTTCTAAGGCAGTGATTTCACAACAGTTTAGGCTTATCTATCCCATCCATCTTCTGGAAAGCACATGGTACCAGGCTAGACTAGAGAAGTAAACTGGCATAAACTACTTCTGTATTTTTAAGGTTAGTTTTCTATTGGCTCAGTAGCCTTACTGTAGACACTAGCATTCTCATGAGAGGTCTTGAACATCTCCCTGGAGGTGTTCAAGACTGGGTTGGATGAGACTTAGGAGCAACCTGATCTAGTGGAGGCTGTCCCTGCCCATGGCAGGGGGTTTGGAATTGGATGATCTTTAAGGTCCTTTCCAACCCAAACCATTCTAGGATTCTATAAACCATCGTTGTGTTAGGCAAGCGAGATTGAAAGAGATTCAAATGCTTGACTGTGAACAAAGCTTTTGTTAGCAATAACTATCTTCACTTTCCCTCTAAATTGCAATTATTTCGATAGTAAAGATGCTTGTTTCATATGTGGGTATGTGTGCGTTACTATTTCTATGCTTTGGAATCGGTTTCTGCATCCCTGCTCTATACTTCTAGTGAGTGTAAAGTTAGATTAGTATGTTCTTCGAGAAAATATTCTGCTTCCTTTTTCTCTTTACTTTAGGATAATTGATAACTCTTGATTTTGTCTGATGAATTTCATCTCTTTCTAGGCATATGAAAATTATTCCTTTGAAGAACTACGCTTTGCTTCACCAACACCAAAGAGGTAAGTTTTTAGTAATTGCTTTTTAATAGGACTGAAATTAATAAGTCTTGTCACTTCTTATAATGAGAATCACAAGCCTGGACTGCGAAGTAGACTTGTCGAAAGGTGGAAACATTAGAAAAACTGTGTATTACTTTTTATTAAATTTAGAGATTATTTTAAAAATCTTTCATTCTTAATTGTTATAATGTTGATTCCTTATTTGTATTATGTACTCTCTGAATGTGTTCTTTAATAATTTGCTGTAGATAAATGTGGTGTAAAGATTTATAATTTTAATTGTTTTGGTTTTTCCTAGACCCAGTGAAAACATGTTGATCAGAGTCAATAATGATGGGACATATTGTGCAAACTGGACTCCTGGAGCTGTTGGTCTCTATACCATCCATGTTACAATAGATGGAATTGAAATAGGTACTTAATTTTGACTATATTTAAGCAGAAATTTATACTGTATTCTGTTTGTATACTGACAAATGTATGTCTTGTCACTTGTAATATTTAATATTACAGTTAATAGCAAAATCTAGAACCTGAGTTTTGTTTCAGAAGCCTTTTATCAAATTCCCTCCTCTTTCTCAAAATAAAAAAGACCACAGCTATTCTTTCTTTAAAATAGGAATATATTTGGCAAATCATGTATTTATAGTGGGGTTGGACTACAAGATAATAATTAATAAGTTTCTTATTCTCTACTGTCAGTGTTGCAAGAAAAATGTCTTATTTCAGTGATAAGAAAGCGACAGACAGAAAGGGAAAAAAAGCACTGAAGAAACTAGGAAAAGGGGAAATTGTTCCTGACCACGTAGGAGTAAATAATCTCAATCCTTCTGATGGAAAACTGAGAGAGGATGGTCTTAAATGCAACTCTACCCTAAGTTTCAATTATTTGTGCTAATTTTAAATGCTTTGTGTTTCTTCCTTGCTGTAAAACTTACACTACAGTCCGTAGGACTATAGTATAAGGGAATATTTTATGCCATAGCATCTAATTGGCTGTTATTGATGAAGATATTAGTACTGGTCCCAGTACAGACCCCTGAGGGACATCACTTATCATTGATCTCTGTCAGGCCATTGACATCCTGGATGCAACCGTCCAACCAATTCCATATCCACCAAAAATTCTACCCATCAAATCCATACGTCTCCAATTTAGAGGGAAGGATGTTGTGGGGGAGCTTTTACTTGCACACTCAAACATTTAACTTTTCTGTGTTCATCATTCCTTGAAACATACCCCTACAGACACTATTATGAAAAAAAATTCCCTAATTGTGCTGTGTATACAAGGTATGAGAGATACCCATTAACAGCATCACATCATATACTTGTAGATTTCCACATGTGAAGATCGAAATGTTGAGGAAGTAGTACTTTGCACCATGGAGCTACTGCAAGTGTTGTTTATGGCAGACAGATAAGCGACTGGTTATTTTAGCCTACTCTGAGATGTACCGTAGATAAACTGTAGTTACTGTTGGACTGATATATCCCCTTAAATATATATATATTATTTTTTTTAACTTAGTCTTTGTTTGCTTATAGATGCTGGACTAGAAGTAAAAGTAAAGGATCCTCCAAAGGGAATGATACCTCCTGGAACCCAGCTTATTAAACCAAAAGCAGAGCCTCAGCCGAACAAGGTTTGGAGAACTGAAAAAAATAATCCAGATATTTATATTTGGGTGGAATTTTACTGTTGTTTAATACATACTTTATCATGTCATAGTGGTGCAGGGCTTAAGGATATTTGTAAGTCGCTTTAACGTGCTGAATGGAATGAAATTCATGTACGGGATAAACTCTAAGATATTAAATCCGTTTTCTTTTTGTCTGTAATCCTCAACATAAGAAGGATATAGAACTATTTGAACGGGTCCAGAGGAGGGCTACAAGGATGATTAGAGGGCTGGAGCACCTCCGATACGAGGACAGGCTGGGAGAATTGGGGTTATTCAGCTGGACAAGAGAAGGCTCCGAGGAGACCTTACAGCAACTTTCGTAGTACCTGAAGGGGACCTACAAGAAAGCTGGAGAGGGACTTTTTACAAAGACTTGTAGTGGTAGGACTAGGGGGAGTGGATATAAACTGGAGAGGGGCAGTTTTGTACTAGTCATTAGGAGGAGTTTCTTCATGATAAGAGTGGTGAGGCAGTGAGACAGGTTGCCCAGGGAAGTTGTGGCATCCCCATCCCTGGAGGTGTTCAAGGCCAGGTTGGATGGGGCCTTGGGCAGCCTGATCTCGTGGGAGGTGTCCCTGCCTATGACAGGGGTGTTGGAACTGCATGATCTTTAAGGTCCCTTCCAACTCCAACCATTCTATGATTCTATGATTCTCTCCATTATTAAAACTGTTCTGCCTAGCAGAAACTGCCTTAATCTTGTCTTGTCACATAAACATTGTGAAACAATTATGAAAGCCACTGACTATTGTTAGTACTTTCTTTGACATTGTACTATCAAATTAATTGGATGAAGGGCTTTACAAAGATTTTGTTTTGTGGTAAAAATCTTCCTTCAGTCAATTTAAAAATCCCAAATTAGGTTATTTAGTGCTGTCTTCCTTTCTGAGAATATTGCAGTTTTATTTTTAGAAGTTATCCTTTGACTTCCCCATATATCTTTTGACTTCCCCATTTCACCTTTTGTTCCACTCTGAAGGACTAAAGTAGACATAAATAACAGAGGAAAGCTGAAAGGTGGTATGGCAGTGCTGTAAGGAAAATGTCTAGATGAGAGGACATCTTCCACTTCCTCTTAGATGCAAAGGGGGGAATATTAAATGAGGCTTTTTTTGTGTGTGTAATAAGCCTGTGTTAAAAGATACACAGCTCTGAAATGCTGCAAGGTTATCCTTTCCTGTCTTATTACATCAGTGAAGGTGGCCAAGAAATATATCATTCCAAAAAAGATCGGGTAGTTGTCAGCCTTTTACGTGTACAGCTCATCCCGATTCATTTGTGATCCAACTTTCTGAATAACCTAGAAACAGTAACTTTGTTGGACACTTCCCCGGTCTGTAAATGCATCCAGTGTCTGCTTCTGCCACTAATAAGGTTCTTTTCCATGCACCCACACCTCAAAATAAAAATAATAAGATTACTTTTAGTTTCAGCACAGTTTTCTATAGAATCATTGTACATTTATCAAAAAAACACTTCTAGGCTTTCTTCCTTCTCTTGGAAGGAAGTCTTCCTGGTTACTTCATTATCTAAATTAAAACTCTCAATTCCTACTGAGTGAGGTTAATCTCAACAGAACTTCAATAATATTATCCAAGCTGTGTTGTTTACTATAGCCAAAGTGCAAGATTCATCTGGTCTAAGAGGAGATAAATCGCTGGGTGGAAGTACTGTCATTCTCTTCAGTTGTTACAGTGGGAATTGAGGTGACTGGTTCATACAAAATATCTACATTTTGTCAAGTAACTGTGTTTACAACACTTAAAAATACCTGACAAAATTTAGACATCTGGTGGTGTTAGACATTACCTAGTGTTTAATCATCTCACTGTGTTTTTCTGCTTGCATGTCACGTTTCTTCTTCCAAGTTGTAGTCTCTTTGAAAGAGGAGACATCTTTCAGTCCTGTAGATAGTGTCTGTAGAGTCTGTTTCAATAACACCCTAGACCCTTCATGGTAAATCATTTTACCAGTCTTAAAAGAATTGGAAGCTTATACGGAATATTGTGTGGTATAAAAAGAGATCTTTCCAAGACTGAGTCGGTGCACTTTTAGGGGATTTTTTTTACGTTATGATTTTATGGTTATAGTAAAGAAGTGAAATTATGTACAGCAACCATGGGAAACTAGCAACAAACTGTAACTCTTAAGACTGCTATCTCGTCACTAGCATTTCAGAATCTGTTAAACCTATTTCTTTTTACTCTTTGACATCTCTGTTCCAATTTTTTTCTTCCTTACTGTCTTCCTTTGCTTCTCTTAGGTTCGCAAATTTGTGGCCAAGGACAGTGCAGGGCTTCGTATCCGTAGCCACCCTTCCCTTCAGAGTGAGCAAATAGGCATAGTGAAAGTCAATGGATCCATCACTTTCATTGACGAGGTAATTAATAAAATGTTTTTGTTGAAAATTGGGCTAAGATGTAAAGTTAATTCATTCGGGTGGACGAGGTGCTAAGGGGCATGGTTTAGTGTTTGATAGGAATGGTTGGACTCGATGATCCGGTGGGTCTCTTCCAACCTGGTGATTCTATGATTCTATGCAAATAATGGGGTATTTTATGTTTAAACATTGACGTAAATAACTTAAGAACACAAAAGCATAAATCAGAAAAATCTGAATATTTACTAATTAATTTTTCAAGCTGTCATTTCCTTTTAATATACTTACTTGAAACCTGTGTAACAAACTTTTGAGACTCCGATATAAGGAAAAAAAATTCCCAGAATTCATTTTATAACAATATCTCTAAGGATTTAGCTGTTCATGACTAGTTCAACTATATGCAAAAATTCAGGTGTAGGTGTCATTTTCATTACATCTTTCATTTACGCTTCTGAAAGATCACTAGGATTCTAGACTGCTATGCGTGTATTTTTCTTACAGTATAACTTAATCTACAAGGAGTATTTTTACAGTTTAGTAAGTGGAAAAACAGAAACTTGGGCAACTTATGAAGCTTACAAAGGCTTGGCTTTCTCTCCTCCTTTCTCTCAAAGCAACTCTTATTATTGCGTGGTCTGATTTCAATTTATCTTTGCACCTTGCTTTTTAAAAATATATGCTTCCCATTACTTTGAAGTTCTGATTTGGTTCATATTCCTTTTTATCTCTTCTTATATTTTATCAGCACAGTGAAGATCATTCATTCCTTGCTACTGTTGTCTGTTTGTCTGAAGTCTGTTAATCCTTACTGGCTCTGCAACAGTTACAGGAGGGCATGGCTCGTTTTTGTTGCTTGTTTCCCATAGATCCACAATGATGATGGTGTTTGGCTGAGGCTGAATGATGAGACAATAAAGAAGTATGTTCCTAACATGAATGGTTACACTGAAGCCTGGTGTCTCTCTTTTAACCAGCATCTTGGCAAGAGCCTTCTGGTACCTGTTGACGTAAGTAAAAGGTGCCTTTGAAAAATATCCAAAAGTACACTCTATCCTCATTACAAGACTTTCTTTAATTAAGGCTGCAAATGAGTCCTGAGGTAAACAATATTTTAGTTACCAAATACGATCTTGTATGTGTTTGCATTTTTGAGGGCTGTTGTGTAATGAGGGTGGAGTGTAGAAATTGGAGGCTTTTTATGTTGAAGCTGCTTCTCCTAGAAGGGAAGCAAAAGTGCAAGGAACACTGTAACAGAGTACAAAAGTACAATTATATAAGATTTCAGTCTGTACCAGATGTCGTTGTTTGTAAGGTGGTCCACTGATGCCATGATTTCAGAAGAGGGTTGCAGCCTGCAGTGAATCAATGTAATTGATGCATTTTGCAAAATTTCTTGGGTTTTGTGAGCTTTACACCTGAATCCTTGGGTTATCTTTTTTTTTTTTTTTTAGCTGATCAAAGAATTGCAGAGCATGAGGTCTGTCGAAAAAAGTAATTTAAAAAACTGAATTTATAGTAAGAGTGAACGCAATTTATCTGGGTAACTTTAATGGTGATAACCATCACTACAGTTCAAAGGTTACAGTTTTTCTGGAAACAAGATACAGTTTAAAAAAGTTTTCAAAAAAGACAGAAAGAAAAAAGTATGTTAGCTGAACCAGTATTTCTAAAAATATTTATGAAAGTGCAGGGCTTTCTGGTTTATCTGGTTTTGTGCATTTCGCAGAGTGGGGGGGATACCTTGGTTTCTTCAGGGTAGAATGTTAGAACCAGATCGAGTTCCAAATACAGCTATTTAGATTTGATTCATTGCCTTACGGAAAATCATGGAATGGTTTAGATTGGAAGGGACCTTAAAGATAATACAGTTCCAACCCCCCTGCCACGGGCAGGGACACTCTCCTGATCAGGTTGCTCAGAGTTTCATCCAGCCTGGCCCTGAACATCTCCAGGGATGGGGCATCCACACCTTCTCTGGGCAGCGTGTTCCAGTGCCTCCCCACCCTCACAGTAAAGAATTTCTTCCTGGTATCTAATAGAAATCTCCCCTCTGAGTATGAATGAGCTACTGCTGCAGTTGAAGACAGCTAACAAATATTTGTCCAAATTATAGACACCTGCAGCCTGTAATGTCACTCTGTTATGTTTTCCGATCATAGAATAACTTAGATATTCCCAGTTCCAGTAAAACTGTGCTGTTAGCTAGTAGCCAGGTCTGGCAGTTCATAAATCCTCTGTGGCTGCAGCCTATCTTCTGACAAAACCTGAACAACCTGATCCAGTGGAAGCTGTCCCTGCCCATGACAGGGTGGGAGTGGAAGTGGATTATCTTTAAGGCCTCTTCCAACCCAAACCGTTCTATGCTTCTATATGATGCAACTAGGTAGTCTTCCTATTAACCCTCTTGTCTATGAATTGTTTGTTGGTATAATTCTGTTTGGAGATTTCTTTTAATAAAATCCTTATTTCTGGAATTACTTTAATATTGTATTTTGGAGGCAAATTATTTCTGTACTTGGCCATCAGTCACTCGAACACTGTGACGACAGGCTTATTTATCTAATTTGTTGTAGAATACATAAAAAATGGAAAAAATATTAAGCTTTGCTTTAAATCTTACTTGTAGTTTTTACCCTAAAAATTGTTACTCATTCAAAAATTGCTAAGTAATACTTTCACGAAACTTTAATATTTGTATGCAGCAGTTTAATTTTACCATGTTAAAAGAGAATTCACCTTTTTTCTTAAATAGTGCTGTGAATTAGTTTTGATACCATTTAGACTATTAAGAGCCTTATTTTCTTTTAAATGACCAGTGAAACTACATCTTTAATGACACCAGTCAAAATTAGCATGCTTTCTTAGCTTCTGATCAGTAAACAGTAGTAGCCAACATAGCAGAAGTCCTACAAAAGGAACTGTTATAACAATGTTGCCATGTATAATAGGAGATGTGTTTTGAGCTAGTTTCAGATGGAAGGTTTCTTTGAATCTCTCATATTTTAAATTTCTAAAAGGACTCAACATGTTCTGAAATTATTTAATTTTATTATACCATATTTAAGCATTACAACTTGTTGGTTTGTTTCATAATAATAAGGGGAAAAAGGAAGAAATGTTCTCTAACATTGCCTTTCCTAAAGGCCACAAACCAAAAGTCGAAGTTCAGTGGCTTACTTTTGAATGGCTTAGTTCTTACTATATGCTGTGCTAGTATTACACATAGCAACTTGATGAAATTCAGTAGACTCTTGTGTGAGCTCTTAATTTTTGTAGCTCAAGTTAAAACTCTCCTTCCTACTAAATCTTGATCACGTAAAGTGATTCCCCTTTCTTGGTAGAAAGTTTTAAAGTAAAATCTCTTTTAAGGTGATTACGAAGTTAAGGGTATTCAATAATACACATGCTTTCCCTGAATCGTCCGAGAAAACAACTATATCTGTAAATTGTCAAATTTGATCAGTGCAGCTGCCATGAAGTGAATAACTCCTGTGGCAAAAAGATAGTCAATTAAGTAATAAATGCTGAAGGTTCTGTAGATTAAATTGAGAAATAATCCATATCTGCTCATCTTGTTCAATTAATTTGGGTAACTGAACAATGTGATGAGCAGAATCTTGTAAAAAGATCTGGTTTTGGAATTTTTGGAATCCAAACCTGTTCTACCAATATTGGCTTCAGAAGAAGGAAGCAGACTAAAATAATCTCTTATGTGGCTAAAAATACAAATGAAAAATCAAATGGCTGAATTAGTCACTGTATTCCCTGGTCAAATTCAAGTCACGTTACTTGATTAGGCTCCATTTTTATTGAGCTCGTGAGCTTGCAGAGCTGGCAACTCCAATTACATTACTTTGTCACACTTAAATAGACAGGCTTTTTGTCATCAACCTTTAAGTAAATAAAAACTTTGTACACTTTACAAAATATGTAAAAAGTATTTTTTAAAAAAAAGCTTTAATTATTCCAGTTCATCACTGTATTTGAACAGTGAACAAGGAAGAAACAGTAGTTTTTCAGGGTTTATTTTGATCTCTTGTCCTCTTTACATATAGGTTGTATTTACATTTCATATTTATTTGTTGACATTAGGTGTTTTATGATAAGTCAAGCAGTTGAGTATCTTAAATCTCCTATGTACACTGTTTATATATATTTTTATCAAAGCCATTTTATTTAATGATTGATAGTCATAGGAAAAGAGATCCATTGTAGTTACGAGACTCTATTTATTTGAGCTGTGGTCATTTGCTTTCTTAGAAAATCTGTCTAGTCAAAGCTTTTCCATTTGTTGCTCCTGTCCTTTCATGAGGAATTGCTCTGTAGCTGTTGGGCTAAAACTGTGCATCTAGTCCATGGTTAAGTGCTGGAATTTGACTTTGGAAAACTCAATACGGTCCCAATTCACTGCTGTTCATTATTTTTGTGTGGTTTACACATCCAGCTTTATAACGTACAAAAATAGACCTTTGAAGTATGCTTTACTATTTTAGGTGTGGATGGTCCATGTTTCTCTGTAGAGTAGAATTCCATCAGTAAACATGGGATATGCTGCAAGGCAACGTAAATAGTCGATTTAAGTAGGTTGGAAGCCTATGAAGTGCACTCTCATTAGGCATATGTAAGCTTTTTATAGTTGTTATAGCTATCTACCAAGTTGATAAGCTTTTACTCTGCCAATCTTTGTCTTATTGCCTTCCCACCTTTCCCAATGCCCTCAAACCTATCTCACTAGTTGATTTGTATGTCTTTCAATGTGGGGTAGAGGTACTAAATTCTACAGGAATGCTGGTGCTTGATAATCTCCATGTTTTTGTCAAAATTGCAAATCGTTTGCATTACTGAAGCTGGATTAAGCAGAGGTTTGGCAGAAAGTGTATAGCTAGATGACTTGCTTCTTTTGTGAGTTAGAAGTCTGGATTCACTTACTTTTAACATGTTAATGTTTTTTCAAGGAATACAGAGGAGGCATGCCAAGAGTGTTTTGTACTTGTTTCTGCTTGAAGGGATTCATTGCCTTTTCTCTAACTACTCTTACATTCTAATGTGACTGCTCTCCAGCCATTTCACTTGGCTCCCCTGCCAGGAAGGGGGTGGAAAATAAGATTTTGATGCCTCTGTTCATACTGATAAAACAGTGGCTTTGCCAAAGCAGTTCTGTCATAAATACTGATTATTAATACTAATATGTATGTACTATTAATTCTTTAATTTCACAGTGACAGTAAAAATTCCTTTGAAATGAGTAGAAACCAGTTGATGGAGCAAAGATGGCTACTTTTTCATGTTTTCCAAGGATGAAAAACTGCTGTCCTAGGTGTTCAAATTAATGAACTCTATCTGGCAGCTCTATTTGGTTTATTGTAATTTATGATAAACTAGTAAACACATTGTGTATTTCATAAAACTAATGAAATCTGAGTGATCATTCTCCTTACAGCCCTCTCTGAATTTTTTGTCTCTGGTAAGGAGTGTAATTTTGGTGTGCCAAGTAGTGAAACCATTGTGTATGACAAATTGCTTTCAGCACTACTGAGCCTAGCCCTTCTGTGTCTTTACAGTTCTGACTCGGTGACTAAAGTTCATGTGCAGTTGTCTTGCAATAACTGGAATTGTTTTTCAGAGCAGCAGACTGTCTTGTTGTAAATCTGGGGTTAGTGGTAAAAAAATGGGGTTTTTTACAGTGAAACAGCTGTGTGGAATTTTTCTGTGCACAAAGTCTCAAGCTTTATAAGAAATGTCCAGCTCTTAATTTCAGTAAATGGCATGACACACTACATCCACTTCAAGCTTTTGGCGTACTAAACTGTTATTGTTTAATGGACAATTTGCCATGGTTAGCAATGAACTCGGATGACCTGATAAAGAAAACAAAGCTGTCCACTTTTGCAAAACATTCTATCAGTAAATTTACTTGTGAAGAAACTTTGCTTTATAGTACCTGAAGCTTCTTCCTCCAGTGTTTCTTTGTTCCTGTTTCCTTGTTGATGTGTCTTTTTTTTTTTTTAAACTCTGTTGCTCAGAATGTCTTTAATGCTAGCCAAGGAGTAAGGGATTTGGACTTTTTTTCATGGACTTCCAAAGCTTTACCCCCTAAGGTGAGTTAAATAACAGGAACAGTCACACTATCTCATGTTTTAAGAATGTACCTTATAACTCAACTTCACATTAAAAATATTCTTTGAAGTCTGTTTTACTTTGAATTATTTTTGCAGGAAGTAGCAGATTTTCATAGAATGCTGTATCTGTCTCTCCTTTTAGGATGAGAAAAGAAGTACTAGGGCAGAGTATTGACTTTTCATTAATTCATTAGTAGCACTCTCCTTTTTTAACAAGCAAAATCAGAAATTCAGAGAGATGGCTAGTAACATAATACGTCTCTGTTTACTAGAGAATGTAATAGTATATGAGAGAGTATACACTGTTACAGCATCCAATAAGATGTTATTTACATAAGTGAAGCCACAAATATTTTATCAATACTCAGCCCATTCTTAATCTCTTAAAATCATAGTTATAGTAAGAATAGTTAAGTAGTTTATCTACAAAAGTGCTTGTCTAGATCTCTTTGCAGCCGTGTAGTGATTTTTTTATATCAAGTTCTCTTCATGACCTTTGTAATGAAGATGAACATGTTTTGCGTATTGGTTTAGAGATTTAAAAACTTGGTTTTCACTTAATCTTTTTTCCTGGAATAGCAAACTTCTTTTTTTGTTATATTGAGATCTAGACAATGTTTAAGTTGTCTTTAAAACATACAGATTTTTTTTCCCTTAAACCAATTGACTTCAGCTTGAGTTGACTTGCTTTGAAAAATACAGATTTGCAGAACAGATTCATTTTTGTGTAAAGGCTTCTTGGAAAGATTTCTGTATTACTCTGGACATAGAGCACAGATTTCCATCCCAAAATTATAATTAAAGAGATCAGAGAAATTGCATTACTTAAAAAGGAAATGACATAAGTAGAAGCTTGGTTTAAAACTGAGGAAACAAAGCATTCTTTTTCCAGATGGAAAGGAACTCCTTTCCAAAGTGTTGTAACAGGAGATTAGGGAGGTTGGAAGTATCAGCACATTCAAAAGAAATTAAACAGATTTAAAGAAATCAGGTTCACAAAGAAACACCAAAGAAAATATGATATACCTTCTAATGTCCATAATAAAAAGATGTTTAATGCTGTTGATACATATGGGACAGACCACACGTGAAGACCCATATGAACTTCTAAATAGCATCTCCTGTTGTCAATGCTGAACACATACTGGACTAAGTGAACCACTGGCTGCATCCCATAGGGCATTGTTTATGTTCTTAATTTTCAGGTGTTTTTTTCAAAGCACCTGTGACTTGCATTATAAGCATAGTAGACCTGGCTCCTGCTTCTCACTTGCTTTCTTCTGATAGAAATGTCCCTTGCGTTACTCCTGTCCCTCGTATTTTTCTGTACAGTAGCCTTCTTATTAAGCTGTATCTGGTTGAAAAAACTATACTAACGTTTGTCTTCTTTTAGTAGCTGTGAGCTTTTCTTGGTAGGAAACTCAAGAAATGTTTTCTCCTTTCAAATTAGTATGTGCATTTAATCTGTAATTGGTACCAGGTGAAATTTAGCAGGCCATTTTTATTACCGCAGTGAAAATAAGTATGCACTAATTTTTATGTGTGCATTTAAGAATCTATGGTATTGCTGTGCTGCTCTGTCATTATTTTGCCCTTGATCTAAAATAACAGTGTATTATAAACATGAAATAAAAAAGCACATCATAATACTCAAATTCCTGTTACACTGTCCCAGACTTTTTGACAAATACGGCAGGAGATGCGTGTTTATTGTGATTTATGTCAGCATGAAATAAGGTTTTGTGAAGGTGGTTGGAGTAAATCTGTCTGTAACAGTAGAAATGAGGTACTCCTTTTCTATGAATAGCTACATTTATAGCACTTTAATTATAAGTAATTATAGTAATATGTAATATGGTGACTTTTCAGTTACTCTGCAATTTATTGATAGTTGTTTATCATCATGCGATAAAATTAGCAATGTAACTATTATCTCTTTTAGGTTTGAAATTTAGCTATTGTAGTCTTAAGTATTTCCTATCTAAAGATTGTGAAGGTATTATTAATAGGTTTTCTTCTGTTTTGTTTTGCCTTTTGTTTTTTTTTTATTTCTCAGGAATCTAGGTCTAACACTGATGATTTTTTCAAAGACCTAAATTCACACTGCCCACAGGAAGCAGTGATGCAAGAACAAGATATGCCATTCCTTCGAGGTGGACCTGGAGTGTACAAGGTAGTGAAGACTGGCCCATCAGGTCACAACATCAGAAGCTGCCCTAACCTTAGAGGTATCCCAATTGGAATGTTAGTTCTGGGAAACAAAGTCAAGGCAGTGGGCGAGGTATGGATCCTTGTAGCTTCAGTTCATGTCTTCATAGATATGAGTATATAACAATAGTAAACGCTGCAAAAGAATCTGCCCCTGTACAGGTTTGCTTTTCCAACCCTCATGATAAATACTAACCTTTGAACTTGACTGATGTTATAAATACTAACACAATTATGTCTTTTGCCTTTTAGATGTGTGCATTGATTGGAATAGTGTTAAAATTGTACTGCAGTTACACGTCCTTGCTTACATATTTCTGTCACAGTATCCCTTATAACATTTCGTTTCTTGTTCTACTTTTTTTGTCATATTCTCTGAGAAAATTCTTTTCTAGGACCTAACAAATTAACAAATTATTCTGTTTCTCTGTATTGATTGTATTCATTTGTTCAGTTGCTGAACTGTTGTTAATGTTCCCAGTTGTCCAGCTGTATTGTTTTATGGTTAAGAAGGGCTTAAGGATGAAGTGTGTCATGCTATTTCCTAAATATGTCAGGATCAAAACTAGTACTCCTACAGACTTTTCTTATATGACTTGCTATTATAATTCTACTGTTGTAGGCACCAATAAAAAGACATATGTTGGGGAAGATCTCCAAGTTTTTATTTAGGCTTGTTTGGATATGCTAAAGTTGTGGTGTTGGTGTTTTGCTTCTTCTGAACATAAAAAGGTCTTAAGATTTTTTTTAAATACTCCTAACTATAATTACAGCATAAGTAGTTTGGTCCTTCAATCTGTCTCAGCCTGTGGCCTTAATTTAAGAAACCCTTTTTTCCGTATTTGCTTTGTAGTGTTAATATTGTAATGAACGTATTTTTCAGATACTGTAATAAGTTGCTGAACTATGCTACTAAATTATCTGAAAAATCAAAAAAGTGTTTTTTTATGTGTGTGCCTCAGGTGACTAATTCAGAAGGTACATGGGTACAAATGGATAAGAACAGCATGGTAGAGTTCTGCGAAAGTGATGAAGGCGAGGCATGGTCGTTAGCTAGAGACAGAGGTGGAAACCAGTACCTCCGGCACGAAGATGGCAAGTTGTTGTTTTGTTTTGTTTTTTAAATTACCTTAGAAAAAATTAAGCAATCTAAAAAAGACGTAAATAAAGAAGGAACTGGGTTTTAAACAGATATAACATTAATTTCTGCTTTTTTCATTTGATGTACTTGAGCAGTTGGACTTCAAAGCTGTTTATAAACATTCTGTAAATGTTTTTTAAAAGAACAGTTAAAATATTTCCCTATATTTTCTTCTCTGCCAGTTGTGTACCCTTCCTTTAGTTATGGGATAATTTTTAAATAAGTACAAGTTTTTGTTAGCTCTTTGTGGTCTGTTTTGTGTCTCTATGAAAAGCAGAGCAGAATGAATTATTTCTGTTTCTTTTTTGTTTTAAGTTAATTCTATCACACAGCATCTTGTTAAAAACCTGTTAACATGCTTTTTTCGGTGTATTGAAAATCAAATTAGTTAATTATTCATTTAGCAAAGTGTGATTGCATTCTCTCAGAATGCAGAACTTCTGTCCTCATAACTGATGTTCACATTGGGCAAAACCTAGAAATAATCATAGAATCATAGAATAGTTAGGGTTGGAAGGGACCTTGAAGATCATCTAGTTCTAACCCCTTTACCATGGGCAGGGACATGTCACGCTAAATCAGGTTACCCAAGGTCCCATCCAGCCTGGCCTTGGAACACGTCTGGGGATGGGGTATCCACAACTTCCCTGGGAAACCTGTTCCAGTGTCTCACCACTCTCATGGCAAAAAAATTCTTCTTGATATCTAGTCTAAATCTGCCTCTCTCCAGTTTATACCCATTCCCCCTCATCCTATCCCCACAAGCCTTTATGAATAGTCTGTCTCCAGCTTTCTTGTAGGCCCCTTTCAGGTACTGGAAGGTCGTTATAAGATCTCCTCTGAGCCTTCTCTTCTCCAAGCTGAACAACCCCAACTTTCTCAGCCTGTTCTCCTATGAAAGGTGTTCCAGCCCTCTGATCATCTTTGTAGCCCTCCTCTGGACCTGTTCCAACAGCTCCGTATCCCTCTTATGTTGAGGATTCCAGAACTGGACACAGTACTCCAGATGAGGTCTCCCAAGAGAGGAATGGAGGGACAGAATCATTTCCCGAGACCTGCTGTCCACACTTCTTTTGATGCAGCCCAGGATACGATTGGCCCTCTGGGCTGTGAGTGCACATTGCCAGTTCATGTTGAGCTTTTCATCAATCAGCACCCCCAAGTCCTCCTCTGCAGGGCAGCTCTCAATCATGTCATCCCTCATCATGTACTGAAAACAGGGATTGCCCTGGCCCAGGTGTAAGACCTTGTACTTGGCCTTGTTAAACCTCATGAGATTCTCACGTGCCCACTTCTCCAGCCTGTCCTGGTCCCTCTGGATAACATCCCATCCTGCTGGTGTGGCAACTGCACCACTCAGCTTGGTGTCTTTTGCAGACTTGCTGAGGGTGCACTTGATCTACTGTCAATATCATTGGTGAAGACATTAAACAGCACTGGTCCTCGTACAGACCCCTGACGGGCACCATTAGTCATGGTTCTCCATCTGGACTTTGAGCCATTGACCTCTACCCTCTGAATGCGACCATCCAGCCAGTTTCTTATCCACCGTACTGTCCACCCATCAAATCCCTATCTCTCCAATTTAGAGAGAAGGATGTTGTGGGGGACCGTGTCAAAGGCTTTACAGAAGTCTAGATAGATCACATCTGTTTCATCTACCCGTGTCCACTGCTGCAGTCACCCCATCATAGGAAGTCACTAAGTTGGTTATAATAAAAGAAATCGTAAACAAATGTTAGTACATTTATTGCGTTTCCCCTCCATCTTGTTGATCTCCTTACAAACAGACTGTATTTGCTGATCCAAAATGTCTTTCTTTTGTCTTGAACACTTCATATGAACACCTTGATGTGTTCTGAACCTGCTATTTGCTTAACAGATAGTCCTAGCCCACCTGGATGTCTTCTCCTGTGCAAGATTATGGACTATTTATATTCTGTTAAAAGATGACCCAAAGCATTCTGTGATTCAGGAGTAGCCCATGTATCCAACCTCCATGTTAGTGCAGATTCAACTCGATCAGGTTGCTCAGGCCCTTGTCTAGGCAAGTTCTCCAATCTCTCTGGACAGCCTGTACCAGTATTTGACTTGCCTTTGGGTTGAAAAAAATCGAAGTTTCCTATGCTACAGCTTTTTTCTATTGTCTCTTTTACTATTGCTGTGAACCTCTGAGATGAGTCTGACTTCATCTTCCATGAACCCTTCAATTAGATAGTCAAAGTGAGCAATAAGAACTTAGTTTTCTCTGTTTGAGACTGAATAAACCCACATCTCAGCCTCTCCTCAGATGATGTGCTCTACTGCTCTGACTGTCTTGGTGACCTCTGCTGACCTCGTTTCAGCCAATCTTCTAATGCAGAGCCTGAAAGTGGATACAGCATCCCAGCTGTCCAGTGTATGCCTCTTTTCTTTCCAATGTCTAGTGATAATTATTATGCATCTTCATTAGCATGATTTTGTTACAGGTGTTCTTAGAAGTTAATGCTTAAGGTTCTTCAATTGATTATAAAAATTTGGTAGAGTTCTGTAGAGGCTGGTTTGTTTCAACTCCCTTGAAGAGTTAGTTTCTTGAAGTATGGTGTTTTTATCTTAATAAATCTGTACATTTTCAATTTATAATCTTCAAAATTCCCATTCAAGAGTACTTTAAGGAATAGAGAGAATCTGCATTTAAGTCACTTGACTGTATTTGGTGTACCTTAAATAGTCTTCTCCAGCTTCAGTAATTTATTTATAATTTCATCCTTACTACGTGAAGGAAGATAATTTCTCAAGGTATATCTATGCTTTAAGACAGAATTCCCAGGTTTGGAAGAATTGAAACAAGACCCTTATTTGAAGTCTATGTTCAATTTCTTGATACTTAAGTACAGTTGCTGAAGGACGTCTTCCAGTATACTGGTGTTATCACAGAAGAACAGAAATGCAAGCTCCAGGCTTTGAGGACGGGACTCTGTAGAAGGGTCTTTACAATCCAATTGGAATTGGAATACCATCTTAGCAACTTTCTGATGCAAATCCTATGCCTCAACATGGATGGTTTTATTCTTTTCTACATAAGTCTCTGGTTTTATAAGCTGTCTTTCTAAGATGTCTCCTGTTCATCTGGCTAAAGCAGTTTAAGTAGCTCTTAGTGCAATTACTGAAATATTTTAGACTATTCGATGCCTCTAGTCCATTTCAGCACCAAGTAAAACTACTGAGCTTAAGCCACATGTGAAAATTATTTAACAGCTTTTATTTGCTATGAAATTAATTAGGAATATTCTGTCATTATTTTCAATGCTTTTACTGGAGGGAAGTAATTAGCATTTGGAGGAGCTCCAACTAGATTTGCAGCTGTCTGTATTTTTCTACATGAACAATACAGTCTTGATTGCTTTTGTATTTTTGTTATTTAATAAAACAATGAAATTCTCAGAAAGAAGTAGGATTTGTCAGAGACAGACCAAAGTCTTACTGGATGCCCAGGTCTGTCAGCAGATACCAGATACTTTAGCTGAAAAACTGCAGCAAGATGGAGAGTTACCTGTAATTCAGAAAAATTTGAGATTCTTTTTTAAACTGAGTTTAAATTTCTAACCTTCTCCCCAATATTTTTTTTCTAAATTTGAGTGTGTGTGTTATATAAAAGCTCATACTGTAAAGTACCATTTTCTAAAAGTGACTCTTGCAAGAGTTGTGGTGGTGGTTTTTGTTGGTTTTTTTTTTTAATTGAGTCCACATTGATTTCAGTACATTTAGAAAAGGAAAAGTCACTCAAGATGCCAACCTGAGCTTTTAACCTGCATTTGGAAGATTTCATGTGAATTATTTCTTATAGATCATCGCTTGGTGTGGTACTTCTGACTCCATTAAGTCCATAATGTCTCCCTAAATCCTAATAGTCAAATGGATTCTGTGTCTCATTTGTCTTGGCTCTTTAGTTGTTATGGATATTCTGAAAGACAGCAGGTTGGTAGTACTTGGAGGTCTTTTTAGTACCACATGGAAAGGAGAACTGTAGTACTCCATATTAGATATGAATAAATCTATCAGGGGTGAAAATGTCTTCAGGCCTGTGAACTATTAGGGGGAGATAGCCAGCATTAAAAGTTTATTAGCTCTGAGTTTGTCCCTCTGAAAACCATCTTTTCTCCACCCTGTTTTGTCAAATGAATTCAACAGTCGCTGTCCAAAGAACAGACATTGAACAGTGAGATGTTACTGAAAAACCAATTGTCAGGCCTGTATCTGAGTGGTATATGATGACAAAGCTGGCAGCAACTCAGTCAAACATAAAATAGTCTGCCGTGTGGTATTCAGCCTTCTGACTCATCTCCCCAATGTAAATCACTTGCTAACAAGGTCTACTTCTAAGTAATGTGGTTTTTTTACAGAGCAAGTTCTTCTAGAGCAAAATGTTCAGACTCCTCCTCCAAGTCCTTTCTCAATACAAGCTTTCAGTAAGGGGACAAGCTGTAGTAATGGACAAGGGTTCGATTATGGCCTTGGAAATAACAAAGGTATGTGTTCACACTCACATTATAAAAAAATATGGGTTTTTAACTGTGCTTATTTTTCTTACTCATTGCCTGCTCTCTTGGACTCCCCCAGATGTTCTCCAATGGACATAAGCATTTACTAGATGGTTTACAAAACAAGTAGCTAATACTGTAACTGCTTTTTTGTCTGCTTTAATTTTACTCAGTCTAAGCACTCTGTATGAAAAGGATTGTCAAAGATTTGTAGGTCACAGTTGAGACTTTATGTAGTGTAGGCACAAAACTCAATGCAGAAACGAAAAGTAAATACCTGTAAAACACGTTGTGAAAATTATTGGATTTAGAAGGCATGGTCTTACAAATGTTTCTGATCCATTTTAAAATACTTCTCACCTCTCAACATTTTTAACTCCCTTGAATGGGATGACAAGATAAAAGATATCATTTGAAATTTAAGTCGTAAAACCTAAGTTACCTTTCAGTCATATAGATACCAGTTACTTATGCCAGGAAATAAATAAAATTCTGCTGATTTTCCTGACCTAAAGTAATGATTTCTTTTAACCATTATTTATTTCATTGGCAAGATGTAAATTTATATAAACCATCACAATAAACTCAGACTGCATGCCTTTTGCTCATTTGTTGATTAGGTCTGGAATATGTAATAATATAGAAGGGACTTCTGCTGAGGCAGATGTACTTGCATATTTTGACTGAAATACAGAGGGCTTTGCTATTTTACTCTTGCATCCCTGCATTATGGTTATGCCAATATGGACGCGGGCCTAAGTTGTTCTGTGTGTTTTTAAAATCAATATATGTTCTTAGTGGTTTCCAAATAAAATAACTTGATTTAAGACCTGTTTTTTTACAGGAGAAGATGTGAGAGAAAAATTATTCAGAAATAGTTTAGTCTGTTATTTTCATAACATGAAATAGTTTTATATCATTTTGCAGTGTTTCACTGCATAAAGAAGCAGTTCATACTTGTCCACACATTGCAGTAGGAAACCCTTCTGTTGGACAAAGGCTGGAAAAGTTGAGGTGTTTTCCTTTTTATAGGGCTTTTTATACAGAACTGAGTTTCTCAGTTGAGCCACATTCACTTAAAAGAAATGATTGAATCACAAAAGTGGAAATGTTTAAGTTGTTTAGCATATATGACTGTTACAGCTTGTCTGTCCATGTCAGCTATGTAGCAGTCCAAAGTTGCTCTCTGTTCTTTTTCTGCAGCAGCACATTAGGAAACTAATTGTTTTCCTTTGTTGTCCAAAGACAAAATCTTCGAGATCAATATACCAAATAAACAGGCATACTAGTTTTCTGAGGGCATTGTGATTGTTTTTACTGTATCTTACCTTAAGCCATTTCTAAGGTATTTCTTCGGGATATTACAGTTACAGAAAGTCTGGAAGCTACTCCTGGCATTGAATTCCATATCGTTTTATACACGTTATTCTCTCGACATATCCTCAAGCTATGATGCTTAGTGTGAGTGAGCAGCTCAGCTAGATGACTTTATTCATTTTGTGTACTGTAATTCCTTCTGAATTGCCCAAGAGTGGATAATATATATTGAAAGAATAGTGATACGACTTACCCAAAATACAGTAGTTCTGCTGTATCGTTACTTTATGTACAGTCTTTTTACATTCTAAGGTTAAGAAGCTTTGGGGTTTGTGGTAAATAAAAAAACCTGAAAGCACAGGCACGATCTGTTAGGGGCATTTCAGAATGAAGCAGTTCTTTTGGACTTCTGTAAGGATGCACTAGTTTCAATGCAAATTCAGTCACCATCTAGGAATGTTTAAGGCTGCTGGTCAAATGTAAAGGTCGCCATTAATGGGTCTTTGTTTACAGTGTTTCCTGTGAGGCAGAAGACATAATTCCCACAATGATTCTGTTTGATTTAGCTGTTTTTTCTGTATTCCAGCCTTCTGTTCTACAGGCAAGTCTTGAACGTTCCCCATGAGCAGCCCTACCCCCTCCATATTTAATTACTGTGGGCAGGTGGCTTTCAGCCTCTTCTCAGATGTTCTTCACTCTAAAATAATTTATCGTTATAGGAAATAGGCTTGTGGTATTTAAGAATAATAGTGCTTTGTCAAACATGTCAATCACTTCTGGGTTTAAGGTAGGATTGCCACCCAAGTACTAATTCCAGTAATTTTTAGGTATACTACCTTCAAAACAGCGGCTTAAAATTGATTTATTGCTGTCTGTAATGATTATTTAGGAAGGCATTCCAGGTATTTTCTGGTATTTTTGTTCCCTCAGTTTTGAAGCCAAAATATCAAGAAAATAAGAGCAAAATCTAATTTTGGAGTTCCTAGGTAACACAAAGTTCCATATACCCACCAGCCTTTTTCTAACTACGTGAAAAGACAATGGATAATCACCCAAAGTGTTGTAAATTCAGGAAGTTGTAACTTCTATATTAGCTGCTCATTTTTTTACTAGAATTTCTAGATTGCTGTGCAAATTATATGACTTTGCAGAATAAAGTGACGCTGTTAGGACTTGGTTGGTGATGGTACGAATCTGAGATGCTTCCAGAGTCTCAGTGTCTTTCATCTCCTATCCCTAGGTATACTTCAAGTTATAATGTGGTGTGATAAACTGCCTTCTTTCTGTAGCCTTCATGTACTTCTAATGCTCACATAAAGTTTTTTGAGAACCAGCATTCAGAAATTGAAACTATTTTTAACCTGCCAGTTTTTTTAAGGCCTTCATTTGCCTCACAACAACTGTATGTAGCTCTTCAGAAAAACAGTTCCAGTTCCTAATTGGTACTTAGTTATTTCTTAAATTCTCTTCAATCTGATCTTGAAAAACAGCATGACAAAATACTTCTAAAGATATTTGCAAACCCAAGCAAATATTTACCAAAGCCTTGGCACAGAAGTACACTTGCCAAAGCCTAATTACATGTTGTCTTTCCCTTCTCATCAATTTTTCTAACCTTTTTCTGCATGTTCTGTTGCATGTGTGTGTTATTGTTAATGCTAGGGATTTCTGGGTTTGATTTGGCTGCTTTTCATTTTTTAACAAGGCAGATATAAATCTCTATTTTGAAATGTTTTCAGTAATTGAAGTAAAATATTCATGATACCTAAAAATCCTGTTTGTACTTTTCAGTAATTTTATTGCTGTGCATGGAGTGAGATTTTTGTGTTTAGCCACAACCAGAGTTGTATGTGGCTAAATAAGATTTATGAGCTTTATTGTCAGCATTTAGACTTTAATTGAGCACCATTTTACTCTGTCTTTCTGGCGAATGACAAGTAACAGGTTGTAGTTTTGACTGTTTTGCCTACTGCAGGTGACCAACTGAGTGCCATACTGAATTCCATTCAGTCACGGCCAAATCTCCCAGCTCCTTCCATCTTTGATCAAGCTGCAAAACCTCCCTCTTCCCTAGTCCACAGTACATTTGTGTTCGGACAGCCCCTTTCCTTCCAGCAGCCTCAGCCACAGCTTCAGAGTAAGTTTGTCAGCCTTACCTGCCTCATCCATCCGTTTCTGCAGCTTTGCCATTGCTGTTCTCAGTTGCTTACCAGCTCCTAATCATCCCTCAGCACACCTTTCTGGTTTGGTTTGAAGTTTTTCATGATTCAGAAGCGTGGGAGGAAATGCTCCTAAAGACGTATATTCATTCAACTTTAATGATGACAATATTTTGCTTTTGTATGTGTTCTGCAGCACAGATAAGTAATGAAAGTACATTTCCAATATTGTATGAAATTCTGGGTTTATAATTAAGGTAAATATTTTATATGGTACAACATGGCAATAATTCTTTTAACATCAAAAATGGACTGTAGTAAATTCAGAGTTATTAGATTTTGTTGCCTCCTAAATTGTTATTTTTGTCACAACTTCTAACTTAGGCACGTAGCTGGAAAGTGCCAACAACTTGGTACTGCTCATAGAAAAGGCTGTGGTAGTCTTCTGTTGGGTTGCCGTGGACGTGAAAGTTTGCGCTAAGAGGTGAATAGCAGTTAACCTGGTTACTGATAGGAGGGCAGGAAACTGTTTAGGGTTTGTTCAGTGGAAAACAAAAGCTCAGCATTCATCATTTTAGATTTGATATTGGGAAGAAATTTTTTACCGTGAGGTTGGTGAGACACTGGCACAGGTTGCTCAGAGAAGTCATGGATGCCCCATCCTTGAGGCCAGGTTGGATGGGGCTTTGAGCCATGTGATCCAGTGGATGGAGTCACTGGCCATGGCAGGGGTTGGAGCCGGATGATCTTTGAGGTCCCTTCCAACCAAACCCATTCTATGTTGGGTAGCAGCTAGTGCAGTGAGTTCTTTTCTTACATGTGGAGCAGGTGTAGGATAGGTCACAGGAATGTAGGTCTTCTCCTGTCCGTCATAAACTGTCCTTCAGAAGCGTCTCAGTTCTTTCTTCTTGGACCATCAGTCAGTTCAGTCTGTCTGTGCAATTCTGGATCTATCTTTCATTATTTCCAAAGCATAGTCTCCTGTTTTCAAACATGTAATCGAAAGTTAAATCTATTAAACAACACATCCCATATCAAGTCACTTGAGATTTTGCCCTCGACATGCTTAGTTTTAGTTTCAAATTATGTGCTTTGCCTTTAAGTGCTTCCTGTAGTAAAGTTAGATCTGAAGATTAAAATGAGTATTTATACTCAATAGCCTCCTCAATAGAAGTCTGTTAATAGTTTAATAGTCGAAAGAAGTTGTTTGTATTTCTGTGACTGCAGAGATTATATACTAAATACTGGTTTTAATTTAAATTCTGCCTTAATAGTTTAGTCTATCACTTATATTTTCTGTTCTTCCTCAGATATCTGAGAAATTTTATTTGGAAACATTATTCTGACGAAAGTTAGGATTGTGCTGAATTCTTCTAGAATTATTTTCTTAATTTAGGTTTTTATACTTGCAAGAAAAATGTTTATCTGATTCTAAAACATAGACTGTGCCAGCAACAGGTTGTAGTTTTTCTAAGAGATTGTCCTTTTTCTAAGGAATAGTTTCTGTGCTTGGGACTGCTTGCTTTCCCAATTCATTTAAAGAAGAGGGAAAAGGCTTGTCACAACCTTGATCTTCTGATGCAGTGTCTGGTTATGGTTTTTGGCTCAAATAGTACAGTTTTGGACAACCACTGCCTCAGATATAATGCTTGAAAAAGTGTCTCTGTTATTCTTTTCACATCATAAATAGATAACCTAATAAGAGTCCAGTGTGTTTTGTCAAAGAATTTGTAACAGGAGGGTTGTTGTGTTACTCATTTTTGTGTTATTTGCTAGAACTCTACTAAGAACTGATTGTTCTGTCCTACTTAATTCCTTTCCTAATTTTCACACATGGTGACACAAGGGAAAAATGAGAGACTGTTTTCTTTTTCACATGGACAGACAAAAGTGAGATGCTCTTGTCATGTATTTATGCAGCTAAAGGTCCAAAGGAAAAAGGCTAGAAAAGATCACATAACTTATCTGGAGTTCAGGAACAAGCTGCTGGAATCTTAGCAAGGAATTTTTTCCAGAAAGAGCACAAGTTTTTGTATGCTGCTTCCTTGATTATTTCCACAAAACAGTGTAATTTCCACAAAACAGTGTAATTACTCCAGCTTAAATCTGCTTGCTTCTGAGAAGTATGTAAGATCATCATACCAGATGAGCTCAGGACTGCTACTTCCTACAGCTGCAGGCTGTTTGCTTGATTAATTTGTCTCTGAATTTCGTGAAAAGCACAGAAGATTGAAGTTTATGCTTGGATTCTGAGTATAGGTGAAATATGGAAGCTTAGAGGGTCAGGGAAGATCTTGTTTCTTAGCCTTCAAGAGTGTGCACTGGGTTATAAAACTCCTTAGACCTGACTAGTCAGGGAGACAGGATCTTGCCATGCTGCCCAGCATGTGTGCCAGTGACAAGTGGGGTTCCCCAGGGCTCAGTGCTGGGTCCAGCCCTGTTCAATGTCTTCATCAATGACCTGGATGAAGGCATCGAATGCACCCTTAGCAAGTTTGCGGACGACACTAAGCTGGGTGGAAGTGTCGATCTGCTGGAGGGTCGGGAGGCTCTGCAAAGGGACCTGAACAGGCTGGACCGCTGGGCAGAGTCCAATGGCATGAGGTTTAACAAGGCCAAATGCCGGGTCCTTCACTTGGGGCACAACAACCCTATGCAGTGCTCCAGACTGGGAGAAGTCTGTCTAGAAAGCTGCCTGGAGGAGAGGGACCTGGGGGTGTTGGTTGACAGCCGACTGAATATGAGCCAGCAGTGTGCCCAGGTGGCCAAGAAGGCCAATGGCATCTTGGCTTGTATCAGAAACGGCGTGACCAGCAGGTCCAGGGAGGTTATCCTCCCTCTGTACTCGGCACTGGTGAGACCGCTCCTCGAATACTGTGTTCAGTTCTGGGCCCCTCACCACAAGAAGATGTTGAGGCTCTGGAGAGAGTACAGAGAAGAGCAACAAAGCTGGTGAAAGGGCTGGAGAACAGGCCTTATGAGGAGCGGCTGAGAGAGCTGGGGTTGTTTAGCCTGGAGAAGAGGAGGCTGAGGGGTGACCTCATTGCTCTCTACAACTACCTGAAAGGACGTTGTGGAGAGGAGGGTGCTGGCCTCTTCTCCCAAGTGACAGGGGACAGGACAAGAGGGAATGGCCTCAAGCTCCGCCAGGGGAGGTTTAGGCTGGACGTTAGGAAAAAATTCTTTACAGAAAGGGTCATTGGGCACTGGAACAGGCTGCCCAGGGAGGTGGTTGAGTCACCTTCCCTGGAGGTGTTTAAGGCACGTGTGGACGAGGTGCTGAGGGATATGGTTTAGTGTTTGGTAGGAACGGTTGGACTCGGTGATCCGGTGGGTCTCTTCCAACCTGGTTATTCTGTGATTCTGTGATTAGGTATCAAAATTTCACAATTGAACCAAGAACATTTGGAGGGCAGTGAGAGACTTGCCATCACCAGTATTAGATCTTTTTGCCCATGTTTCCTCACATGCAAGATGCTATTGCAAATGAATGTATTTTGAGGCTGAGGAGGGTTTGGACTCCTTGTGTAGCATTATCTGTCACATTCAGAGTTGGGCTTTTTTAGCATTGAGAAGGATCCAGGGGGACCTTACGACAGCCTTCCAGTACCTAAAGGGGGCCTACAGCAAAGCTGTATCAGAGAGCGCAGGGATGGTAGAAGTGGGAACAGTTTTGAGCTGAGAGGGGAGATTTAAATTAGATATCATGAAGAAATTCTTTACTGTGAGGGTGGTGAGGCACTGGCATAGGTTGCCCAGAGAAGTGGTAGATGCTCCATCCCTGGAGGTGTTCTGAGCCAGGTTGGGTGAGGCTTTGAGCAAGCTGATCCAGTTGAAGGTGTCCCTGGAACTGGATGATCTTTAAGGCCCCCTCCAACCCAAACCATTCTGTGATTCCTCCTCTTCTGCCACGCCCCTGTCAACTCACTGAGCACAGCACAGCAGAGCACGACTTTTTCTTCCTGATTTGTCTCAGTCCAGGCAGGAGTTGCAAGTGCTGAGCTGCCATTCAGTGTGCTCATGGTGTACTCCTGTCTGGCTGCTTTCTTGTCAATCTGTGCTACGGAGCTGCAATCCAGCATATGGTCCCACAAGATATGATCAGCCCCTACCTTTTATGACAGGAATTCCTTGATAACGTCTTCAGGACTATGCTACTGCTTTCTTTTTGGTTTTGTTCCTTTTCCTTCTAGATGCTAGAACATTTAGAACTACTGGTGTTGCCTGCAGTGCTTTTATCTGTGTTTCCTAAAATGTAGGGAGAGCACAGAAGACCAGCACAGATATGGAGCATATAACTCCACAAGAGAGAATATACTTAACCAAGTACACTGATCTCTTCTGTACAGTGTTGAAGTGACTCAATTTTCATGTGAAGCAGACAGAGAACATTGGTTTAATTGTTTATTCAGATGCTGTGTATTGCTGAAGCATTATTTCTGAAACTCTGAGTTTAACAGTTTCATACCCCAGGGTTTACAGATTGGATAACCAAATGAATATATGAAGCATACACTTGTCCAGGGCAATCCAAAACCACCCCGGGGGGACTGGTATGGTAAAGTTTGGAGGAAGAGCACAAATTGTCTCAAGCTTTATTTTAGATATAAATTTGGCTTACCACATTTTCAAGAATTGTAATTACAAATTATAATAGAATCATTTTTATCTACCCTTCTAGCACCAGAATGCTTTAAGTGGCTCAAGTGTTGGTGCTCCAAACCCTAACTTTGGGTAAAGAACATTATTAAAACTTTTCTAGTGCCACTGTGTTTCGGATTTTGCTTTCATTCACTCACTTATTCCCCTACTATAACAGTACTAATACTTTTCTCCCTTTTTAATATTTAATATTCAAGCATTTGTTGAATTCAATATGTTCTTTTACAAATGAAAAAAAAAAGAAAAAAAGGAGTCCTTTTCCAGCTGCGAATGTGGCATCTGGTATTTTCGGGATGTGAGAAAAAGATTCAGGGATTGCAGTGCTTCAGGAAGTTCAGCTGAAAGGTGTATTGTAGCTTCCATGTCAGTAACAGCAAGCAAGAGAGGAATGAAGCCGTTTTGAAGAGGCACCCATTGCTTAAGCAAAAGGGTAAAAGTAGGTCAGTCTTTTCTTTCATCATCATGCAGAAAAGCAGTGGCATTTCAGAAGAAACTTTAATTTATCTACACTCTCCGGAGACATTTTCCCAGTTTGATTCAGAGGTTGTTTAAAAAAAGATTTCTGTGGACCATCTGGTGGTATGTGATGCCTCCTGTGTTCTTTGGAGTTCATAGGCACGGCTGCTAGAAGGCTGCATCCTACTATAGGAATTGAACTGCCTGTTATGTCTTCGTATTATGTTGCTTTTCAAGCTGGATCTATTTCCAACTATTTTTCTGTTGAAGGAAAGAATGTGACTAGAAATACACTGTCACATTCAAACGTGACATGAGACATACCTTGCCTGCCTTCTATTTCAAGTCTTTGAGGATGGTTCAAAAAGAAGGAATCCCGGCCTAAAAGCTGGTCCCTGTGGCTGGCTGGTTATGCTCGATAGCCATACGCTGTTTGCCAAAGCAGCAAGGTGATTATTTGGGAAACTAATTCTTTTCAACCAACAGTCCCCTTGAAATGATTGAATTGTAATACATTGTTCAAAATAAACTAGATTACAGGATTATAAAATGTAAGTGTTCTCAGATATGCAATGAAAGAATGAAGTGTAAATGTGCATTTGTGAAAGTGGATTTAGTAAAGATTTTTGATAAATTGAGTGAAATGGCAGTGTATCAAATTAACTTTTTTTATGATTGCCTCTACTGCTACTTGTGTTTCTCTTGTTTTTCTGCATTTTACTTTTAAAAATTGGTAGAGTAACGTTCATTTCTTTAGGAGCTGTATAGTTAGTATTGGATCTCTCCAAATCATCTGTAGGCATCATAGTAGTAATACTGTTCTTAGATCTATGCTAATACTGGATTGAGAAAATAGAGATTGTTTTCTTCTTTTAAAGAATGGAATTCTTACTTCAAAGGTGTGAAAACGGGACATATCAACACCCACTTATTGTAGGAAACTCATTTTAGCACATTTTAGCTCATTGCTAAAATAGCTCATCTCTAAAACAGGGTATCTTCTAACGTACAAATGCTCTGTGAAATTATTAATGCAGTAAGAATGTGACTTACTTTTTCTAAAGGAAGGAATAGGAATTGGTATTAAAATAAAAAACAACATTGTAGGAAAGTGAAATTATAGACTTGAAACGAAAAGTCCCTGCAGTTATTTCTTTCCAGATTCCATTGGAGCTATACCTACAACAGATTTGGTGTCAGTAGACTCTACTGAAATTATCTTGGATTACGTCAGAATTTAACTTTGTTTCTTAAAGTGAAATTATTTTTAAGGGTTGATAGAAATTTGTTTTCACGTCTGTATTGTTTGATAGAAATACTTCTCCTATTTTCATCTCTTGATTGTGTTGAGAAACTATAGTTCACATTTTACGTTAAGTTTTTCAAGATATTACATTACTGAGGTGCATTCAGATTTGAGAACAGGTAGTTTTGATGGCTTTAATGTATTTTCCTTCATCCTTTCCAGAAACTAGTGAGCTTTTCAAACACAAACACATATATGATCTCTAATTTTCTCAAAAAGAGTTTGAGAATTGGACGTCTAGAAAGCCATATTGCAGTTTTAAATAATTAATCTCTGGATTTACAGATGAAAAGTGCACATTTCAAAGCAGAGTTCAGTTCAAGACTACATACTGCTGGCTTTTGTAATAAACCATAAGTCTCACTGGCTAGTCTAAACATCTTACATTTTTAAAACCTAGAACCTAATACTGAAATCACGGATCTTTTATTCTTTTAAAAATTAGATCAAGGAAACCATTTGAAGCAACCGTTTCTGATTTAAAACTAAAGTAGGATTCTACACAATGAATTCAGAATACTTAAAGAAAAAGATGCCTGTCATTTGAAATGCTTGTTTTTATCTTTCCTGCTTTTTCCATTCAACCTATGCTGCTTCTGTGCAACTGTTTTCCACTATAGAATCTCCATCCTGCTGCCTTGCTTCTCGTGAGCGTATTTACAAAACTAGTGATGTAGCTGGGCCTGCTTCTGCTATTTCATCTCTCTCTCACAAACTGAAGGGTGGGTATGCATGTCCACATAGCAAGGTTATTCGTATTTTTACATTCATAATGTTTTTAGTTGGGTTTTTTTTCTCCTTCCATTCATTTGCATTTAATTCACTTACTAAAATAACATTTTGAAAGTAAACATTCAAGTTCAATATTTGTCGGGGGCTTGTTTGGTAAAACCATTCAGTGTTACCTTCCTCAATGGCGGTAACTTGATAATGCCAGGTCTAGTGATCTCTTTCTGCTTTGTAAATGGGAAGGTGACTGTTAATCTAATAACATTTCATTTCAATAAATAGGGAAATGAAACATGAGGAAAAAATATGTTGGGTTTTGTGTTTTTTTTTTTAATTTGTTTACAGATAAAGCAGTTTGCTCTGCAATTCTACAGTTTTTAATTTGGGGAATTTTTTGTCCTGATAGAGTGCTAATTAGGATTGTTGAGCTGTATTTGTGCCAATCCAAATCTTTGGTGTCAAAAAACATAAGTTATCTTTTATTGCTGGAAGCTGCTGCTAAGCTATGCCTTTCATAAGCAGTTTTGTTCTGGAATGCTTTCCTGTTTGATTTACTAGTCAGGGATATACTTTGAGTTTAATACGTTGCTGAATGGCTTGCAGTGTTTCATGTTCGCCAAGTCATCTTTTCATTAGTTTTTCCTTTATGAGGAATTTCATAAAATTCATTGGGATGCTGCATCCCTGGAGGTGTTCAAGTCCAGGCTGGATGAGGCTTTGTTCAATCTAACCCAGTGGAAGGTGTCCCTGCCCATGGCAGGGGGCTTGTAACTGGATGATCTTTAAAGTCCCTTCCAACCCGAACAATTCTATGCTTCTAATTCTGTAAAAGCTTCTATCTAGTGTGTTTTCTCATCTCACAGACCTATAATTCATCTTTTTATGTGTTTATTTCTGGGAAAAGTATGTATAAACTTATTATAATTCACATTTCTGAATTCATTTATCACAAAGTAAACGTCTCAAAATGTATCAGCAGAACCTGAGCTGGCATGAGCAGAATGCTGGGACTGGTATTTATGAAACTTTATAGTTTTATCTTTTTAACAAGAACAATCGTTCTATAAATCATTGTGCTGTTTCTTCCCTTTCTCTTATCCCATCCCCCACAAAAAAATCATAGAACTTCTAAGAAAAAAAGAAGATAGATTCTCAAAATTGTTCATGATGATGTTTGAGATGTTCTCATTATATTCTGCTGCTTGTATTTGACATATTGTTCCTTAGCATAGACGAAATATTTCTTCTCTGCCTGGAGAAATATCAAGTCCTGCCATGTCTTGGGAAGCTAGGAGAGTGGCCTAACCTTCAAGCTAGTTAAATATTCTGATATAGGTATCCTTCACTTTTTCCTGCTGCTGTTTGTTTTATTATAAGCTACTGAAATATGGAAGTAGCAAAATATTAGTTCTTTTGTAACCTGAAGAAATATTTTGATTGCTAGACTTCACTCCGAAAAGTGAATTTGTTTTTGTATTGTGAGAGGTAACAGTAGGAAAAACTGAGATCACTTCTTGCTTCTGCAGATTTTCTAGATTAGGGCTAAGGCTTCATGATTGAGAACTGGAAGAAGTTGGTTCAGATTCCATAATGCAGAGGAAAGTAAACAGATTCCGCACCTTCTAAGTAAATACTGAGGGTACTGGATAAAGATGACTGCTGATCCCTTCTGTTCCCATTGGAAATCAAGGTCCAAATTTGCAAATATTCTCTGATTAATTGAAACTTTATTTTTTTAACAAATAGTTGTGTCTGTCCCCCAAAATGGACCCAGATGAGTAGAATTACCTGCTAGTGTTTAGAAAAGTAAAATGATTTGAAGCACTGTGACAGCATTCTACAGGCTTTACTAGAGAAACTTCTTCATGTTTAACTAATGAAAACCCTTTCAAAACAGAAGACTTCACTATATGCTCAAAACTTTGCCATGTAGTGCTTTGTGGAGAGATAGTTATTTAATTTGCAACTGCTGCATTGAGCTAGTAATTTCAACATCGCTTGTCTTAATTTTCAAAATACAATTCTACGGGAGACACTGAGTATGTTCACAGGATTATTAGAAGCTGATTGCTTTAATGAACTACTTATTTGCATATACTTCTTTTGTGTGTGTTTCTAGTAAGCTACGCATAGTTTATATAGTTCTATAGATACGTATGTGTACAAAGTCCATGTGCATAGGAACAATAAATTAGTGCATCAAAATGAGGACATCGTAGGCTAGAGCTGATGATTTAACTCAGTGGTTGAAAAAAGTGGGGTATTTTAGTAGATTGCGTTCTGGTAACAGCACATTGATAGTTTGTGGTCTTAAAAAGGTGGATACCTCAAATTATCAGTGTGAATCATTAAGCATTTTGTAAGCCTCTTACTCAGTTTGCTTTATAGCTGTATTTACTTCTATGTTTTCCAGTTTTTGAGTGTTAAAGATATTAAATCTGCTAACATATTTGATCTTTCTGCGAGTCTCTTGTGTGTCAGTCTTACTGCAGCATAGAGATAATAAAGAAATAATCCCTGGTCTTTGTTGCAACTGTGGTAAACTTTCTTAACTCCTGGCATTTTACCTAGGGATGGAAACTGTGTTTTGTGGAAATAGTGAACTGTGCCTTTTGAGACATCCATAGTAGTATTTTCTCTGTAAATATTTCCCAACATTTGTTTGTATGTGTCTTTGGAAGAAGACCTTTATTGAAAATACTCTGGAGGGAAAAAAAACCCTTTATATTCCCTTTCATTTTGATGTTAACAGAGGCATGTGTTTGATTTTATCTTGCATTCAAGTCTTTAATCCTTGTTTTGTATTATTAAAGGTATCACTGTCAAAATATAATAATTTAATTATAAAATATTTAACCAGGTGACCGAATGAATTTCACGGGAGCTGCTAGACCAATTTCTCCAGCAGGAAAATCAGACATGTCATCAAGACACAGAACTGACAGCAGGTCACCCAAGCTTGATGTGCGAATGAATAGAGCAGCTGCCGACCAGAAGAAACCTAGGAATACAGAAGGGTTATCAGCCAGCGAGTCTCTTATGCTGAAATCAGATGCTGCAAAATTGCGATCAGACTCTCACAGCAGGTCTTTGTCTCCAAATCATAACACGTTGCAAACACTAAAAACTGATGGAAGAACAACTACTGGTCTGAGAGCTGAATCTCCAGGGCCAGGAACCAGGTCATCTTCTCCAAAGACAAAGACACTTACGGCCGTTAGATCTGGTGCTAGTTCTCCACGATCCTCATCACCCCATGACAAAAGTCTACCTCAGAAAGCTCCATCCCCTGTAAAGACAAAGCTTGATCCTCCTCGAGAACGCTCCAAATCAGATTCTTACACATTAGATCCAGACACCCTTCGCAAAAAGAAAGTACCGTTAACAGAACCCATAAGGGGGAGGTCCACTTCACCCAAACCGAAAATTAATGCACAAGATGGAAAACCTGTTACAGAAACTGAAAATAGAGCTCCTTCCCCTCACGTTGTACAAGAAAATCTTCACAGTGAAGTAGTTGAAGTATGTACTTCAAGTACTTTAAAGACTAACAGCATTACAGACACCACCTGTGAAGACAACACAGAATTCAGAAGTCTGGACGATGGTTCTAATAAAGTCCATTTCAGCATAGGAAAAGCACCACTGAAAGATGAGCAAGATATGAGAGCATCTCCAAAAGTGAGCCGTAAATGTGCTGGCAGGCACACAAGACCCAAAAAGGAAAAATCCGGCTTTCTTTTCAAAGGAGATGGCTCCAAGCCCGTAGAGCCTGCCAAGCAAGCAATGTCACCTTCCGTTGCAGAATGTGCTAGAGCTGTATTTGCTGCTTTTCTTTGGCATGAAGGAATAGTTCATGATGCTATGGCTTGTTCATCTTTTTTGAAGTTTAATCCAGAGCTATCCAAAGAACACGCACCAATACGAAGCAGTCTTACACAACAACCTGCAGAGGAAAAAGAAACCAAGTTGAAAAATAGACATTCATTGGAAATATCATCTGCTCTTAACATGTTCAACATCTCGCCTCACGGACCAGATATATCTAAGATGGGTAGCATCAATAAAAACAAAGTTCTCTCAATGTTAAAAGAACCACCTCTGCATGAAAAATGTGAGGATGGAAAAACTGAAACTACCTCCTTTGAAACATCCAGTCATCACACAATGAAATCCAAGTCTCCCCTTCCTTTAACACTGCAGCACTTGGTAGCTTTCTGGGAAGATATTTCTTTAGCAACTATTAAAGCAGCTTCCCAAAACATGATTTTTCCAAGTCCTGGTTCTTGTGCAGTGCTAAAGAAGAAGGAAAGTGACAAAGATAACAAGAAAGCCAAAAAAGAGAAAAAGAAGAAAGAAAAGGTTGAGGCTAGGCCAAGGGGAAATCTTTTTGGTGAGATGGCTCAGCTTGCAGTGGGAGGACCTGAAAAAGACACCATCTGTGAGCTGTGTGGAGAATCCCATCCATATCCAGTGACTTACCACATGAGACAAGCTCATCCAGGTAAGAGTACTTACTACCTAATGTAATGTCCATCTGTAAAATATATTACATATACCCACATTCTAGTATTAGTTACTGTTATGAAAATGTGTCAGGCTGTCGTCTAACATTTTAACACAGTTCACCATCAAAGCTAAATTAAAGCTTAGAGTTACTTCAAAATTTACACATTTGTGTGCAGAACTTTAGGTTGTTAGGTATCTACACTTCCAAAGATGCTAAAGAAAGTTGAAGCAGGGTGAAATTTACGAGCTGACTTACAGCAGCTCTTCAGAAATGCACCATTTGCTACACTGTAGGACTTGAAACTGTGCTGAGAAGTTTGGAAATAAAATTAATGAACTTGGTTATTGAAGGTTTTTATGTTGCCAAAAGTTTACTATTACTGTTCAACTGTGAATAGTAGAAGACTTACATTTATTTGCTGTGTCAGCACTGGGTATCAGTGACTTTTGTGGTTTACTGTGTATCTTCAATGGCCTCAAGTTGGCCAGGGGAGGTTTAGATGGAAAAAATTTCTTTACTGAAAAGGTGGTGAAGCATTTGAAGATGTTTCCCAGGGAAGCAGTGGAGTCACCATCCCTGGAGGTGTTCAAAAAACATCCCTGGGCAACCTATTCCACTGCCTCACCACCCTCATCATGAAGAATTTCTTCCTAATGTCTAATCTAAATCTTCCCCCTTCCAATTTAAAACCATTCCACCTCAACCTATCACAACATGCGATTGTAAAAAGTCCCTCCCCAGCTTTCTTGTACTTCCTCATCGGGTACTGGAAAGCCACTATAAGTTCTCCCTGCAGCCTTCTCTGCTCCAGGCTGAACAACTTCAACTCTCTCAGCCTGTCCTTGTATGGGAGGTGCTACAGCCCTCCGAGCATCTTCATGGCCCTCCTCTGGACCTGCTCCAAGAGTTCCATATTCTTCTTATGTTGAGGATTCCAGAACTGGACACAGTATTCCAGGTGGCATGTCACGAGAGCAGAGCAGAGAGGGAGAATTGCTAATTACTAATAGAAAGGATTAGCTACTCTACAGGCAATAATAAGTAGCCTCATTAAAGACAAGATGGCTTCTGTGTGTTTTCTAGCTTGTAAATTAATTATTTTGCCAGTTAGTGAAGTTCAGACAGGTAATATACGCTCTTTTTACTACTGTAGGCAAAGTTGAAGCAAAATTAGAGTCTTGCTATTTAGCAATTTTCAATGTCCTGACTCTCTGAGAAACGGTAATCAGTGAAGGGATACACTTCCTTCCCTTTTAAGCATTGTTAAACAGGCAGTAGTGTACTTTAGTTTGTTAAATAATAGATGTTGGCTAGCATATAATACTGACCTTATCATTACTTATCTATCTGAATAGGGAGCTGTTGATGCTTTGAACAAGTTCATAACAAAAACCTGAAAACTAAAGTGCATTTGGACTCTTTGGATAGTGGCAGGACATGTGGACGATGCACTTTCTTTTTTAATCAGTTCAGAGATACAGAAAAGGAGAAAATTAGGCCAGGAAATGACAAGTCTTCCTTCCCCTGCTCCATCCCTCTGTTACAATAATAAATAATATAATAATAATAATCCTTCTTTTGAAATAACTTTTTTTTCCATCTTTTTCCCCCGGTGTAGGTTGCGGCCGTTATGCAGGTGGCCAAGGCTATAACAGCATTGGGCATTTCTGTGGAGGATGGGCTGGAAACTGTGGCGATGGGGGTATTGGAGGAAGCACTTGGTATTTGGTTTGCGATCGATGCAGAGAAAAATACCTCCGTGAAAAGCAAGCAGCAGCCAGAGAGAAGGTATTTTCATCTGTTTCTCATATGTTTAGCTCTTTATCTGCTTAATGGTTCTGTGTTGACAACTTGAAAATAAGTTAGGGCCAGTTTAAGAAATTTGGATTTGATACATTCAGAAGATTTTGGAATATCCACTTATGTCATTGACAGGCTTAAAATAATAAGATAGAAACTATTGATTACTTCTGCCCAGATTTCTTCCCTTCAGACAGTAATGGCTTTAAAGGTGTGAAATAATTCAGTTTTTTTAGGCCCATACAACTGTAGCACTGAATGTAGTACCCCATTTTTTAAAAGTATGTATCAGTTTATGTAACTTCGAATTCTGTTTTATTTCTTTACTAAAATTAATACTGTTTTAACTTAAAGGGGGCCTGCAGGAAAGTTGGGGAGGGGCTTTTTACCAGGGACTGCAGGGATAGGATGAGGGATAACAATTCTAAAGTAAATGAGAGGAGATTTTGATTAGATATTAGGAAGAAATGTTCTGCTGTGAGGGTTGGGAGGCACTGCAGCAGGTTGCACAGAGAATTCATGGATGCTCCATCACTGGAGGTGTTCGATATCAGGTTGGATGAGGCTGTGAGCAACCTGATCCAGTGGAAGGTGTCCCTGCCCATGGCAGGGCATTTGGAACTAGATGTTCTTTACGGTCCCTTCCAACCTTAAATCATTCTATGATTCTGTGAACTTCATCTGTTTATAGTTTCCTTTATGGTCTTAATTATCCAGGTCATTGGATACAGATGCCAAACACTGGTCAGACTAGAGCAATTTGTAGTGGCAATTGTATGAAAGGTGATGTTCTTATATTAATCTTCTGTGACCAAATTCAAATTCTTGCTTAAAGAATACAAATATGTTGAGGTTTTAAGATAAGCAAAGTGATGCTTATTGAACTTTATTTTTGAGACTGATTTTGTTGAAACTTTTTGCTCACAAAATCCATCCTGAGGCAAACGTCAAAACATTCCGCTGTTTATTAGAAGTTTGTAAATTTATGAAAATAACAGAAGTACCATTTTATGATAGAAAACATAAAAGGAAGAATCAAGAAGTTCTAGTGACATTGTCAGCTTTTCCTCTGATGCAGCGTAATTTAAATATAACTTCTTTTAATTTATCTAGATTAAACAATCTAGGAGAAAACCAATGCAAGTTAAAACTCCTCGTGCCTTGCCGACTATGGAAGCTCATCAAGTCATCAAAGCCAACGCATTGTATTTACTGTCACTGAGTAGTGCTGCTGAGCCCAGTATCCTCTGCTATCACCCCGCAAAAGCATTCCAGTCTCAACTTCCCAGTGTCAAAGAAGGAATTTCTGAAGACTTTCCCATTAAAATGCCATGTCTCTATCTACAGACTTTAGCAAGGTAATTAAAGAAAGTTTATAAATATTGATTTTAATACTCCTCTATTTATAGTGTTGGATAAGAAGTGGTATATAAACCAAACTAAAGCTTAGATAGAAAAATACATACTTTCCTAATTCTTTATGTTCCTTGTTCATCTTTTTCTTCCTATTTTTGTGATCTTGTTCATTTTCTTAGATTGTATTTGCTGCAAGGGTCTGATGTTCCCCGAGTAGCTTTTGGATGCTAAGTATTTTTTAACAACAGTTTAGTTTCTGTCCAAGGAATTTAGAATGTCCTCAAGAGTTTAACTTAGTGTGTTAGTAGCAGACATACGTGCTACTTTTCTCTCTTAACAGTTAAAAACAGTAAAAGGGAAACAAGAAGACTTGGGCTTACTTGGTATTTATAAGTAGATTTCATTGTAGCATCTTATATTTATGATTAATAGATGTTTTAGCCTAAAATGTATAACAGAAATGCCTAGTGATTTTATTAAAAGGTAGCAAAGGGTGCTCCCTGTTGGATGAAAATGCTTCAGAGAGGAGGCTGAGCGGAGACCTTACCGCCCTCTACAGGAGATGGTAATGAGATGGGTGTTGGACTCTTCTCCTGCATAACAGATGATAAGACAAGAGGAAATGACCCCAAGTTGCACCGATGGAGGTTTAGATTGATTAGGGAAAAAATACTTCACCGAAAGGGCTGTCAAGCATTGGAACAGGTTACCCAAGGAAGTGGCTGAGTCACCATCTCTAGAGGTGTAGAGGTGGCACTTTGTGCCTACTAAACTACGTTCCAGTCTTGATGATCTTAGAGGTCTTTTCCAACTTTAATGATTCTATGAAAATGCCACTGTATTTTCCAATGACACTTGTAAGTCACAAACAGCTTAAATGCCTTAGTTGCGCAGTAAACGATTAGCATTGGCTGGCTAAATATATTGGCAAAGGACTTAGGCGTATGTGCATGTTTCAGGAACTTGTAATCCTTTATCCTAATCTAAAAATCTAATCCAACATAGGCATCATCATGAAAATTTTGTTGGGTACCAGGACGACAACCTTTTCCAGGATGAGATGAGGTACCTGCGCTCAACATCAGTACCTGCACCGTACATCTCTGTTACACCTGATGCAAGTCCTAATGTGTTTGAAGAGCCAGAGAGTAACATGAAATCTATGCCCCCAAGGTACTTCCTTGTAATACTGGGTAATACATACAAATGCTAAAATGTTAGCATGACACAAATTTATTTTTAAAGAAGAGGAAAACATTGTTGTAGTTAAGTAGCTGAAGCATCAGTGCCAGGTCCATCTCTGCAAAAAGCTGAAAACATCTGAAGCTGTATTTAAAAAAATTTCTTCAGCACATCAGGTGTATTTTCAACCACTTAGCAATGCAACGTAACTAACTGTAGTGCAGATTAATGGCCTTTTTGAAAGGAAGCACATGTTATCCTCCTTCCAGGATTTCATTCTGAAGGGAAGTTTGAACAGGAGGGAATTTCATTTTTCACAGCAGGTGTTGCTTCTTCTTTCTCTGAGAAGTTGAAAATGTCACTTAAGTGACAGTTTAATGCTGTCTACGACCAAGAACACTAGATGGTTTCTGTCAGGTTAAGCCATTTTTTTTCCTCATTAGGTTTATTATGATATAATTCAAGCAATTACACAATTTTTTGTTTTGCCAGGGAAAAACTGGCTCTTAGTAATAATCTGGAGTCAACTTACATGCTTGGTGGTTTAGGATGTCATACAGTGATTCCTCATATTATAATGAGGATATAATGGACAGAAAACTTGCTTTTGATGTGTTTTTATTTCAATCTGTTATATTTTATACTGACTGCAAAACCAGTTTATTGGAACACTACAATCTACAATATAGTCTTTTCAGAAATAGAACTTTTCTAACAAAACTCCTTAAGAGTGCGTCGTACTGGTATGTTCCTTTATTAAATCTGTGGACACCATGGTCTTCTGAGGCCTGTAGGGACAGCATAAGCTGGAAGTTCTTCTGCAGACTGTAAGAAGTCCACTGAAGGTAAGGAGTAAAACATGTCAGAGGCATAGCCTTAGCAATTGAAAATTGGCTTTAAGGCTACTGGTGTTGGAAACTTCCACTTCGCGTGAAGTTCTAAATTTCAGTTAGCTTGCATATTAGAAATTCACTCCATAGATGCTTTCACATGCATTCTCAGGGCAAATTTGGTCTGAAACTTCAATACAGGCATGATCTGAATGTTTGTGTTCTCTAAAAAATACCTAAATTTTTTGTACTTGCCATGTACATCATTACATTTCTTTTTAAAGCACTTGCATGCTTTTCACCATGTGTAATTAATTCTAAGATATTCCTTCTTTTCTAGCATTTAAATAGTTATTAGGTACACGAGACAAACTTTCATGCAGTGGTAGCTTTGTCATTATGAAATGCATGTCTCTTTATTTAACATTTTTGTATAATTCAAATATACCCTATAATTCATTAATGGGTCTGTAATGTCACTGATTTCTTTGTAGTCTGGAAACCAGTCCAATAACGGATACAGACCTTGCGAAGCGTACAGTCTTTCAAAGATCATATTCCGTTGTTGCATCAGAATATGACAAACAGCACTCAATTTTGCCAGCACGTGTAAAGGCAATTCCTAGGAGACGAGTAAACAGTGGAGATGCAGGTAAGAGCACCAACATCAGGAGTGAAAGCATATTCAAGGATATAACATTGGAAACTGTAGATAAATATAATGTTTTATTAATGGCTTTTATTTCTATTTATTAATAAGCATTAATTGTTTATTAATCTGCACAGGATTAGCCCAAGAGCAGCTCAGGAATTACTGTATTTGAGATTTGTGGTGCATCTTTTATACTTGATTTAAAAGTTAGGGTAGGGTGGTAGCTTCTTTCTCAGCTGAAGCACCAGTTTTTCAACATAGCTTTTTAACATGTTTTTCTCATAGTGAAAATGAACAAAAATATCAGTTCTAAAATTGCTGTACTGCTTTTTATTTTTACTGTGGCTATAAAATGAAAGTGCACAAAGAACCTAATGTGTGCGTATTTTTATGCTTTTGAATAGAAGTGGGGTCCTCTCTCCTGAGACATCCATCTCCTGAACTTTCTCGGTTAATCTCCGCCCACAGCTCTCTTTCCAAAGGAGAGAGAAATTTCCAGTGGCCGGTATTGGCATTTGTGATTCAGCATCATGATCTGGAAGGACTTGAAATAGCAATGAAACAAGCCTTACGGAAATCTGCTTGCCGAGTCTTTGCTATGGAGGTATTAATGTACTACTGGATCATCTACGATTAGAATAAGACATTTGTAAATTCTGCGTCAGAATATTTTAGAGGAATTGTTGTATAGTTTCAAAAGCAAAAAAGACTTTCATCTAGATCTTTTTAAAAGGCAAAAAGAAACTATTTTGTGATGTGCAGTAAACCGGTTCTAAAAGTGCACTTGATATAAGATAAAAGAATATGACTAAGGCTGCAAAAATCAGTTATACAAATACTCTTTTCTCCTCACTTGCTCAGCATCTTCTGATCTGACTCGCCATTTGTTTTTCATATCTTTGACTAAGAATTCTTTCTTTATACTTGCTTTGCTGATGGTGAAAAAACATCAACATGCAGAAGTATTGCAGCTTTTGGAAGTATATAAGAATGCTACCATTTTTAAAACCCCTTTTTTTTCCTGCTATGTTGATGTTGGGTGTTTTTTGATGTGGCTGAATTGATATGCATTAATTCAGTCAACAGCCACCAGACAAGGAAACTAAATCTCAGCTTAGAGAGTTCTAAATTAAAAATCATCTTTACTTCGTTAAACAATTTGAATAATAAGCAGTGCTGCCGTGTTCTTCTGTAAAAATCTCTGAAAAATATGTAAGGACTTTGCTTTTTCATCCGTAAAGTTTCTTTCAAAGAGCTTATTTTTGCATATAGTGTTTGGGAATGAGTTTGTCCCCTGTAATGTATTTGTCATTTTAATAAAATAATAATTATTATTTATAATTATGTTGTATTATAAATGTAACTATAGTATTATTTTATATAGTTATATAAAAGATATTTGTAACTTTGTTTTAGCTGCAGAGCTGTGCATCTTCCTATAAGACCTCTGTATTGATGACTCTGTGTATTTCATTTTAGGCTTTTAACTGGCTTCTTTGCAATGTCATTCAAACAACTTCTCTTCATGATATTTTATGGCATTTTGTGGCTTCCCTGACTCCTGCACCTATAGAGCCTGAAGAAGAGGAGGATGAAGAAAATAAATCAAATAAAGAAAATGCAGAACAAGTATGTTGAGGCTTAGCTGTATCTCTATTGATTTTTCAGTGAACTTAGAAATATTTCTAGTGTATGTTAAAAAAGAGCCTTAGCTCTCTACCTGTGCAACAAAACCTTAATTATGGAATGAATATTTAATTAGTCTTATATTGTATTTAAACTATTAGGAGATAAATTATTTTTTCCTCTAAAAGTCAACAAATTTTGGATGGTGATGGATTCCAGTTTTCGAATATATTTTTAATGAATATTCATAGGAAAGAGGGAGCCAAAAAAAAGCACAAATACATTTCTAATCCAGCAACAATAAAGAAATTAGTTTGCTTTTTTAATTCTCTCTTCCCCCTCAAAAAAGAGAGAAAATATTTTTCAGAGGAGCTTTGCTGTCTGCTGTCATTCAGTGCTTTAAGAACAATCTCTAGTTAATTTTGATAATCTGTAGTTAAGTAATTATTTGTATAAATTTATACGTAATTATATATAGGTAACAATGTAAACATTATGCCGGTCAGCCTCCAAAATAAGAACCTTTATTATATAAAAGAATAAGCAAATACTTTCTTAGCTGCAGCTTGGAAATTACAGACTGAAAGCTAAAGGAGATGACACAGGAATGCTAAAATATGCCACTTCTGGTGGGAATGCTGCTTGTCATTGGATGTAATGAAGGGGGAGGTTGCACAGTCCCTTGGCCAGGATGAGCAATTGCCTGGCATACAGGAAACTGGCACCAGTTTCAGCTGTTTGCTAAATGTTGCGTAGGTGCTGCACATCCAAACCACATCGTCCTTCAGTAGCCTGATTGAATGATAAAAATGCCCATTGAAATATGCATGTAGAGTGTAAGAAGTCTGAGGCAGTTTGGTGCTTTTCCACAACTGGGATTCATTTCCATATGTGAAACATTTTTGCATATTTTACATTCTTTCAGTATACTGGGAAGGGGGTGGGAAATCTCAGTGATGAATTTTGTCAAAACGGGAGACAGGACCATAAATAGTTTTATCACATCATGTGTAGGTTCAAGGGCAGAGTCCTTGCCTAGAGCAAAACAAAATGCAAGAGCTCCTGTGCTGCAGGCTAGACATGAGGAAGCAGGATACTGTGTAGATAGGGTCCTTGAGGGGAAGGGGGATACCTGGGCTTTGAACTTTTTCTAAGGATTTCTTTACTCTGCTCTCGTGAGACTTCACCTGGAGTACTGTATTCAGTTCTGGAGTTCTTAGCACAGGAAGGACATGGATCTGTTAGAGCAAATCCAGAGGAGGCCGTGGAAGTCTTTTAAGAGCTGGAGCACCTGCCCTGTTGGGACAGGCTGAGAAAATTAGGGTTGTTCAGCCTGGAGGAGAGAGGGCTCCAGGGAGACCTTATAGCAGCCTTCCAGTACTTAAAGAGGGCCTACAGGAAGGCTGGGAAGGAAGTCTTTATCAGAGAGTGCACCGATAGGACAAGGTAGAATGGTTTTAAGCTGAAAGAGGGGAGATTCAGATTTGACATTATGAAGAAATGTTTTATTGTGGAGGTGAGGAGGCACTGGAGGAGGTTGCCCAGAGAAGTCATGGATACCCCATCCCTGGAGGTGTTTAAGGCTAGGCTCGATGAGGCTCTGAGCGACCTGATCCTAGTGGAAGCCGTCCCTGCCCATGGCAAGGAGTTGGAATTGGACTATCTTTAAAGTCCCTTCAAACCATGCTATTCTATAATTCTATGATTCTATTTCTTTGCTGTCCTTTCCCATAACACACCTTGCTGGCCCTCACCTCTTTGGGTCCTCTGCCACTCCCTTCATACACAGAACACGGTGGAACTGAGCTCCTCTGGGACTGGCACACCTTCACCAAGAGGCATTACTGTTGCAGCTCTAATGAAATAAAGGAGTTGATAACCTTAGCTTAATTAGCAAGCTTGCTGTGATTAGATTTTGCTGCTCAAAGAAATTATTAACAGCTCAAATATGTTAATTTTTCTAGAGTTTGGGATGTTTATTCTTGTTATTTAATATTTCACATTTTAAAATAACGAGATCTATCTGGTGGTGTACTTTCAGAATTCTTTGGTTTGTGTTTGCATATAACTCACTATTGTAAAAATTCTCTGACAGGACCTACTTTGAAGTTCACATTCATTACAGGATTGTTGCAGTTACTCTTATACCAAATATAAATGGTTTTATTTCAATTTATTTAACCCTCTTCGTCTGAGAGCCTGTTAACAACAAACCAATTGCTTTGCATCTTAGGAGAAGGACACAAGAGTATGTGAACATCCGCTGTCAGATATTGTGATCGCTGGTGAAGCAGCTCACCCATTGCCCCACACTTTTCATCGTCTCCTTCAGACAATATCTGATCTTATGATGTCTCTTCCCAGTGGCAGTGCATTACAGCAAATGGCCTTAAGGTAAGCACAAATTAGGAAAATTATTAAAAGGCTGGAAACTTTGTAACTTTGTAGATTAAAAGATTCTTCAGGGTAGTGGGAAATGAGAAACAACTTCATGTGCCCATATGTAAAGGGACGCGTGTATCCTTCCACATAGGAAATATGTATGTATAAGATGCACATGCATGTTTATGCATATAAATACTAGTATAAAAGACTTTGTGAAGAAAAAAATATTTGCTCTTAAATTCTGTACTGTATTACTATGAAAATTACATATTACTGAATAATATGGTAGTATCTGGGAAAGGACTCTTTATCAGGGAGTGCAGGGATAGGACAAGGGGTAACAGTTTTAAACTGAACAGGGGGAGATTTAGACTAGATCTTAGGAAGAAAGGTTTTGCTGTCGGGGTAGTGATGGTCTGGAACAAGTTGTCCAGAGAATCTGTGGATGCCCCATCCCTGGAGGTCTCCCAAGACCACGTTGGATGAGGCTTTGGGCAACCTGATACAGCAGAAGGTGTCCCTGCCCATGGCAGGGGGTTGGAACTGGATGATCTTTAAGGCCCCTTCCAACCCAAACCGTTCTGCGATTCTATCGTATGCGTGGTAGCGTAGTACCTGTTGCTTAGAAATCTGAATAGTATCCTTAAACTGTTTGATTTTTTTTTCTGTCTCTCTCTATCAAAGATACAAATTGAATAATAATGGTTCTGTTCACTGTTAGAATTTGAAGAAAAATTTACTTCTGCCTTCCTCAAAATGATGTGTAGAAGCACTTAAGACCCTGCAAAAGTTTAAGTTAAAACCATTTGGAAAAGCAAAAACATTATTAATAGCTTTGCTGATAGGTTATGTCTTTTAAACAATATTCAAAATTTCAATACCATTTAATGTCTTTTCAGGTGCTGGAGTCTCAAATTCAAACAATCCGATCACCAGTTCCTGCACCAAAGCAATGTTTTTCATCATATCAACAATATTTTGTCTAAATCTGATGATGGAGATAGTGAAGAGAGTTTTAGTATCAGTATTCAGTCTGGTTTTGAAGTCATGAATCAGGCAAGTATGACACCTCTCCCTCAGAAGCAGAGATCAGTTGTGAACAGCCTGTACTTCCTATGATTATTCCGTCTGAATGAAAACATTCTTTATTGCAATGTCATATTTCCTTGGATGTGTCTCAGACTGGGACCTTGTTGCTGATATTCAGGTTCTAATATTTAGCTTTAGATGCTCAAATATCATCTCTTAGCCTGTGTTTCACTGAAACTTAAATCTTGAAGCAGTGCTTGTAAGTGCATGTTTGCACATAAAGTGTTTGGGGATCTCTTGCAGCTAATTTAATTGATTCATTTGATAAATTGATTTAGTTCATTTTTTAAATGCTGCATACGTGCAGTTTTTACTCGCTTATGTCTTTTTTCTTCTGTTATTCTGAGGATCACAGGTGATGCCTGGCTATTCCTAATGAATATTGTTAAAGCGTTTTCTTCCATTTGTTAATACATTTAGTCATTTACCAATATATTCTGCTGTTAGCTGTTAACATTTGTGTTGTTTTCAAGAGTTGAATAATTTCAACCAATAAATGACAAAAATTTTCTCTTTAGTTCAGAGAAGCATATTCCTCAGAACAGAAGTGACTAGATGATTTTAAAAATTTGAAATTGTGTTTGGGCTTAGTTTCACATATTTTAAGTGGTCTTACTTGTTTTCACAGGAACTGTGCATAGTGGTTTGTCTAAAAGACCTAACAAGCATCGTTGACATTAAAACATCAAGCCGACCTGCTATGATTGGTAGTTTAACAGATGGATCTACAGAAACCTTCTGGGAGTCAGGAGATGAAGATAAAAACAAAACTAAAAACATCACAATTAACTGTGTAAAAGGAATCAATGCCCGTTATGTTTGTGTTCATGTAGACAATTCTAGAGATCTTGGGGTAAGTGGAAAATGAAATGAAATGTCTGTCAAGGGAGGTTCACAGCCTAAGTTGTCAGTAAAGAACCACGCTTTTCTTTGTCTGGTTCAGTTCATAATTATGATTCAGGAGCTCACATTTCAAAGTAAAGTTTCTAATTCTTGTGGTTTCCGAAGCAAAGTTCAACTGAACTTGCAGTTTGTATGAACTAGAGACGGGGAAAATTAATTGTTAGAGGCAGGGTCAAATACAGACTTTTCAAAAAATCAAAACTATTTTCTAGACTACTCACTAACTTGCAGTACAACTGTCCACCATGTCTCACCTCAAAATTTCAGTCTTTTCACCTCAGTTTGTTTTACGCAGAGTTATAATACTTTGTAAAACACAGAATTGTTAAATATAGAGAAATTTTAATATGGTTCATTTAAGTAATTTGATCTATAATACTGATAGTCCATAATTGAATATCTCAGAACTGTGTCATGGTGCCAAAAAGAAACAACCTTTTCACTTAGTACAATGATGATTATTGCTCTGTACAGTAATGTTACAAATACATCTTCATTTCAACTGCAGCCTTTCATACAAGGAAAAAAATTATTTATTTAGAGCTGTACTTTGGAATTCTTAGTCCTTGGTTTTGATCACTTTTTAAGTTTATTTTCATGATGAAACAACTTGTCTCCCTTTTCATATATATATACTGTCTTAATATGGAAGAAATACTCAGAATGGTCCTCATCTGAAGTATTTTGATTTTATTTTGCTTGTCTGATGCAGAACAAAGTAACTTCATTGACCTTCCTAAGTGGAAAGGCAGTAGAAGATCTCTGCAGAATAAAGCAGGTAATCATTTTAATAGTCGACATTTGAAAGTTGCTGTTACTTTTTGGCTGCATGTAGCATAGGTCCAACAAACTGGTTTCATTTAGGGATACTTGTATCGAAAGATACCTGAAATAATCACATAAAGCGCTGTTATATGTTGTTAGATATTCTGATGCCTGGCTTCTTAGTGTACCACTGCTACAGCCTTTTTTCTGCTTCATAGAATAATTTTTCATTAGAGAAATGAAGCTTAAGAGTGAACCAAAGTAGAACACTGTGAGAAAATAAATTATTTACTCCCGATACAAGTTTTTCTAGTTATTTGGTCTAAAACGTGTTCCTAGAACACATTTTACTTTGCCATTTTAGTTCTGAACTACAGGTAGCTGAAGATTTCTGTCCACATACTCAACTCCAGAGTCTTTTTTATTTCTGTTGCTAGGCCAAATGATAGTTGCATTATTTTTACACGGAGAACAACTTTTTTTTTTTTTGACACTGATGTGACCTGTCAAAGATATTTAAGGTTTCAAGCAGGCCATTAGCATTCTAGGCTCAAAGCTTCATTATTTAGATTAGTCTAGTGGAATGTGTCACGGCCCACGGTGGGGCTGGGGGGACCTAGATGGTCTTTAAGGACACTTAGAGCCCAAACCATTCTATGATGCGAGTCAGTGGTAAAATTCTTCAAAACAGCAGCATTGTCATTACAGGGGAGTGGTTTGTTTTCCCCTACCTGTTAGGCTAAAGAGCATTTAAGCAGAGTTAACAGCCCCAAAAGATATTACACATCTCAAGAAGCTGAACAGTGGGCTTGTACTAAACAGTGAAGTGTGGGCGTGCATGTATTTGTAGATAGATGAAGTTTGTGTGCATGTTGTGTATGAGTCTATATATGTAAACACAAAATATAGATGAACATCTCCCCAGCACTTGGACAATTCTTTTTTTTTTGTGAGAAGACTGACTTGGTATGTTTACCTGTCCAGGAAAACAGAAGATGACCATGGCAGAGCTCAGGTGCTGGACTTCACGATGTTCATACAGCTTGTTAGGTCACTCCCCGGCTTTGTTTCTGTCTGCTCAAACGCAGTGCCCAAGACATTTTTCCAGGGATATTTCACTCCCAGATAGGCAGGACTTGATTCAGCTTTTCTCCCTCCTTGCTAAACAGTCCTTTGACACTCCTCCAACATGTTTTTATGGGATCATAGAATCATTGAGTCTAACCATAACTTAACACTGCCAAGTCCACTACTAAGCCATGTCGCTAATTGCTACGTCTACGTGGCTTTTATATCCCTCCAGGGATGGTGATTCAAGCACTCCCCTGGGCAGCCTGTTCCAACGCTTGATAAACTTCAGTAATGCCCACATACCATACCATTGTTTGCATTTTTTTCAGTTAAATTATGGCAGCTTTTTTTGTTTTAATTGAAAGTAGTGAACAAATAATAGTTCCAGGTGGTTTATTGAATATACCAACTGTTGCTTAGAGGGATTGATCGCCCACTATTTCTGATGGACTTCAAAGGCAAATAAATGGCTGTATGTAATTTTTTTTAAGTTTGAGAATTATTTTATTTGAATTAGTGAAGTTGAATATTTTTATAATTAAAAATGATAGTCTTACTGCCCAGGATGAAAACTTCATTGCAAATGCTGTATTAGTTCCAGTGATAGATTATGGGGATTTTTTTATAGGTAGACAACTTTATTTGACGTAATGTCAGTTCCCGTCTTTATATTCCTGTTTAATAGGTAGACTTGGATTCAAGACACATTGGCTGGGTAACAAGTGAACTTCCTGGAGGTGATAATCACATCATCAAAATCGAATTGAAGGGTCCAGAGAACACACTAAGAGTTCGACAAGTGAAAATTCTTGGATGGAAAGACGGTGAAAGCATTAAAATAGCTGGCCAGGTTTCTGCAAGTGTAGCTCAACAAAGAAACTGTGAATCTGAGACACTGCGAGTATTCCGACTTATTACATCCCAGGTGAGATTTTAATGATGTGTTATACAGCAAAAGTTACTATAAATTGTAACATTTCAGGGCTTTATGTTTTAATGTGAAATGTCTTATCTGCACAACTTGTTCTCTAAGAGAAGATAATTGTAACTTACTGTCTTCCAGGTATTTGGAAAACTCATCTCTGGAGATGCTGAGCCAACCCCAGAACAGGAGGAAAAAGCACTGTTGTCTTCCCCAGAAGGAGAAGAAAAAGTACACAATGTATTTATTTGTATTCTCTCGATAATATTTTGCTGAAAAAATTAACCACGATGATTTTCAGTGTTTCTCCTGTGTCTTATACTACCTAATTTTCAAATCAATCACAAGTAAAAGTTGTCCAGAGAATCTGTGGATGCCCCATCCCTGGAGGTCTCCCAAGACCACGTTGGATGAGGCTTTGGGCAACCTGATACAGCAGAAGGTGTCCCTGCCCATGGCAGGGGGTTGGAACTGGATGATCTTTAAGGCCCCTTCCAACCCAAACCATTCTATGATTTTATGTGTTCAGTGGAAACATCATAGCAATAGTGGCAGAAACGATGCCTGCAAGTACAGGAGTACTTAACACCTGCAGTCGTGGTCAGCCTGAAAGTCCTTCTTGCTTATGATCTTGTGCCTCAAGGGGGGCTGTCTTGATGTTTAGAGGAAAAGAATTAAGAAATTGCGCTAGTATCTTTTTACCTAGGGTACTCTCCTGCTTTCCAGTAAGGATTTATTTAAGAAGCGTTCCTGAAAAGGTCACTGTATCTGAACTGTCATGTTAATTGGTCAAAATTGGACTGTCGTCAATGAAAGCAATGTCATTTTTCAGATAATACCTGGGTTTGCTCTACCCAGTACCTTGTGGCAATAAGTTCCGTAGCTGAATTACTCATTTTGTAAAACTCTGTTTTTCTCACGTGTGCTGTATGGTAGATGAATTTTGAGTTCCCTGATTCTTTTCTTGTGAAATATATAAACCAAAAACTATGTTCCATGCACTGCTTTACCAACACTTAATCAGCAATTATATTAAACTACGTGAAGAGACCAAATTGTGGATAATTATACTTCACTCATTATTAATTATTTTATTTTATTTCATGCTCAAATTTCCTCTTGTAAAGAAAGTAAATACTTCTTAAGAGCTATTTATTAACCATAGCTAAATTTTCTTTCTCTGTCTTATTACTCTGTAACAAAAAGCTCCAAACTGTTAGAACAAGGTGTTGCTATTCCATGTTAATTACTACAGTAGTAAGAAAATGTTCTTAAAACTCTTGAGCTAATGTTAAATTTGCTTTTTATGAAGGCAACATCAGATGCAGACTTGAAGGAGCACATGGTAGGGATCATATTCAGCCGGAGCAAACTGACAAATTTGCAGAAGCAGGTTCGTTCATACTGAATGCTTTGAAGATTAAATGTTTGTGTACTGTAAATGCTCATTTTCAGTGAATGTAGCACCTTTCACGTGACTCTTTCAGTTGTTCTGTTGGTCTTATTTTGGTATACATTTTAAATAGTATGTGTCTGCATTTTATCTGAAAAATCTTCTGAAATTGATGCAAAAAAAACGCATTTTAATAGGGTGAAAATGCCTGTCCTATTAGATGCAATTCAGAAAGAAAAGTTTTAAAATTAAGTTGTGAATGGTACTTATTCATGTTTGCTGTTAATAACTTAATAGTAGGCACTTTCACATTTGTAGGAGAGGTTCAGAGACAGACTTTAGATTCTTAGCTTTGCACATGTTTTCACCCTGTTTCTATCACCAAAAAGTGTTTAGGTTTCATAGAGTTTAATCCTTAAAAGGTAATCAATGCATATATTCTTAAGTTATTGGGTTTTGCAGTCATGAAGGTTTGGGTTTCTGGTCCTCTTACTTACCTTTGTTTTTCTTAACATAAAGCAGTAGTTAAGAGTATGGGTTCTCTTTTGAATACTTCATTGTCTTAAATGTACCAACTAACACATCTTTTATATTGTCTTTATTACACCTATCAACATTTTGGGAAAGATTTTCACAGTAATACAAGAGATATCAGATTCATTTTGAAGTTTGTTAGATTAGCAAGTAATGCAGAATATGTATGGTCACCCATCTTAAGTGAACTTTAAATTAAATATGCTTATTAACGTGCTATTGGTAAAATGAAAACATGGGTTCTAACATTTTTTTAAGCTTCCTGACTAGTAAAGTAATCAAGAGACTGATGTCTTTTAATAAGTCCCTTTCTTTCATGGGTATAGAGTAAATGTATTTCTTTAGATGGGGTTGTGTATGAGGGCGTTTTTTAATCTGAATTCTATTTTAGAAGCAAATTAAAAGGCAGGAACTACAATAAAAGAAGATTTATTTCAATGAAATTTTACAGAATGAAGATGAGGAAATTCAGTACTAAATCTAAAATTCTAAAGAATTTAAATAATATTTACTCTAAATTTAAATCTAGATTTTATTCTTAATTTGAATTTATTTTGAAAAGTAATTTGAGCACAGGCCAAGTTTCACAGGCTTCCCATTTTAGCCATAGTCATGAAGGTACAGAAACACAATCTCTTTCCCTTCCTGGAAGTTTTTAGGAGTGACTGTGTATTTGGGTTCTGTTTGGATAGGTTTGTGCTCACATAGTCCAGGCCATACGGATGGAAGCAACCCGTGTACGTGAAGAATGGGAACATGCCATCTCTAGTAAAGAGAACGCCAACTCACAGCCAAACGATGAAGATGCTTCTTCTGACGCTTACTGCTTTGAGCTGCTGTCAATGGTCCTGGCGTTAAGCGGGTCCAACGTAGGCCGGCAGTACCTGGCTCAGCAGCTGACTCTGCTCCAGGATCTCTTCTCATTACTACACACTGCTTCTCCTAGGGTGCAGAGACAGGTGAGTGCTAACTATTCCTTATCTATCTTCGTATTCCTAGAAAACAGGTCTTCAGAATGCTGTAATTGCATGCATGACAGTATAATATGTATCTGAACTTATTTTTTTGTGAAATGCCATTTTGTGTTTTCACTTACAAAATGTTTTCCCGATCATACTCAGATGAACCCTGTGTTCCACACAGGGAATAACTGTAAATGAAGCAACTCATTTTCTTATTGCAGTCACAAGGGCGGGGCAAATAGAAATTTATGAACACTTAAAACTGAATTGCAGAATCTCCTTCTGGAATTTAAGTGTCAGGTTTTGAAGTCTTATATGTTTGATACATAAATACATATATACTCCACCAATTTGAGTGTATAGAACTCTTTGTAGGAAGCACAACATTGAAGACAATGAAGGCTAAAGTTGCGAAGTTTAAGCACTCACTTTTGAGTAAGCTTATAACACTTTGTCTCAAAGAGATAGGCCTGAGGTGTAGGAACCCAAAACTGCTTAATTAACGCTTATCATAAGAATCCTAGAATCATTAAAGTCACTGCTTTGCGACTGGCAGTACTTACGTTTAGACTGGTGTTACATGTTACGTTCCAGAGTTATTAAAATTTATGTATTGCATTTGTCTGCTTTATTTCTAACTACAAGAACTAGAGGTGCTCCTTTGGAATACCAGAGCTGTTAATGTCATGTTTCTCTTGTATGAAGCTTAGAAGCTGGTTTATTTATTTATTGCAAATAAGAATTGTCTTTTATAAAAAGCAGTTAAGTTTTCAGATGTGGAAGGGGGTGCTAGTGAGATGACTGCTCATTTTTCACTAAGATCTCATGCCATTTCACTGTGGGGAGAGGGTCTGAGAAAGCCACGCAGTTTCCCCAATTTATATCTGCTGCGAATGCTCCAAATGGTGGTAAATGTTTACGTGGTTTGAGGAGGCCGTAGTTAATCCTTGCCATTTTAATATTGTGTCTGGCCTAGGGGCACAGCAATGGCTACAATTACAGGATAATTAATGACTGTCTTGCTAAGACATCCTAACAGATGAAGCAAAGACTTCACTGGTTGCGATTACACCTTGAATGAGTAGAGCAAGGTTGAAATGTCTGTCAAGTGGACGGGACAGAAAAATCCAGTGTTGCTTGCATATTTCATATTATTCATATGTAAAGCCCATATAACCTGTATAGGTAAGATAAGTGGGTTTTAATTAGTAGCGTCTGTTACTGAATGAGTCCCACGCATCTCTGGATATGAATGTAGTAATGTGGAACTAGACAATTCCTTTCCACTATTGGTATCCTCACAGAGCTTTAATACCTGTTTCTTTCTGCAATTGAGTGTTGTGTTTCTGAGTATATGTGTATTTTTATCCACATAATACAGCATAAATACCTAGACATATAAAATATTTGCTTTAGTACATCACAGAATCACTAGATAGGAAAGGACCCACTGGATCATTGAGTCCAACCATTCCTATCAAACACTAAACCATGCCCCTCAGCGCCTCATCCACCCGTCCCTTAAATACCTCCAGGGAAGGTGACTCAACCACCTCCCTGGGCAGCCTGTTCCAGTGCCCAATGACCCCTTCCATGAAAAACACATATAACACACCAGCTTGTTGTTGCTAGCTGGTACACTTTCTCTAGATAGAGTTTTAGTTCCTGTTTCAGAAGTTTTTATGTCTCGTACTCTCTATTTCTTTTTCCACTTTTCTGAACTGTTGCAGTGTCATGTCTCAGCTTGCCTGGAGACAGATACTGCCCCACTTGATAATTTTGATATATTGCAGATATGCAAAATACTGGGGGTTTTTTTCTTAAAATATAAGCAATTTTTCATGAGAAGCTTGAAGGCTTTAGAAATTACATATGAAATGTTAACTCCTTAAGCTTTCGTACATCCTGATTTGGCCCAAACTTTGTATGATATAGCAAATACCAGCTGCAGTTCCACTAGCTGGTGAGGTTGAGGAATATGATTTCAAGACAGCTCATGTTAGATTCAGAGCAATTGGTTCAGATTTGCCCTCTCAAAAAGTTTGTTAGGAAATCACAAGGAAAACTAAAGGAAGAGGGGAAGAGTATGATGATTCCCAGTACCTTGAGGCAAGTACTTTGTTTTCAGAAGTGTAAAGTATCTCTGACAGTTCTACCACAGTGTTTCTGACATCTAAAGGTCATATGCAAAGTGGTTAACATGTATGCAACATGCAAGCAAATCAGAATTGTACAAACGTGTTACCAGATAAAAGTTGTACAGACTCTTACCTGAAGTCCAGTAGTAAGTGTATTTTTATTACTATATGAAGACAAAGTACTGTTTGAGTGAGATTGATTCTGGCTTCTTTGGCCTTGTCTCACTCAGTGCTTTGATAAACACTTCAAAGCAAGATAGAAACCTTATAGAATTTTTCACAGGTGTGTTTTAAGTACAGAAAGTATGTTCAATCCTTACTGCAGAAACTTGTGAAGAAGAAAGACTTTATTTGATTTTTGTTCTTGAACTCCAGCTGTCTCAGTAAGAATTGTGGTGTTCTTTTTTTTTTTTCCTCTAGGTAACATCATTACTAAGACGCGTTTTGCCTGAGGTGACTCCTAGCCGCCTGGCAAGTATTATAGGAGTGAAGTCTCTTCCACCAGCAGATATAAGCGATATCATTCACTCAACAGAAAAAGGAGACTGGAATAAATTAGGTATCTTAGACATGTTTTTGGGATGCATTGCCAAAGCTCTCACTGTACAGCTAAAAGCCAAAGGAACTACTATAACAGGGACAGCTGGCACTGCTGCAGGCAAAGGAGTTACTACAGTCACACTTCCAATGATCTTCAATTCCAGGTTTGTTTGAAAATACATATATATTCTCAAGCTAAAGGCACAAAATAATTATGTTCTTTAAAGTCAGTTGTGTTGTCTTTTATAATCTTAGTTTTATAAACAGGAAAAAATATAGAATGCTTTGAGGGTATGGTTTTGTGTTATTAGTGAGGTTAATTTACAAAATAAAAACCAACACACTACCTACCATATACTGAACACATGCGTATTTCTTTGTGGTGGATTTTGACGAATAGTAACTACTTACTTAGATTAATTTCATGTGTTACCATGTTTCCTTTGCAGCTACATTCGGCGAGGTGAGAGTCATTGGTGGATGAAAGGTTCAACACCTACACAGATTTCAGAGATCATTATTAAACTCATTAAAGACATGGCAGCAGTAAGTTTCTGTCTTTCAGATGTCTTGAGTATAGTAAAGTATTTCTGATAATGAAGAGCACGTTTTATTATTACTTTCCATCATAGTTAGAATAGAGTTGAGCCATTAAATGCAAGTTGGTCTCAAGAAGAAAAAGGCATAGATGTCTGGATAGAGTCTAGGACCTGAGTTCTGATTCTGCTAAACAGAAATCCAGTATTGAAATAAGTTTTAAATAAGTCACTTGTGCCAGAAATTTAGGAAGTAAACAGTGATTATATGTTATATTCAACATTATTAACTTAGAAGCCTAATTTTTTAAGCCCCGAGCACTTGAAGTGAAAGTAAAAAATATCTGGGGAGTAAGGTAATAATGTTGTTTCCAAGTAACTGTATGTGGATTTTAATGTGGAGTTCCTGGTTAAGTACGCTGTAGTTCTGATGTTTCCAATGTACTTCTTTTTACTTCTTTCAAATATAGAAACTGTGGAGAGTGTTCGGGAAGGCCAAGCTAGGCAAGCAAAGCTGATTTCTCTAGGAACCTGCTGTAATCTGTGTGTTGTTCTTAGTCAATTCATTGTGCTCCAGCTCTGAATCTTTCTTTCTCCAAGGGGAGCTTTAGGAATATGACCTTTTGTTCTTCAAATCAAATGCCCTGTACCTCTTCCAAGTTAGTTTTTCCAGTAGTTGCCCAAAGACTAGCTCAGTCAGTCACCTGAGCATCTGAGGGCTAATTTTTACTAGATCTGTCTGATTTGAAAACACCTTATCTGTCAAAATCGTCCTTGATTTGCTCTTTTTCTATTTCAACTTGAGATCCTAATCTGATATTATGTGTAGCAGATCTAATTACAATTGCAGTTGTTTTCAAATTAATTCAACTTTTACTAATATTAAGCTTCCTGTTTAATAGGGCCATCTGTCGGAAGCTTGGTCCCGTGTGACAAAAAACGCTATTGCTGAGACCATCATCGCTCTGACCAAAATGGAAGAAGAATACAGATCACCAGTGAGGTGCATTGCAACAACCCGAGTAAGAACTTTACTAGTAAACTGAACATTGGTTCATTGTGAATGTGTAAAACTTCCTTGTACAGATTGTCCCAGGAAACAATACAAACAGCATAGACTTTATATTCTAGAAGTCTCACTGTATGCACAATGGACAGGTAACCTAACTAAGGCAGCCACCATTTGTCCTAAAAAAGTCTTGCTTCCTCTGTGTCACAGCAAGTTGAATTTTCTTCTTTGCAGCAGAAATACACTAGTAAAAATTGAATTGTGATTAAATATATATATCTTTGTTACCTTCCAACTAAGGAAGAATAAGTGTTTTGCTTATACATTTGGGGTTTTATCCTTGGGGTAATTCTACTTTAAGTTTCTGATAGTTATTTACTAAATTTATGACATCATCTGCATGGGAAATTGCACAATATGCATCAGTATGATTATTTTAAGTAGTTTGGCTTCTAGGTCATCAGCTGCCACATCTCAAGGCTATTAGGAAAACATTTAGTAACAAACATGCTCTAAGACAATTAAGTTAAGCTTCACCTGTGTTTTAGTCTCAAAGTGAAAAATCATTTGCTGAGCCCTTCTTAATTACGTGGAATGTTTTCTTATTTTGCTTTTACTTCTTCACGTCTCTCTTATTTCCATAACTAACTTAACCTTCATACGATGTTTGAAACACCATAAAAAGCGTACTTTTTTAACTGCAACACTCCTGCCATCTTAATGAGTGCACATTTTGGTTCCTCAAGCGTTAAAATTACATGTAAAAGAGGTTCGCAATGGTTACAAGCATTTGACACTCAGAGTCATGGAGTGGTTTGAGTTAGAAGAGACCTTACGGATCATCCAATTTCAATCCCCTGCCATGGGCCAGGGACACCTTCCGGTGAATCAGATTGCTGAAAGCGTCATCCAGCCTGGCCTTGAACACCTCCAGGGATGGGGCATCTACCACTTCTCTGGGCAACCTGTGCCAGTGCCTCCCTGCTTCCCCACAGGAAAAAAAGGCATTCCCGGTATCCAGTCTAAATCTCCCCTCTTTCAGCTTAGAACTGTTCTCCTTCATCTAATCCCTGCACTCCCTGATGAAGAGCCCCTCCCCAGCTTTCCTGTCGGTCCTCTTTAAGTACTGGAAGGCTGCTCATTTTCGTTTCCATCTTAAAAGGCTGTGACAGCTTTCCTTTTTATCCTTTACTCCTATATTCTCTGCTCTTTGGAAGACACAGTCTCCAAGTGCCACCAGCTCCTGCTGGCGCTATGTTTGTTTAATCAGGTCTTGGAGGAGCCCTGGACATCAGGCTCCCTCTCCTTGTGAATGAGCTTAGTGCTGTCATGGACATTCTGAGGGGGACTCCAGCAGAGTTTATTCAACGAAAGCTATCTTTTATCAAACCTTTGATCAAGCACTGTTGCAAAATGCAGCTGTCAACTGCATTTCAGTTTGAGTTGCAGGCTGACAAATTATCCTCACACAGCTTATCTTTAGGATTTCACTCTAGTCAATGGAGAGGAAGAAGACAAAGTTCTCTGTGAATAACAGCTAGCTCAGAACCCTTTCCTAGGTAATCTCAAATATCCTGTGCGATGAGGAGAGAACATAGGGAAGCCAGTCTCAGTGAATTTCTTCTTCTCCCCAGAGCCTGCAGTGTTTGGGGGTGAAATGCAAGTCTCTGTTTGTCCTATTTCTCTATAATATGCTCTGGCTGATCTTTCTTCGCTGTTTCTCTCTCGTGTGCCTGACGAGAGTATTTATGACCATGAAGTGACAAACCTGAATGAAGCAAGGTAGATCCCAGAAGTTCAATAAGTTTTTTTTGTGCTTGACTTCTCTTGGAAATGAAAAAGCCTGTGTTTAAGGGGCAGACTTTAGCTAACGATGATGTTGTTTGTGGGCAACAGTGATGTTTTTGTCTGCCAAAGGTTATATTTTTAGTGTTTGGTATTATATATTATTAATACATGTAATTCTACCTTGCCTTTCAACAGCTATGGCTGGCCTTAGCATCCCTCTGTGTGCTTGATCAGGATCATGTTGATAGACTATCCTCAGGAAGATGGATGGGAAAGGATGGACAACAAAAACAGATGGTGAGACTGAAAATCATATAATTTTGTGGGATTTTTAATACATTAGGTAGTCAAATAATCTAGAGTAATGATAGGGCAATGCAGACTTGGCCTAACTTCATTCTTCTCTATTGTCCCCATTCTATCTTGTACACACGTCTGAAGAATTTGTGTTCTAGACAAGCACTACTCAGAAAACAAAAATCCCAACTTAAAACAATAAGGTAGCAATACTACTGGTATTCAGGATAGAGCAGGGCCTTCCTATCTTGGGTAGGATGGATTTTTGAGAGTGGATTGACTCAGTTACAACACCCTCTATCAGAGCAGATTTCTTTGTCTGGATCTCTGTCACATGATGAAGTCAGTTATTTTGTGTTCTTCAATAACTTCTCCGTAATTTAGTTTCCTCTTCCCCAAAGAGAAAGAAACTCTTTCTAACTTAATTTAGTAAAGCTACCATTTACCCAGAGGATTTACAAATTTAATATGGGCTATGATGGATTAATTGAGTTTCTGTCTATATCTTTCAGTATCACAAAAAGCTAATGATATTTTTAATACCAGTCTGGAAAGAGCAAAAGCTGGCCTCTTTGTGACGTGCTTAGGTGGGTCCCTGTGGGAGGCAAAGTAATATTGTGCCTTCCCGCTAGCAACTGAGGATGCTTAGCACAAAGAGACCTCCAGAGCAGGTTATTGTAGGCAGAAAGAGAATAGAGGAGCGACAGAGCTGCAGCAGCAGCAAGGACTGAAGCTGCTGAGAGAAGGGAGCAGACACAATGGTTTCTTAAGTGATGAAAAATGTCCAGGCTCTTCTGTAGAGCTTTGGAGATGTCAGAAAAGTAGCCAAGACATCATCAAGGAGGGAGACAAGCTGCTGAACCCAGCCTGGAATTCCTCAATCCTATTTTGTACCAGGATGTTCAGATTTTGAGGTGAACTGTGTCCCTCCTTACCAGAGCTGTTGTTGAAAGGATTCTGTTCCAATTAATATCAGTAGAGCAGCTTAGTTTTATGGTGGATTTTGAAGTTTGTTAGATTGACTGTATTCTCTCTGAGTTATAGATGACCAACAGCTTTAATCAGATGTTTAACCAGAGTAAACATTCCATATCAAAGCAATTAAGGGTAAATATTGTGTGTGTTGACTGACTTGAGTACTCATCTCTCCCCATAATCCATTGTCATCACATGAGTCTTTTCTCAGACTGGTTGAAAACGATGTCTCAACAGCATTGCTGAAAAACGCATTTTTGCTACGTCTTGCAAAGTGTAAGATTAGAGTATCAGAAGAACTGATACCATAAATCGTGGCTTTTTGTGTCCAGGAGTAGTTGTTTAGATACTGATTATTCTAAACGTACAATTAATAGTCTAAACAAGCTCTTTATCCCCTGCTTATTAATTTGGGGAGGTGATTTGTGGAGAATACAAACAGATGCTGGAAGGAAAAGAGGGACTTTATAAACACAGGATTCTTGAATATTTTTTCATTTTGTTTTCCAGCCCATGTGTGATAACCATGATGATGGGGAAACTGCTGCAATCATTTTATGTAATGTCTGTGGGAATTTGTGTACGGATTGTGACAGATTCCTTCATCTCCATCGGCGAACAAAAACTCATCAGAGACAGGTAAAGTACACAGGACATAATGTTGGATGCACTGCATACATTGTGTTTGTTTACTTAATACATAGGCAAATGGCAACAGCAAGAACCAAATCTGATGAAGTATTTTCTTTTATGTTTAAGATGGCATAGATTTAATTATTTTTAGTTGGTTTTAGTTAAATTCTTTTGTCCCTTATCTTTTCAAGAAGGTTGGAAAATGGTGTAGCAGTCCCTAATTCTAACTTAGACTGTATCAGCTTTCTTCTCTCTTGTTCTAACATTGTTCAGGAACATGTTTTAGGAAAACATTGGAACCATATAGAGTTTCTTAAGTTACGGTGTTGGTTCTTCATTCCTCTTAAATTATGTCTGCTTTTACTACTTCTGCCCTAGTCAGTGATAATCAACCTTTTCATTTTTAATTTGTGTAAGACCACTTGACAACAAATATTCCTACTGGTTCTCTTATGTCAATCTTCTCTTCCTTTTCAGTATTCCTCCAGCCTCTCGATGTCTTTTCACAGAGGAATATGCTGTTATATCCATCAGCTTACAAATTTCCTGATTGCTTTCTGTTTTGTTTTTCGGATTGACACATCTTTCCTCTTTGACTTCTATCTAGTTGAGTTTTTACAAATTGCTTTTTACTCTCCTAATCAGTGGCTTGCATTATTCTCTTATTCTCTTCATCTCTAAACTGCATTCCATTCTCATCGGAATACTTACTTAACTACTGAATATTTCCTCTTCTCGACACTATTTTTCTTTTGTGGTTTTGGGGTTCCTTTGTTTTCCCTTTTATCTCTGACTGCTTGTTTTTGTACAAAGTCTAAAATAATCAAGTTAGTTCAACGGAAATCATTCCTCTTCTCCCTCCCCTAGAGTAGATCTACATTTGCTTTTTAGGTAGGATCACGAATGGCCTTTTGAAGCAGCTCTTAATTTCCTTTGGTTTGTGTTATAGAGCAGCCTTGAAGTGAGCAAACTGGATTCTTTTCAGGTGGAACAAAGAACAACAAAACCAGACAGACGCAGGGACACGCTGCTAATGGTTATTCTGTGCAAGGCACCAGCTAGTCTAGAGCATGAGTGATGCAGGCTGCAGATCACTAGCACCGAGTTCCATTCTACAGATCATCTTCTTGAGGCCTCAGCATTTGCAGCGAAGTCTCAGTCTGGAAGTTCCACATGGATCTGTCGTCTTCTGTCTCTTAGCCAGAATCTTTGCAATCCCCTTTGGAGTTTTCCACTTTTGTCATCCTAAGACGATGATTTTATGTCTGCTCTTCTGTTGCGGCACAGCACAGTCTAGTCTCATTCATTTTTTCTGATTTCTCCTATATAGCCTGTTCAGATTACAGTTGATAAAAAGTAAGTTCTTGTTTTGTAGAAGCCCTCACATCTCTCCTTTAATCTGCCCCAAATAGCTACTTATCAATTTCCCCATTTACTTCTGAAAGCATGTTTAAACTCTTACTCCTTATTCATCACCTTTACCTTTGCATCTCTCATGTTAATCCCCTCAATTTAAATCTTAAATTCCATCATGTTCCCTCTCTCCTGTTTTCTGTTAGCTTCCTGGATTTTGTCCAACTTCTGTCTCTTCAGTGTGTTTTCTCTTCCTCCAGGGAAGGACAGCCTGTAAGTTACTGCAACCTGCTTATGGGAATCCTTGGGAAGCAGTTAGGGGTTTTTTCCTGATTCTATAATGAAAATGTATTCTATATATTATATTTGCTATTCTGATAAGAATTAAAACAAAGTTTAAATTGAGTTTATACATCCATGTCCAGGAAGATTCTTATTTTTGTTGTGTTGCAGGGGAAGCGAATGAGAACAGAACTGCCTTCAAAACTTAGTCCCTTCTTTTTCTCCTTTCCTATATAAAGTCTGTGCAGGAACTCAAGCAGTTCTTCGATTTTGCAAAAAAAATCATTTTCCTCGTTGTAGCCCAAGTTATCCACTGTGTATTGATGTGAAAGTCAAAAATGTTAATATTGCACACTTAGGTAGTACTTACGCTATAGTACATGTTATTAAGACTATAATTATCACTGTTGCTTTGATAAACTACTAGCATGGTTATGCAAAGATACTTCTAATGTTACCTTCTGCTTTTAATACACTGTGGCCCTGCTAGATGAGTTGAATAGCAGTTAGGAAGTCTAAGCTCTATATTTTTAAATTGGAAAAAATCCTGTGCAGCTCTCTTCTTAGCCTCACTGCACTGTTGTTTCCCAGACATGTTGGCTCAAGTATTAATTTTATATATTTTCACTTTTAAAAACACAAAGCCTTTAGGCATCTGTTCAAAAAATGTGTAGAAAGTATGGAATGCATTAAAAAAATAGCCTGCAGTAGATAAACTCTGCAGAATCTGTAAAACCTCTGATGAAAATGTAGAGAGGCAGTGACAAAAATAACACAGACACGCTACTTATTATTGGTTTGGTTAACCTGACAGGTATTCAAAGAAGAAGAAGAAGCTATCAAAGTTGATCTCCATGAGGGTTGTGGTAGGACCAAACTTTTCTGGCTGATGGCATTAGCAGATTCTAAAACTATGAAGGCTATGGTGGAGTTTAGAGAACAGACAGGTAAATCATAGCTGTGTTAATACTTACCCTTTATGCTAATGATTTTTACCTCTTACATGAGTTTCACCAAAAACAAACCCAGGTGGGGTTCTCACCCGCTTTAGGGCAATGCTTTTAATTGTTAATAAAAATAGAATAGTCGGAGTGTGTGTGAATTGCTCGTTTCCTGGCTGTTATCTGTGATTGTTGTTTAGATCTCTTGAGTTAGAGTGCCAGTTCCTTATATTTTATTACAACAAATTTCATTTTTCTTGACTTTGGACCTAGGCAAACCAACCACCAGCAGTTCCGAAGCGTGTCGCTTCTGTGGCTGTAGGAGTGGAACCGAGTTATCAGCAGTGGGAAGTGTTTGTTCTGATACAGATTGCCAGGTGTGTATTAACAAATATCCATTATCATGAATCGCATAAATAGAAGGAACTATGGGATCAAATTGATTCCTTACTTTGAGGAAAACTTCATCCCTGTAGCCCATTTTAAATCAGACTTCTTATAGGGAAAGGTTCGAATATTGAATTTTATATTGTAATTCAAATAATTCCAAGTTTGTAATAGTTTAATCACAGGCTACAAACAGTAACAGTCAACCACAATATCGGATGTTTTCATTATTATCTTCAAAAGTATCTCTTGTTTTCACAATAGTGTTCCAAGTATTAAGTAAAATATCCACTGTCACCACAAAGTCTAGTGTAATGGAAAGCTTGATAAAAGTGCTTGGTGTAACAGCCTCTTTATTAGGTGAGCATAGAACAATCAAGGCTCAGCCAGGTTTGCCAACTGGATCCATGTGTCTGAAGTGGGTTTTGTGCCGTACAGTACCAGTAAAATTGGCAGAGAGCCGAATCCTGACCAGTTTCTTATTCCACTTCCTTTATTTCTGTTTGTGTGGCAAATCTATATTCTTTTTTTTCTCTCTCAGCCTATTGAATATATTATATTATTGTTTTATTAACTCCGATCAATTTGTTGTTTGCTTCTGGGCAACTTCTGTTAGTTTCCTACTCACCAAGTATAGGAATTAAAAGTGGTTAAAATACTGTTTCCATATAGAAGTGCTTTATGCTGGTTAATGATCAGCTTACAGCGAGTTCTTAAGAGTGGGTTGCTCCGTACCTTTCCTGAAGGACCTAAATCTGCAGATATCTTAAAGGCTGTTAATATAAGGTAAGCAGTGTAGATGCAGGAGGCACTTAATGTACAAAGGACATATTGAAGGAGTAAAGAATATTTCTCTTTATATTAAAATTAAATATTAACATTTAAAAAATATAGTTTCATTACGCCGTTGCTGCTCAGGACTAATATAAGTAATGAAGGCATCAGTTTTACTCCCAGGTGCAGTTTTTCCCCAAGTACCAGCTGTAGCAGTTGACAACACGAGTTGTGATTCTTTTGTCACCTTGGTTTGTAGCACGAACCAGCAATCCTTCAAAAAGTGACACTATATCAAACCATCTCACAGAGGGGTAAGAAAAAAAGATTAATAATATTTACTCTTAATAGGAGTACGCTAAGATTGCCTGCAGCAAGACACATGCCTGCGGTCACCCCTGTGGAGGCGTTAAGAATGAAGAGCACTGTTTGCCGTGCCTGCACGGCTGCGATAAGAATGCTACAGCTCTTAAACAAGATGCTGATGACATGTGCATGATCTGCTTTACTGAAGCACTTTCAGCAGCACCAGCTATCCAGGTTTATCCTTTCTTCCCCTCTTTTAAGACAACAGTGTAATGGTTGTAATGTTATTTGTGGAAGAAGTTAAAATATAAAGTCCTTCAAATTACACTCTTAAAATCAAAACAGGCATCATAACAGTACGTAAGTTAAAGGGCTTTCTTTCTGTCTGACATTACTGTTATTTCAAGAAAGCAGATTGTATTAGTTTAGTTTGCTATAGTTACTTTATTTAAAATATACAGCATTTTATAAGTGTGAAATAACAACTGGGGTAATGAATGGATATTCTTTATATACTGAGTGGTTACTTTGAACCATTTTATATTCCTTCTTTTCTTAAAGACAAAAACAGTGGTCTTCTTGTAGTTTAAATGAATTAATTTTAATGGAATTCTTAAATGTTGCCAGTTAAAAACAAATTAACTGCTTCTGTTTTAGTGGTTAATGTAGCATCAGTGTTCACTTGCGTGTATTCTTTTCTAAAGCTGGACTGCAGTCACGTTTTCCATTTGCAATGCTGTCAACGAGTGCTGGAAAACAGATGGCTTGGGCCAAGGATAACTTTTGGCTTTATGTCCTGTCCTATTTGCAAGGTAAATGAGCTCTGTGTTTACTGCCCAGGTCAAACAAGTTACCCAATAGCATCTTTGGTTTCCTCTCGTTTTAATTAAATATTGCTTGTTACGCTATAAATTAGGGATATGTCCTTGTTTCCTTAATTCCTCGTGTCACTAAGGAAGGGGCATCATTGAGGCATCTTTTTACCGTCCCCTGCTGTTTCAGGAATTAAGGATCCCTTTAAAAAGAAAGCATAATGCAGACATCATCTTTATGCTGTTTTAACACCTTCAGCTTGAAATATCCCAGTATTTGGGGACAGCTGAGAGGGTAGAAGTGATCTTTAATGCACATTACCTGAAGCAGGAACCTTGGCTTTTCTATTTCACTGACCCCTTTTAAAGCTGCCTTGTTTTTCAGTCTGAGGACACAGCTGGGGAATAGATGTACTTAGCTTCAATTACTAAAAATTCCTCTTGAACTCTACAAAATCATAATTGATGATAGTGAAAATTTATGAAAGCTGCTGGGAAGGAGAGCATCTTAAAACCCTAGGAATAGGAAATGTGTGAATGGTCAGCATTTCTGCATGCTGGATTTCTTCCTTAGTGCTGTATTTTGGGAATTTACGACAATAGCTTGCGAGTATTAAATTATAAAGACCTGGCCTAGAGGATTGCCAGTTATTATTTTTAATTGCTAAGCAGGGAGTCAAGAAGGACCAAAATGAGAGAAAACATACAATGAGGATGTTCCTGTGCCATGGTGAATATTTCGTGTACCCTTTACACCCCACTGTGATTGTTACAGTCTGTGTAAAGGCTGGGGATTTCATATAACAAAAGGCTATATAAAAAGCATTCGTGATTACTATTTTTGCAGCAACTAAAGTATATACCACATCAGCTTTTTCTTTAAATGTCCATTGCCCAAGCTTTTAGGTTTCTGTAACGTCCATTACGCTACTTGTGTTTGACTGTAATACAAACTGTCACAGCTATTGTAATAAAAATGCAAGATATTTTAATCAGTTTTTTATTTCAGAACAAAATCAATCATACAGTATTAAAGGATTTGCTTGATCCAATAAAAGAACTCTATGAAGATGTAAGGAGAAAAGCACTAATGAGACTGGAGTATGAAGGGTTGCACAAGAGTGAGGCCATCACAACCCCAGGTGTTAGATTTTATAATGACCCAGCTGGCTTTGCTATGAACAGATACGCTTATTATGTTTGCTACAAGTGCAAAAAGGTATGGCAATTAGTACTGTTGCAAATTAAATGTATGTTATAGTTTCAACAGTAATTTCTTAAAGAATGGAGCATATGTTTAATGTATGTGTGGAGTAGAAAAGCAGGAAAAGAAATTGTTAAATTGTAACTAAAGTGTTGAGTAAATTAGATGAACACAGTATCTAAGCCTGTAAAGTTCAAAACTATATAGTTCAGTTTAGAAACCAAAAGCATATTGAGGTTCTAGGCACCTTAGAAGGACATGCAGGCAGTGCTGTGTTAGAACACCAGCTGTCCCTTTGTCCCACTTCCAACTCATACTTTACGTGAACATTAAAACAGTATAACCCTAGCTTTTATTCTGACTCTCCGATATGAAGAGTTCATCACTAACATTTTACCAAAATCTTAATTTTCTCAAGCTGGAGTTGATTGAAACTGCTGTAAATTGACTTTGGGGCAGAATAATAACCACTGCTACCAGGCTGTTGGTATGCTTTTTGCCAGCAATGGCCTCCAAAGATGAGAAGAGTCTTCTCTAATTTTGATTGACAATAGTGTAGTTGTTCAGGACAGACATAAGGGATCTTTTTCTGTCCCTAGACGATTTATGTGTAAGTGCAGGTCTTAGCATCTTTAGGGCCTTTGAAGTGCAACAAGGATGCAGATGATGGCCAGATGTGTTAGAGGAATGAAAAAGAAGAAAGAGGAAACATGGTCTGACCTGCTGGCCTCTAGGTCATGTAGGCACAGTTTTCATCAGGTAGAGAATATGAAATTTATCCAGAAGACAAAAAATTGTACGTATAGACCCTCATTTCCCCTCCAGTAGAGAAGAGACCATCATTCTTTATCTATGGTTGAAGAAATTTTGGGTAATCACTGAACTCCTCCAGTTGTTTCTTTCATCTGAAGCTGATTTTAATGCCCATCTCGATCACATCTTTTCTCTTAGGAGTGAATGGAATAAGGCAATTTCAAGATAAATGTCTCAAGGGATACCCCAATAACTTTTATGTTGGATGCACATGTTTTATGTTAAGGGCACAACTAAATAAGAGGAGAAAGGATTGACGTCCCTTCCATGTGCTAGAGGGCAGCAATAATGAACCTCTTTAGCCTGTTACTACTCGCTTCACTTTTGTTCTCACCTTGCACAGTTAGTCACATTCCCCTCCTCATCCTTGCCCAGTGCCTTTTCTACCTCCTTTTCAAAAAAATTAGGTTTTATTATCTTACTTTCTCCAGTTTTTTTATTTCTGTCTTTGTGTTCATTACACTTCTTTCTAGTACTTCATACTCATGTATTTCAGTGATTTTATTTCCCTCTCGTATTTCATTATTCCCTTTCGTGCTGTGTCCATACGTCTGAACAGCAACATCCAACTCTCCACTTTCTAACTTATTTCCTTCCTCCAGAAGATGTTCACCCCAAAGTACTCCCTAATTCCCTGACATACATTCCTTAGGACTCTGCCTTTTGTTTTAGTCTGCAGAGCTAGGAGGAAGGTGGGCTGCTTACATTTTTCCTTTCTCATAGTTGCCTTGAAACCACTTTCCCTGTCCTCTTCCAATCACTGCAAAAAAGGTGAGAATTGCCAAGAGCAACGATTTTGTTCATTGTCTAATTAGTTAACAAAATGGTAATGAAGGATGTTACTCTTTGCACCATCTCATCATTCCATGTGAGAACCCCTTGGTATATGAGGAAATTAATCAGAATTTGGCAGTCTTACTTGGTGCGTTTTTGTGCCCAGTGTCCTGCTAGAATAAGATTAAATTTGTAGAAAACAGCGAAATTCTGATTACAAGGGATCCTGTGTGAACCTAAATACTGATATTCCTTTCAGCTAGTAAAAACTTCCTCCTGGTAGAATGTTTATCTGCTGCCTTCAGCCTCAACCCACTCTTTCCTAATTACAGCTCATATAGCACCCAAATGCTGTTTCCAAAGCCTTGCTGTCCCTTGCATAGACCAGAGTACATTGCATTATTTTTGGTCTTTATCCTGACATTTGAGAGATGTTGTCTTAGTCCCTCAAAAACATGGATCTAGAGTCAGTGGGGGCTACTGCAGTGGATATTATTCATCATTTTGCCATTTCAGATTCTTTTTGTCTCTGATTTAACATCTACTCATTTCTATATAACATTAAGGCATATTTTGGTGGCGAAGCTCGCTGTGATGCTGAGGCTGGACAAGGAGATGACTATGATCCAAGAGAGCTTATTTGTGGTGCGTGCTCTGATGTTTCAAGGGCTCAGGTGAGAAAAGGACTTGTATTCATGTTTTTATTTCTTTCTAAAGCTCTGAGTCCCTGAGCTGTACAACAGTTCAACCTGATCTGGTTAAAGATGTCCCTACTCCTGCAGGGACATTGGACTGCATGACCCATAAAGGTCCCTTCCAAACCAAAGCATTCTCTAATTCTAATTCACAGTCATTTGTAATCATATGTATTGTACAATATTAACGTGTATTTCGGAATGTAGAAATGTGTTGATTAGATTGTTACGGCATGGCTACTTTGTTTATCAGCATTTCTTTCTTTCTATTTAGATGTGTCCCAAACACGGTACAGATTTCTTAGAGTACAAATGCCGCTACTGCTGTTCGGTTGCTGTTTTTTTCTGTTTTGGGACAACGCATTTTTGCAATGCTTGCCATGATGATTTCCAAAGAATGACAAGCATCCCTAAAGAAGAACTCCCACACTGTCCTGCAGGTAGGGTTTTTATAAAGCAAATTTACCACAATGAATTCTGAAATTAGTAATCAGTTCTAATTGATATTCTTATCTTTTCTTGATGATTTGTAGGAAAACCACAGGCTCAGTCATACAAATTTTAAATTCAGTATCTTGAATAATATTAGAATGGGTTTGTTCTTTTGGTTTTTTGCTTTTCTGGCAGTAATGTATCAAACTGATCCTTTAAACGTTAGATAGTGTGATACAGAAAGACATCTCCATTTACCTACAGACTCCAGGTGTGTAACGATGTGTTAAAATCATATTGGAAAAATTAGCAATTGCTATATCTGTACTTAGGTACCTGTCATGTGCAAACTGTTGTCCTGATACCTTAGTTTCGTAGTTTCTTCTTGTGCCATTGATTTGATCTCAGTAAATGATGTGATTCCTTGCTGTTGAAAAGAGAGATATTTTTGATTAGAAATAAGCAAACAAAAAGAAATTATGATTCCTAGCATAGCAATTATTGTTTACTGCAGAGTGTAACTCTTGTTCGTTTTGCCTTTAGATTGTGTGAATTTCTTCCAAAACTTCTTATAGGGAGAATCATTAAAATGTTTTTACCTTTTTGGCTTGGGATTGATTTATTTTAAATTACATGGTGGTTTGATCACTTGCTTTTTTTCTTCAAATACCAATTCAATGTTTTGACAGAGCTGTTTTAGGGTGTTAACAGGTTTTGATCATGTTTTGTCAGATCTAATTGACATTTTTTTCTCTTGGACTGTTAAACCTTTATGCTTCTTGAATTTGTCTACGTGAAAGTGTTTTTTATTCTGCTGTTTCTTAAGCCTTCATTTTTGGTTCCCTATAAATTCCTATGATATATATTCATATACTCCTTGTAGATTTTTATTATATTACATTCATCTAGCAAGGTTTTTGAGGAAATGTAATATATGTTCATTTACATTGAGTCTGCATGCATTAATCTTTTCTTTCCTTTCCCTCACCCTCACTGTAGGTCCCAAAGGTAAACAACTTGAAGGAACAGAGTGTCCACTTCATGTTGTCCACCCACCCACTGGTGAAGAATTTGCTCTGGGTTGTGGGGTTTGCAGAAATGCTCACACTTTTTAGACTGGTGGGTTTGTGTTTGTTTTTTTTTTTTTATTTTTACCAGAGCAAATTACATGCCCTCATCCCTTAAGTGTCCTGAAAATAAAGTCCAGCTGGGATGAGGATGGGACCATTTCATAACCCAGGTAAAAGGAACAATTTACAGTGCAAGAAGGATGCCAAATACCATGTACATAATTCTTGCTGTGAAATATTGACATTTTTTGAACCAAGACATCAAAACTTGTGAGGTGTTTGCATGTGGCCATTACAGTCATCGGCTAGGAAACATTGGGCATTTACAAATAAATAATTGCTATTAAAGGATCTGTGTGTCTGTGGACTATGAATGATGCTGGAGAAAGAAAAGAATATTGATTATTGTATACTGACTTTTTTGTAATCTTGTACAATTGTAACGCATCACAAGTGGGGATGGGAAAGAGGAATATTCTGGTTTATTTCCTAGACTGTTATTAAAAAAAAAACAATTGTGTTAGGAAGGCATAAATGTAACAAGTATCACGCTGTATATAAAGGTATCAATGTTTGTCCTGTATAAGAATTATTAAATTACAACAGCAGTTTCATTTAAACTTCTGGGTTATGTTTGAGCCTGAAATTTTAATGAAGTGCAATACTGAGTGTGCCTCATATCTTGCAGCTGTAAACATAATGGAATGTACATGTCAATAAAGCCACTGTACATTTTTATACAGTGAAAGTCTAATGAACGTGTAAGCCTCCATTTTTCAGAAGTGCTTTTTAAAATGAGGGTGGGAGGCGTGGCCTTGTAATTGTTTCTTTTTAAAAGCAGGGAAGTTCATTAGGTTTTGGAAGTAATTAAGACATGGAAAACACTGCTTAGATCATCTTTTGTGGAAAAGCTGGATAAATGTACTATCATTCCCATGAAGTATTGTATTTCCATTTCAGCCTGTCATTCCAAAAGGATTCAAGTGACCCTCATTAACATAAAAGAAAGTGTATAAAGTGCTCAGTAATGGTCATGGAGTGGGAGAGTGTGTGGGCATCCAGACAAGCGCTGTCAAACGGGGCTTGTGCTAGGCTGGCAAAAAGATATGGCACATTGTTTTTTTTCTTGACAACTACCAGTCATCCAAACAGCTGAATCCATAATAGTGAAGAAATACAGCTAGCGAGTATCTATTTGGAAAGATACACAGGAGAAAGGCTGCTTGTTAAGTTCTTGGAATAGATTTGAAATAATGTGGTGTGAGAAGCAGAGAAAGAAACTCAAAGGCAGCTTTACTAGATTTGCTTCTGACTGAAAGGTAGTTAAGATTAAAACAACCATGGAGTTGAGAGTATTCATGACTCTGAAAGGAGAGAGAAAACAAAATAAAGCAATTATTTGGTTTACTTGGCAGAAGTCTTGGGCAAGATCCTGTGGGAATGAAGTGTGAAGGGAAAAAAAAACCTAACTTCAGGGGAGTTGGTGTTCTCGTTAGAACACCCAACTACACTAACATCACAGCCTGCAGCTGTCCTAGTGCAAACAAAGGATATGACTTGTATTAAGCAATCCGTTTGCCCAAGCTAGGAATTATTTATTCAGAAAAGGGGGTGGGGGATGTAAGGAAACCAATCAAATTACTAGAGATGAAGAGCAGAGGGGGAAAGGTACAATATAAAACTTAGTTTGCGTAAAGAAACCAGTAGGCAGGAGAAAGATTAGTCCTGTACCTGCAATGATGAGGCACTTTGTTTAACAAAAAATTCCTCAACACCTTCTGTTTGAATGTCAGGAGGAAACCAATGTGGTGGGTTTTCATTCAGCATCTTGAAGAATCAAGATTCTTTCTATGCTGTACGCTTATAGAAACAGAGTATGGCTCACCTGTCTAAACTATGTCTGTGCCATAGATGTTTACCTCCGATGTAGTCATCCTCAGTGGAAAGGAACAGGAAATTCTGGGATGTGTTTCTTTTCATTTCAGTGTAAAACATGAGCCACGTGAATAGCTCGGATGTAGATGCCTACAATCTGCATTTTTAAAGTCAGTTGAGGTCATCACAACCTACTCCAGCCTGAAGTACAAGCATCACACTGCAACCTTCAGCACCAAGGCAGATTTTTTTTTTGAGAGGTGTCAAGATATGAAGAGTGAAAGGTTGGGGTGTGAAGTGTTATTCCAGCGTGGTTCCATGCTCCTTAGTTAATAGGAGGATTTGAAAACAGATCTTTGCCTATTCCACTAGCCTGGGACTCCACTCATTCTGATGGGTGAAGGGTAGACATTGCGGCCAGAGGTTTGAGAGGTCTGTGTTTTAATATTGCCAGATATTTCCTGGAGACCTATTCTGGACCTTGAAAAGACTAAGTGTCTTTATTTGTAAACATAAGTTCCTTATTCGATACTTGATGATTCTATGTCTACAACCCGTAAGTCCTGTTGGACACGCCCTGAGTCACTTCAGCGTGGTAGATGTAGAGTAAAAGATGCAGGACGATGTTCTTGAGACTCTGATTAGACAAGAAATGTGCTATAGGGTTACTGGGATGCATCTAGCTATTACTCAGGAAGTACTGCAATAAACTTGGATTATATTGGTGGTATTAAACCAGTGATTAGGGGTCAGCAGGGCATACACAGGACAGAAGCCCAGTGCATTTATTAAGGATCTCCCTCTCATTCTACTCAGATAGTTCTCTCCTTCACAACCCAGCCCTTCTGTCACTCCCTATGCCTCATCTACACTCAAAGCCTCATGTCACTGTCCTCTTGCTCTTCACTGGGACTCTCAGGTGCTGGCTCCTGTCCTAATCCACCACAGACAATCCCTTTTTCTCCTGTTGCTTTCTGGATGTTTTTTTCCCCGTTTTAGGAGCCTCTCTCTGCATCCGGGTGTGCAGGAGCAGCGCCAGAGTTAGGGTGGGCACTGCTGCTCTTCCTGGGTGACCAGCCACAGCGAAGGAGAATCAAATACAAAAAGAAAACTTTTGCCCAAAAAGGATATTGAAGGAAGACACATTACCTACAGGGGAAGATTAATGCACATAATTTGAAGTGGTTCATATCTTTAAGCGTAGGTTTTTGACATAGGTCCCTGTCGGTCTTAAATTACAGGAAAGTGAGGTACAAAGAACAGACAAATCCAAGGTGTCTGACCCACTACCTATTTTTAGGAAATTTCTTAGTGTAGCACCATAGTTACAAATGAGTTCTACCCTTTAATTTTCCAGCTTTCTTTTTCATATTAGATCAGTATGAGAAGTAATTAAGGAAATCGAGATTACAGTGGGGAAAGGATGTGACTCTGCCATGTGCAGTTCATTAGACAGACTGAGCAAAGGTTAAACAGAGTCAGGGCATGTTTCTCTCTCACGCACAGCTTACCATCCTTGATTTCCCCACCAGGGAGATGGCAGGGCCAGGCGTGAGCCTCAGGCTCTTGGGTAGAGCTCGGCTCCCCTGCGTAATGGTTGCGGTCTGACACTCTGCTCCTGTGCCGTGTCAGACATTCACGTCACCACATCTGCTCCCCGCCCCCCCACACGGATCTCTACCACTGATTACAGCCAGATGCCAGCTAATCAGATCAGTCCACAAGATTTCCGTACGCCTTTCCAGCGTTCTCACATGCTTTTCTGTCAGCTGTTGATCCGCAGCCTGTGCATTTGCACCGCCCTGATTGCCACCGCTCCCTGTGCTCGGCCAACTCGTACTGAACTCAGCTTCAAGCCAAGGCAAGGCCAGAGCACTCCCACTTGGCTCATATATCACTGATTTACAAACAGCTTAAACTTTCACAGATGTATCCACCCACTGAGCACGAAATGAACAGTAAAAGTTAATAAGGCCCAGGCAATTAACAAGTCACTATAAGGGCCTGATAAACTTGGTCCTTACAAACCAGTTTCCATTAATGACGTTATACTAAGTGAGTTCATTGTTTTACCTATGCAGAGGCTGGATAAAGAGCTTCAGGATCACTCAGTCGTTTAGGATATAACTCAAACTTATTAGTTTTTTTTCCTGCAGTCCCCTCCTTAACCCCTGACACACATTGCAGGTGACTGAAAGTACAGCAGCTGCACCACAGATGCCCCATGTCCCTCAGCCCAAGGAACACTAGAAGAGCTGTGCTGTCGCACCCCCCTGCTCTCACTGCTGTGAACTTGTACTACCAAGTATTCCGGGTGGTGGGATCTTACCCAGTTGTACCTACATAGATGCAACCAAATCCAGAAAAGCAAATTCATTACAATCAATAGCACAACAATCAGGTATAATGCATCATTGCAAGTAATAGATAATGGCCCTAAGATGTGAGGAGGTTGTGGTGAGGTGGGTGTTGGCCTCTTCTCCCAAGTGACTAGCGACACAATGAGAGGAAAAGGCCTCAAGTTGCATAAGGGGAGGTTTAGATGGAATGTTAGAAAAAATCCTTTACTAAAAGAGAGGTGAAGCATTGGAACAGGTTGCCCAGGGAAGTGGTGGAGTCACCATTGCTGGAGGTGTTAAAAAAACCATGTAGATGCGGCACTTCAGGACGAGGTTTAGTAGGCGTAGTGGTGCTGGGCTGACAGCTGGACTGGATGATCTTACAGGTCTTTTCCAACCTTAACGATTCTATCACTCTAAGTCCCTGCTAGTGGCCAGTGAGTTTCCTCAGATAACGGCCAGCCACCTCCACAGTCAGTTAAGGTGGCACCTGAGATGGTGTTTCGTGCTGTTGCCTAAAGGTTTCATGTAGGCTGTCTAATGCTCATTGAAATTCAGTCACTTCGGATGCAAGTTCCTTTCCACGTTGTACCTAAGGGTTTGGCCTTAAACAGTACTTGAGACATCACTTTGGGTTAGCAGCTGAGCAGCACGCAGTGCTGTTATTGCAATATGCTTCCACCATCGTGGCATTGCTTCCACACTCCCACACCTTCCTGCAGCCCACTGGGATAACCATCTGCACCGTCCTCCCTGGGTACTGGTGTAGCAGCTGGTCTATGCAAAGCACAATTTCTGTTGGTCACTACTTGCACTTTTCTACTATACAAAGCACATCACCTATCTATAAGTCAAACTGGACAATAAACAAGGGTCTATAAGGAAGTCAATACTGGAATGACAAATGTGGCATCCATGGGTCAGTTATTTACATCCCCAGTTAGTTCTGACATCAGTAAAGTCACCAACACAGGGCTGCACCCATGAACTGCCTCAATTACACGTGTCAGAGGAGCAAACCAGCCTGCAGGAGCACCACCTCGCAGGGATGGCAGTGGTGCAGGGAGCCACTGAACCCCTCGCTCTACTTGCAGCCTGTTAGTGCTCCACCTGAGGCGACAGGTAAGCACAGTGCCCAGCTGAGGGTCAGCTGGGGCTATGTCCTGCAGCCAAATTGCTCCTTGTGTGTTTGGGGTTTTTTTTGTATGAATTCCTCATGCAGCTACCTGCTTGTAGCTTGGCTTCTAGTGCTGTAGCTATTTGCATGAATGAGCACTCCTCCTTGATATGGGAGGAACTCCCCGCTTGGGGATGGAGCAGGTAATTTCAGCATCCCTACCCTGTGTTAGCTCTCAGCTACTATTTACACCTCCCCTTCTATTCATTCAGTAATATTTCTGCCCATACGATGTGGATATGTGTACTTCATCCCTTGCACATTTTATCCTTTCTGCTCAGTCAGCTGTTCTTGAAACAGTTCCCACTCCACCCAGCCACATTTCTAAGTCTCTCCTGTGCCACCCACTCCACCTAAACAGCCATGAGAAGAGCGAAAGATGGTATTAAACACACTGGCACACACAGAGAATGCTTACTCCGCTGTGGCCACAAGTGCAGCGCTGTCGTGTCACTTAAAGCTACACCATGTCCAAATGGTTAGAGATTCAGGTGGTTTGGTGCAATGGACAGGGTACAGTCCAGTAGCAGTAATTTATCATCCTACTGCCAATTCCTAACAACGTGACCTAGAAACTTGGCTGGTGAACCTGAACAACAACCCTTTAAGAGCCTTTGCCTGGATGCAGGTTGCAGCAGCAGAATCTGTCAAGAAACAGTAATACCAATAGGACGATTCCGTTGGTAAAGTAAATGCAACTTAATCCCTGTAGGTTTTACTGTAATAGACATAACACATTTAAGATTATACATTGCATCTGCATCCACCTCTGCCCCCATTTTTCCCCAATACAAACAGGATTTGAGCAATAACATCCCAATTCAAGACAGAGTTACTTATAAGAATATTGTCTCTAACTCCATGCCTTCGGGTTTTCCAAACTCCCAGTATGGTGTCGTATGGCCTGGGGTCATAAATCTTTATTTCCCTCCTGATGAAGGCTGGGCACAACTACACAAGTCTCATCACCCAAGTCCCACACTCTGGTAAGACCCAAGCCTTACTGCTAACTGAATTCAACCATTTCCCATGAATGGGTGCCCACTGGCAGAACACTGGAGCCATTCTTCCAGCATACTCACACATCCAAGGAGTTGGTGAATAACATCTGGGGTTTGCCTCCAGTGCTGGGATATAAGAATTAGAAACAGGGTCCTGGACCCATATTTGAAAGGAATAGAGTGTCTGTGCAGGAGCCATTTGACTTGCTACGCAAGTTACCCTCCCTCAGTGCCTTGGTACCAAGACCAATCCAAATACAAATGCCAGCCCCCTCTTAGCATTAAGTCTATTTGGGACTTTTTACCATTGCTAGCTTGCTAATCATGTTAACTCCTCACCCACTGTCAGAGACAGATGAAGTGATTTGCACAGAGACCTACAGAACATAGAGAAAAATCCTGTAAACCAAAAAAGTTCCTCTACCGGGATGTAGTGAGTCAACCTATAAATGAGATGGCGCTACCCCTTTCCAGTGGTATTGTTCTCCTGTCAGCTGGCAATCCATGATCCACACCATGGAAATATTCAGTTCTTGTCTGCGTTGTTGTTTGCACAACTCAGCACGCTCAGCCCATTTGTACGGAACTCCTAGCCAAAGCCAGGCCACAATCCTGTATCAGAGATGCTCCAGCAAACAGCAACGGTAACTTTATCTTATAAAATATAGCAGAGTGACACAACAGTTTTTACAAATGAATAAACCACCTGAGCCATTTGTCAGCGAAGAAACTCTGTAGACTCTAGAAACAGAAATAATGTTTAGACAGCCAGTTTTGAGGAACTCTTTGCAGCAATTACCCCCAGCTTTTACTGAAGCATGAGCAACTATGCTAAGTGACCAGGCTGTTGCAGGCAACACCCTACCCTGCTGTTGCTCGGCCTTATTAATTAAAAATAAATCTTTTTATTTTCCTGTAGCCGCAAGGCTTTCAGTTGAGGCCCTCTGTCTTAAAGATTGTTTTAGCTGTGACTACTTTTTGAAACACTGGCGAGTTTCAGCTCCTGTTCTATAAGGCCTTGTTTGTGACAGTTACTAAATACTTATTTTATTGGTCCCTAACATTTTATTCTAACAGTGTAAGCTCTTCCCTCCCCCTAGAAAATCTTCCTGTGTAGACACAACCAAAGGGAAGTCCCCTTAATGACGATTTACATTGCTGAAAAACAACAACTTCACTTGGCATTATTAAAGAATGAGTTCTGTTTTCCTGTCTTTTTTTCTTTTTCAGCACAGCCTGCTGAGGAATAAGATTGTCACAGGTAGCCTAGAACAGGTTGTTCAGCCACTCATCACACTCATCTCCCCGTATTTTTCACAGCTTGTATGTCCATTAAATTGGAGAGGGCTACTCATGCCCTGCAAGCCTCACATACTTTTATCATAGCTGGATCTGCTCCATTTTATTGTTACTCAGCTCTCTTCCAACTGCTTCTCTTATTTTTCCCCTCTGCAATTTTTTCCTAGCCAGATGCAAGCCAGGCTCATCCAGGGGGAGCACAGATGCTGTGTGACTGCTTCAGAGCTACTTGAAACAGACAGAAAATCAGCACAGATGAGACTTTTGGTGCTAAAAGCTGTAGCATTTACAACAAAGATCTCAAGGTTGCAATGTTGCTGCAGGCATCGTCAACGCAGGTAGTCTGTCAGCTGAAATAGGAAGAGTTGTACCTGTATGACATCAGCCTGACGTGGTGACATCTCCCATTAGAAGCTAGGCTATTACCGGCTGTTGTTCTCTTGGCTTTCATAGAAGGGCATCTGTGGGCTGTTCCTCATCTTTGCATTATCATAGAAAGGGCTCCTTCAAGCCTCTGCCACAAGTGAATGACTCTCCAATCAGAAAGATTGAAAATTCAGAAAGCTTCTCATTCTTTTCTGGAAAAATAAAAAATTTCCTATTGAGGAAATTTCAGTCTCATTTCTGCATACCACTGCTCGGTGCTGGACCCTGTACTTTTTCTGGTACTATTAAAAGTCTATAAAAATAACATTAACTTCACCTTTATAATGCAAAATATCCCTCTCTCAAAACCTCATCTGTTTCTAATTCAGTGATCAGTAAGGCAGAGAAATCACCTAATGAAGCCATACCTGCTAAAGGATTTTCAGCTTCAAGGTGCCCTGCCACAGCTGGCAACAACATAGCTCCTTCACAGACCAGACCTCTGAATGTTGACTTTGGGCCTTTGCTACGTGGACCTTGCCTAACCAGCTGCCACCTCTCTCAGACCCAGCTGTCTCCGAGTCCCAGAACTCTACAAACAGAATGGCTTTGCCTACCAGCTAAGCGAGAGCTAGCCATGGGGACCAGGACAGGGTTCCCACACCACCAGCTGCCCATAGGTTTTCTTTTATTCAGTTTTGGTTAACTCCCCAGTTCTCACGTTTTGCCAATGAACACCACAGACACTGCTGGCAGTGCTCAGCACCATGTCCAGGGCTTGACTGGGCTCCATGAATGGAACTACAGCTGCTTTTCTTGCTAATTTTGGCGGCTACGTCCCACCTAGTGTGATGGAGAAAGCTCCTTCTGCACTTGCCCTTGGACACCTAGCGTGCCTAAAACATACACAAGCAATTACAACTAAGAAAATTAGGGCACAGACATTGAAGCAAATTTTGTTTACTCCAAATATCAGTCAGCAAAATATAACTGCAAGGCACTACAGTAAGTCTCCACCAGGAAGTCAACACATCTAAACTCAGACAATGCATTAGGAGCTTTAAAATAATGTTACCTCAAAATAATGAAATTGTAGCCTTGTTATGTCCTCTGAGGCGACTACATAAGCCCAGAAAGATGGTTTTTTGCCACAAGACATTCTTTTTTTGCCCCTGCAGACACCAGAATTTCCTAAGAGCACTAATCTTGGTGAAGGATATTTCTACTGACCTCACAGAGCATAGATCAGTCACATCCTCTCATGCACATAATGTTGCTTGAAATCAGTAAGGCAGGTAATCAGAAGAAGCGTCAGCTGCTTGTTCTGCATTTATTGATAAGGAACAGACCCTTTTCCCCAGGTCTGGGTCAACCCCTTGCCCTTATCTTCTCACTTTATGGAACCAGCCATTATGAACAGAACATAGAATCATAGAATCATTAAGGTCGACAAAGATCATTCAGCCACAAACCAACCTCATTGTCTACCAAGGTTTGTGCAGCTGGTCTGTATAACTGAAAAATCATACAACCATGTATTTCCTATTACATGTAATTACAAATATGTCTGAGATGCTCATTAACCTGATCAAGGTGAGGTGATATCCCACATCTTATCTTCAGATTTTTGTTGTATTTCCTGAAAAGCCAAAGGCTTGATGTAGATTGATAAATACACTCAGAATTATAATGGCTGAGCCGCAGTAAATATCTCAAGACATTATGAATTTCAGAAAAGAGATTATTCTCTCACAGCAATTCAGAATTAACATTTCTCAACTAAAAGCACTATGTAAGTAATTTTTCTCAAGGAACCAGACTTGGAACTGAAAGTTAAAAAAAAAAAAAAAAGGTTATTTTATAACATACTTTAAGTATGCAAGAAAACTCTGCTGAAGAATTCTTTTTATACAAAAGTGCTTCTTAAAGAACTCAAGAGTGGTGGCATTTGAGAGATCACTGAAGTGCTGTTACCCTGTTTCAAAGCCATTTGAAGACTGGGAAGAGCACTGGATCATGTTTCCAGGAAAATTAATCACTGAATCACAGAACGGTTAGGTTGGAAAAGACCTTTAAGATCGAGTCCAATTGTTAACCCAATGCTGAGTCTACCACTAAACTATATCCCTAAGTGCCACGTCTACACACGTTTTAAATCCCGCCAGGGACAGTGAATACACTGCTCCCATGGGCAGCCTGTTCCAGTGCTTGACAACCCTTTCCGTGATGTAATATTTCCTAATATCCAGCCTAAACCTCCCATGGTGCAACTTCAGGCCATTTCCTCTTGTTTTATCAGTTGTTACTTGGGGAAGAGGCCAACACCCTCCTTGCTACAACCCCCTTTCAGGCAGTTGTAAAGTATGATAAGGTCTCCCCTCAGCCTCCTCCTCTCCTGGTTAAACAACCCTAGTTCCCTCAGCCACTCCTAGTAATACTTGTGCTCCAGACCCTTCACCAGCTCCACTGCCCTTCTCTGGACACACTCCAGTCCTTCATTTAATGACACCCCTCCTTAATGATGGGAATTGGGATCATAACCCACTACCCTGAAATAAAAAAAAAACCCAGCAGTAATTTATTTATTATAGCTTGCAATAAATAAATGATTAAATTTAAGTCTTGGGAGTCTCAACAGCTTTAATAAAGTTCAGTCATATACAGAACTGGAAAACAAGCTCTCTCTGTGATGCACCATTTGTGATGAACACATCCTAACAAGGCACTGCCAGCCCAAGGCCACTGTCACACATCACTTTGTCTCCTTTGCCTGGCAATATCCCAAGCACTTCATTCCCAGCAGCTGCTGCACCCTCCAAGCACTGATTGTTTGCTTTCCGCATTGCATTTATCTGAGAGAACAGCCAAAGGAGGTTTAGGTTGGATAAGGTTCTTCACCCAGAGGGTGGTGGAGCACTGGAACAGGCTCCCCAGGGAAGCGGTCATGCCACCAAGCCTGACAATATTCAAGGAGCATTTGGACAATGCCCCCAGACACATGGCATGAATGTGGGAGGTGCAGGGACAGGAGATGGACTCGATGATCCCTGTGGGTCTCTTCCAACTCAGGCCATTCTGTGATTCTATGATTTATTCCTAAGGCCAGGCTGACACAGAGCTTCCAAATTAGTGAGGTAATTGGCTCAACCCCTGACGAAGGAGCAGCTCCTCTGCCAGTGTTATCCCTGGTGTTTTTCCAAGGCTGCCCTCCTGCCTTTCCTGGCTATCTGCCTGGATGCCTCCAGGCACCCCGCAGTGCAGCACTCAGGCCCAGGCAGTGCAGAGAAAAGGTATGCACCATGCACCGAGGCAGGTTTTCAGGAGGTGGTAATACCAAAAATATTGGCAAATAAACTCTGCAAGAGTTTTAGGAAGCAACTATCCTTTATCAGGCCTGAGCAATGTGAGGGAGTGACCTCCATCAATTGTGTGCAGCGAGGCAAGAGCTGGGGACAGTATATATTTTACAGTTCCATGCAGATGTACAAATTTTCCCAGAAATTTTATGCATGTTCTACTACTTTCCAAAGACTAACTTTAATGTTATTACGAACTTGACAACAGTCAAAACTCTTGCTGATTTGGAGTTTTGGAGCCAGATCTCTGTTGACCTTGCATTGGAGTTAGGGAAATGGTGCAAAGAGAGACGATTACAGAAGAAGAGACATCTGTTCAGCACAGATCACACTTAGAATCACAGAAATGTAGAATAGTTCAGGTTGGAAGGGACCTTAAAGATCATCCAGTTCCAATCCCCCTGTGATGGGCAGGGACACCTCCCGCTAGATCAGGCTGCCCAAGGCCCCATCCAACCTGGCCTTGAACACCTCCAGGGATGGGGCAACTTCCCTGGGCAACCTGTGCCAGTACTTCACCACCCTCATTGTGAAGAAATTCTTCCTTATGTCTAGTCTAAATCTGCCCCTCTCTAGTTTGTACTCATTGCCCCTAGTCCTGTCACTACAAGACTTTGTGAACAGTCCTTCCCCAGCTTACTTGTAGGCCTCTTTCAGGTACTGGAAGGTTGCTGTAAGGTCTCCTTGGAGCCTTCAGTTCTCCAGGCTGAACAAAGCCAACACTCTCAGCCAGCGCTCATAGCAGAGGTGCTTCAGCCCTCTGAGCATCCTTGTAGCCCTTCTCTGGACCCATTCCAACAGCTCCATATCCTTCTTATCTTGAGGATTTCAGAACTGGACACACAGGACTCCAGGTGAGGTCTCACAAGAGAGGAACAGAGGGGCAGAATCACCTCCCTCGACCTGCTGGCCACGCTTCTTTTAATGCAGCCCAGGAGATGGTTGGCCTTCTGGGCTGTGAGAGCACACTGCCGGCTCACGTTGAGCTTCTCATTGACCAGCACCCCCGAGTCGTTCTCCGCAGGGCAGCTCTCAATCACGCCATCCCCCATTGTGAACTGAAATCAGGGATTGCCTCGACCCATGTGTAGGACCTTGCACTTGGCCTTGTTGAACCTCATATGGTTCTCACACCACCTCTCCAGCCTGTCTAGGTCCCTCTGGAGGACACCCCGTCCTTCTGGCATGGCAACTACCCTGCTGCTTCACACAAGACGTTCTCGTCTCCAAAGAACGAACAGCGCCAGGGAAAACACTGGGAGAAAACTTGCTACCAGAGGGACATTCTGTCCAACTTTCCAAAACAAGACAAATACCGTCACTTGGAGGGAACTTTTAGCTGAAACCCGAACCCCCGCCCTTTTTTGCCTCAGCAGCTCCCTCCGCTGTCGGCGGGAGGCGGGCGGTGGAGGGGGGCGGGGGGGTGTGCTGCGCGCGCCGCCTCAGGGCCCGCCGCCATTTTGGCCGCCTTTGCGTCGCTTCCGCCGCCGGGAAGTAAACAGAGAGGGGAGGGAGGAGGAGAAAGGGAGAGGGGGAAGGAAGGGAAGTCAGCGGGGCGGGCGGGACGCGACGCGACGCGACACGACACGACACGACACGACACGACAGGCGAAGGAGGTGCTGGGGTCGGCCTGCGGTGGAGGGAGCTGATGTGGCCGGAGCGGAGGCGCCGGCGCGGGCCGAGTCCTGGTTAGTGCGAAGCGCAGCAGGGAGCCGCCAGGTGAGCGGGCTGGGAAGGAAGAAGGAGGAGGAGGAGGAGGAGGGGGGCAGGGTCTTTCCCTGGAGCCCTGCGGGGAGGAGGAGTCGGGTCGCGGCTTTAGGGGCCCGAGGGAGCCGCCGCGGGGGCGACGCGAGTTTGGGAGTCACAGAATCACTAGGTTGGAAAAGACCCCCCAGGATCATCGAGTCCAACCATTCCTATCAACCATTAAACCAAGCCCCTCAGCACCTCGTCCGCCCGTCTTTTAAGCACCTCCAGGGATGGTGACTCAACCCCCTCCCTGGGCAGCCAGTGCCCCATGACCCTTTCTCTGAAAATTTTTTTTCTGGCGTCACAGAATCACAGAATAACCAGGTTGGAAGAGACCCACCGGATCATCGAGTCCAACCATTCCTATCAAACACTAAACCATGCCCCTCAGCACCTCGTCCACCCGTGCCTTAAACACCTCCAGGGAAGGGGATTCAACCACCTCCCTGGGTAGCCTGTTCCAGTGCCCAATGACCCTTTCTGTGAATTTTTTTTCCTAATGTCCAGCCTAAACCTCCCCTGGCAGAGCTTGAGGCCATTCCCTCTTGTCCTGTCCCCTGTCACTTGGGAGAAGAGGCCAGCACCCTCCTCTCTACAACCTCCTTTCAGGTAGTTGTAGAGAGCAATGAGGTCACCCCTCAGCCTCCTCTTCTCCAGGCTAAACACCCCCAGCTCTCTTAGCCGCTCCTCATAAGGCCTGTGTCCAGCCTGGTCGCCCCCTCCTTCACACCCCTACTCCTCCCCTCCATTAGCGCATTCCTCGTGTTGCTGGAACAGCTTTGCTGGGGCACAGGCGAGTCGTACGCGGTTGGTTGGTGTGGGTTTGGTTTTTTTGCTGTGCTTTCTTGTTGTTTTCTTAACTGCCATTATGTTCTGTCTGCACCTCGCTCGGCAATAAAAACAATGTTAAGCATGTGCTTTGCTCCTCCTCCTCCTGACTGGACTGCGTGGTGATGGTGAACACAACTGCATTGCAAACAAAGATAGCGTGGGTTGCGCCTAGATGCAAAGTTCATAACACGGAATTCAGAAATGAGTCGTTCTCATAGGTGGAGAAATTTACCTGGGAAATCGTAAGGAATCAGGCATTCCGATCTCACCCATTTTTCTTTCTTGGTAGATAGATTTGGGTGTTTTCATTGCATGGAGGCTTTTTTTCCCCCTTTTCTGTCAAGATTTCAAACCACAGTTGATAACGTTTTTCCAAATCGCTGCTGTTAGTAGCAGTGTGACCTGAGTGTGCCAGAGTTAAGAGCAAGGTTGATGATTCAAACGTTGTAAGAAATGATAAGCAGTCATTGTTTGAAAAATGAGTTGTACCTTTACAGTAAGATGCAAGTGTGGAATTTTGCATCAGTGCCTTCATCTTCGAAAAGTTATTTCTGTTGGCCTTGGATTTAAAACAGTTGCATCTTTAGGCCATCAGAGACATAAGCCCAGGTGAACTGAAAGCCTCGGTTGCATTTGCCTGTTCCTATATTAAGTTTGCAAAAAAATTTGCTCTCTTAAGTGGTGCTATATATATATATATATACGTAGATAACTTTTAGGTGTATCTGCAAACTTCTGCAGGCAAATCTGCATTCTTTCAATTTTCTATTTGTTTTATTCTTAGGCATGTTAAGAGGTTGAAACCAGTTATGTTTTTAAAAAGCTATTCCAGTGCTTTAAGTTCTGAAACAAGAATACAAAAATTAGATGAACAAATTCACTAGAAATTAGATGACAAAACATCATCTAATTCTTAAAATCATTTTTTTTTCTTAGTCTTCAGCTTAGACTTCTTTTTCCTCTTTGGAAAAAGTTAGACAAGGAAATGTTTTTGAAAACTTAAATTACTCTCCCTTTTCAGTTACAGGAGCATGCAAAATGTCAGTAGCAAAAAAGTTGTCTGGAACTATCTTCCCATTTCCTACTTTTCAAGCCATGGCACCTAAAACATGCAGCATCTTATTTTCTTGGGGGAATGTGACCTGAAATGCATCATCACTTTAGCTCTATTGATGGCTGTATTGACTCTTTTCTTCCTTGGCTGTTTGTGAAACTTAGGATAACACCCTACTGCTTTATGTGTGACTTTTGATCTGTTACCGGACTACTTGGAACTCACCAAAGTTAGCTCAGAAGTGCAACTTTTAAGTTGGCTGTTGATGACCTATCATAGAATCATAGAGTGGTTTGGGTTGGAAGGGACCTTAAAGATCACCCGGTTCTGACCCTGCTGCTGTGGCCCGCTTCTATCAGCCATGCTTTGGAGTTTATTTTTTTAGCTGAAGATTTTGTAAGAGTTTTCTCAGTGACACCTCACTCCTGGTCTTTTCTGAAAACAAGAAAAAAAAGCATCAAGTGTAGCACTCATATCTTTGAAAAGATCAGTTATGGTAAGTGTGCTGTGTCTGTGAAGCAGTTCTACTGTACGCACCTCTACAGTGCGATAAAGGGGAAAATCCAGAACTGGCTGCCTGATGCAATGATAAAAGCCTACCTAACTAGAAAATTTATGCACATATATTGCCTTGTTAGCAGAAGGTAGGGCAGGATCTCTTTAAAGGAAGACTTGGAGAACCAAATCTAAGAGTTACCTGTGCATTTTTTCACAAATTAACAGGAAATGGCTTTGGAAAGACTTAAAGACATCAAGTGTGCCATCCTGAATTGGCAGCTGAATAGCATGTGCCTGTTAATTGTCTATTATAACCTAGTTGTTTGGAATATCTGTTTAGCCTAAAGTTTAAAGGCACGTTGCATTTCTTACTAACTTATTACAAATAATATGGTTACTAAGTTTTAATTATTCAATTTTCACAGTTACACGATCCAATTCCTTCATCTTTTTGTTAGTTGCAGAAAGTTCTATGTCACTATTGAGTTTTCTGGGTTTTCTTCTGTACCAGTGAGGTTAGTGGCTCGGCAGCAGAAGTCTGTCTTGGGTGGAAAGCTTGTTTCTGCACAGGAGTCATGTTCTGCGTAGTCTTATAGTCATGAGCTGTGGATCGCAGTGAAGAATTATAAGGTCAAGGTTTTTGGTCAGTAGTGTTTTCATCTTACGATTGCCCTCAGGTTTTACTGGGATTAAAAATGAAATTCAAAAACTCAAAACAAATTGGGCTTCTCAGTTTTTTGTGACACTATGTTCAGGTCGATTCACATGGTTTTGTGAACAGCTTCAGGCCTCAAGTGACAGCTTGACAAGTGTTGCCTTGTAAGCAGCTAGGATTAAAGTGTTTGGGAGGTAGGTAAGGAGATGCTGGGTTTGAGGAAATAATCTATGATGCCTTAGAAGACAGTATTGCTTTTTACTTGTATATCTAGCATATTACAATTTGTTTCAAATCTTTTATTTAGTTGCAATGCCTATCAGGGAAGATAAGTTTCCAGATCCGAAATGAACTGGGCATATAACAACCTTAGATGTGCAATTTACTTGAATGTTGAACCAGAATGTTCTCACTGGGTATGAAGTCCGTATTTATTTTGCAGAAATCATGGCGGTTTGGGGGGGGTTTAAACATGCCAAGCCCACCTCATCATGCCCCCAGATTTTCTTAGCTTTTTAGAGACTAGGACTGAATGTATTGTAGTTCAGCATGAGGTCTCATTCCTAGACCCTTAGGATGTGATTGTGCATTGCATTGAGGCTTTTAAAAATAAGTGATTGGATTCTCAGTTTAGTTGTGAGCTGGCAGATACAAGGAACGTGCTTTGATCAAAAAACTACGCTAAATATACTTCGGATGTGTGTAGTGGTGGGTCTTTTCCCCTCTTCAATAATGTAATTTAAGGTAGAACTTGTGTAAGTAAGACCCCTAAGGAAGAATTTTACCCTGCTGAGAATGAGAGAAACTTTTGCCTCAGATATGTTGAATTTAATATGATTTTGAAGAAAGTTTGCTGACACTTCTGTAAACTTTTTTTTGTGGGGGTTAAAACTTCCAGGCTGTTACTGGAAATCTTTCATAATATGTATTTGCTCTTTAGGTAGAAAAATGAAAGCACAGTGTTCCATAACATTTGAAAATGCTCCAGAATATTTGAAAAGTCAAGGCAGTCAGAAGTCCCTGGTGACTGGAAGAATGGTAACATTTTGCCCATTTTTAAAAAGGGTAGAAAAGACCCAGGGAACTACTGACCCGCCAGCCTCACCTCTGTACCTGTGAAGATCGTGGAATAGATCCTCCTAGAAGCTATGTTAAAGCACATGGAGGACAGGGAGGTGATTCATGGCAGCCAGCACGGCTTCAACAGGGGCAAGTTCTGTATGACCAGCCTAGTGGCTTTCTATGATGGGGTAACCATAGCAGTGGATACGGGTAAACCAACGGATGTGATCTGTCTGGACTTCTGTAGACTTTGACATGGTCCCCTACAACGTCCTTCTCTCTAAATCGGAGACATATGGATTTGATGGGTGGACAGTACGATGGGGCCTTGGGCAGCTTAATCAAATGGGATGTGTCCCTGCCTATGGCAGGGGGGTTGGAACTGGATGTCTTTCAAGTCCGTTCCAACCCAAACTATTCTATGATTCTTTATATGTTTTTAAGGATGCAGATTTAAAATAGATGCATATTGAAGTAACTTTTTTTGAATAAATGGCTAAAAATAAAGCTTGTTCCTGTCTGGGAATAGAAATTAATGGTCTAGATGTAATGCCTGCAAACGCTATTTGCTTTCTTGGCTGCCTTTTGCCTTCCACAGTTTCAAATGTTATTTCTGGTAAGTAGGACTAAGGGAGCAATATGAATGTTCGTGGTGTTGTTCATAAGAATATCTTTCTATTAGTAGGGAAGTAGAGTGATAATCAACAAAATAGTAAAACAAATTAGGTTCAAAGTGTTCTGAAGCACAGAAGAGAAATGCTGAAAGGCGAGTGACTGTTATAAATGGATTGGCACTGCTAGTGATTAAAGAAGTAATATTGAAGGTATCTGTTTAGATGGTAATGTTATTTTTAGACGACGGAAAACATGCCTTTTTACCTCTACATTCTTCTATTAATGTTGTTCTTTCTAGCTCTGTTACATTTACAAAAATAGGTAGCTTTTTCTCATGGTTTTTTTATAGAATGAAACGAGGAAGGAAAACTAATGAGGCCAACAGCAGTTCATCTGAAGAGACAGCTGAGAAAGAATCCAAGAAACACAAGGTTACAGATGAGAGAACCACAGCTGTGCAACATCCTGACTGGGCAAACCTGCTTCAAGACATTATCCTGCAGGTGTTCCAGTACTTGCCCCTTCTGGATCGTGCTCATGCATCGCAGGTCTGCCGAAGCTGGAACCAAGTGTTTCATATGCCTGATCTGTGGAGGTGTTTTGAGTTTGAACTGAATCAACCAGCTACATCTTACTTGAGGGCTACACACCCTGAACTTATCAAGCAAATAATAAAGAGGCATTCCAATCACCTGCAGTACGTAAGCTTCAAGGTAGTGTATTTCTGCAGCTTTTTAAGAGTGTTTTTATAGAAGAAAAAGCGTTTGTTAGTCTTGGTTCTTTTTTCTATGATTTTTTTCTGCATTTTAATTAGAATGTTTTAAGGAAATGTCTGATACTTTTGAAACAGTTTTGATGGTTCATCTAGATATATATATATCAAAGTATGAGAAGTATGATTTAATTAATGTTAGTAGCAGAAATACTGATCATGAGTGTTAATTGACAGATATGATGAAAACACTTTGGCGTGCTGAAAATAAAAGAACATCATTAAATGTTAGGAAAGGCTAATGGTGTGATTAGTATTGCCAGTTATTTAAAAAGAAATATGGCAGCTCTCAGTGTGGTAGCCTTGCTCCCAGGCCTGCTGTAACTGAGAAACAGGTTGTGTTAAAGGGCACGGAAACATAGAGGTTATTGTAGAATCATAGAGTGGTTTGGGTTGGAAGGGACTTTAGAGATCATCTAGTTCCAACCCCCGTGCCATGGGTAGGGACATCTCCCACTAGATTAGGCTGGCCAAGGCCCCATCCAACCTGGCCTTGAACACCTTTAGGGATGGGGCATCCAGAGTTTCCCTAGGCAGCCTGTTCCTGTGTCTCACCACCCTGATCGTGAAGAATTTCTTCCCTATGTCTAGTCTAAATCTTAACCTCTCCAATTTGGAGCCGTTAAAGTGGGTGGAAGTTCTGATACTGCTGTACTTATGGGTACCTGCCTCAGAATTGAAGTCTGATCGGGATGCATAAGTTGGATTTTTCCCCATTTCATGTCCTGTAGGGAGTTGGATCTAATATTAATGGTTAGAAAACATGTAATGCACAAAGAATGACCAGCAATAAGTAGCTAGTAGTTTTAGTACTAAATTGTATGGGATTGTCTGTGTATGGCATCTATTCAACTCAGCTGCTTTTCAGTAAACTGAAAAAGTACATGGTTATTTGCACAGGATGGTGTATCTTCTGATTGTGCATGGCTGAGAAATACTGTTCAGTCAGAATTGGGTTTGTTAACATCATGAAATTGTTTTCAGCAGATGAAAAGCCTTAATGTTGGCCTACATAACACACAGTTTTGGAAGAGTGCTGTGAATTGGTTGTGGCTGTGTCTGCATCAGCTGTGTGACTGATTTGGAAAGGAGATGACTTTGCAGCAAGGTGGACACACTAGGTGGTTGTTTCTGAGCTCTGGCAGTTTTAATATAGAAATTGTCAGTGTGTGGGTGGCTGGGGCAGCTCTGCCTGATTGCGTGTGTTGCTACTGCATGATGTGGTATCAGATGTAAACAGGGTATTGCAAGGTTTTTATCAGTGTCTGAATAAAGAAAATTTATAGCGGTATAGGGATGACCTTTTGGTGTCTATCTACATTCTATGTTGCTTTGCACCAAATGCATTTGAAGGATTTCAGATGCCCTTCCATGGTAGGGTGATACTTGTGTCCTTACTTGTATATGTCCCTTCCCTTGTCCTTCAGTGTTGCAGAATGAGCTCTAGGTCACAGGAAATGCTAAAGAGCAAGGATAATCACAAAGCGTGGATATAAAACAGACTGTTACTCTGTCAGTGCTGAAAACTTGGGATTTTTTTTGTAGGCAAAGAAACATGAATTGTTGAAAACTGAGATTTTTCAGCTTGTGTTCTAGCAGAAAAGGAACGTTCATTGGACTTAGATCAGTTGCTGACCAGGTATCACGGCTTCTTAAAATTGATCTTGTGGTTAAAGTTTTTACTGTTCTGTATCTTTGCAAAGCTGTCATGCCTGCAGTATGTATGTTATTTGGAAAGCACATCCAAGTGTTGGCAAAAATCTACTGGAGGAACGTGAAGTGTTATGATCATGTAAGAAGCTGACTAAAGTTATCCTTTTGTTGAGAAAGTATCTGTTGCAGATCAGTGGTGGTATTAATGGTGAAGGTCCAGTCATATTGGTTCAAATGATAACGCACTTAACACTCCAGCAACTCTATTATGAGTTCAGTCACTGTAGGAGGAGTCAACAACTTAAACAGTAAAGACTTTATAGAATTCCTGCATTCTGATAAGGAAGAACATAAAGAGCAGGCACGATAAGCTCTGGACCCAGATGAACCTTCACTTGCTTATTATTTGATGTGGATGGAATATCTTCTGTTCAATGTCTTTATCAATGACCTGAATGAAGGCATTGAGTGCACCCTTAGCAAGTTTGCGGATGACACTAAGCTGGGTGGAAGTGTGGATCTGCTGGAGGGTAGGGAGGCTCTGCAAAGGTTTCTGAACAGGCTGGACCGCTGGGCAGAGTCCAGTGGCATGAGGTTTAACAAGGCCAAATGCCAGGTCCTGCACCTGGGGCACAACAACCCTATGCAGTGCTACAGGCTAGGAGAAGTCTGTCTAGAAAGCTGCCTGGAGGAGAGGGACCTGGGGGTGTTGGTTGACAACCGACTGAACATGAGCCAGCAGTGTGCCCAGGTGGCCAAGAAGGCCAATGGCATCTTGGCTTGTATCAGAAACGGTGTGACCAGCAGGTCCAGGGTGGTTATTCTCCCTCTGTACTTGGCACTGGTGAGATCGCTCCTCGAATCCTGTGTTCATTTCTGGGCCCCTCACCACAAGAAGGATGTTGAGGCTCTGGAGCGAGTCCAGAGAAGAGCAACCAAGCTGGTGAGGGGGCTGGAGAGCAGGTCTTACGAGGAGTGGCTGAGAGAGCTGGGGTTGTTTAGCCTAGAGAAGAGGAGGCTCAGGGGAAACCTCATTGCTCTCTACAACTACCTGAAAGGAGGTTGTAGAGAGGAGGGTGCTGGCCTCTTCTCCCAAGTGACGGGGGACAGGACAAGAGGGAATGGCCTCAAGCTCCGCCAGGGGAGATTTAGGCTGGACATTAGGAAAAAATTCTTCACAGAAAGGGTCATTGGGAGCTGGCACAGGCTGCCCAGGGAGGTGGTTGATTCACCTTCCCTGGAGGTGTTTAAGGCACGGGTGGACGAGGTGCTAAGGGGAATGGTTTAGTGTTTGATAGGTACGGTTGGACTCAATGATCCGGTGGGTCTCTTCCAACCTGGTTATTCTATGATTCTGTGATCTTGGAACAAACTGTTTAGCTGCCCCCTCACCATACTAAGTTTTACCAAAGTGCATAGGAGAGTGGTAAAAGTGTAGCAAGTTATCTTGGACTTTTGGTACATACTTTCTTGGGGAAAAAGTTGACGTTGTGAAGTGTTTTGTGGATTTTTGTGATAAAACCTCTCAGAAGGTAAGGAGCAAAAAGTAGAAGTACATCTGCTCCTCCCTGCATTTTTGTATAGAGTGTGTTTTATGTGTGTTTTTTGAACAAATATATCTGTTTTGTTTTAAGGTGGACAGTAGCAAGGAATCTGCAGAAGCAGCTTGTGATATTTTATCACAGCTTGTGAACTGTTCTCTGAAAACTCTTGGGTTAATTTCAACTGCCCGGCCAAGCTTCATGGATTTACCAAAGGTATTTTAAAAATATGTATATTTTGTTATAGCAAAGTATTGCAGTGGTTCATACAGCATTTCCTGCACTTTATGAAAAGTTTATTGTAAAAACATAAATCTTTGGTAAGGAAAACTTTGGTTCCAGGCTCAGGGAAGAACTGAGGTGTTGTACTAAGATGTGTAACTAAAGTCTCAGTCATTCTCTGCACCGTGTGAGAACATGGTCCTGACCTTGTTCTTCCAAGTCCTTCTGCCTCTTGACCTCAATGTGATGCTGAGCAACACAATGCAGGTCAGGAGGGCAGACGATTCATGTCTGCGTAGTTGTACTGTGGGAGATGTTTAGGAGACAATTATTACTGAACGAGTGGTAGAGTTTTATACATGTGGACTTGCTGGACTCTCTTTACAAAGCAGAATGATCATGATTTTCAGTACTTCATGCAGTCACATGTTGGATTCTTGGGAAAAATGTGCTATATTTCTGAAGTCTTCTGTCAGATTTTGACCTTGTACATTTACCAAAAACTAGATTTTTATTAGAAGACAACAAATCTTTTGGATGCTTAAAACAATAATTCTTGCTGGTGAGGCAGAAATGTAGTAAAGCTCAGGAGCAAGAGCGTTGTTAGGGTAGCCTGGGCTACTTGTTCTATGGCAGGGGCACCTCAGATGTCTCGCAGCCTTAATTCTTGAATCCAGTCCACATGTGTGTCAGGGGCCGGATACAGCTAGCCTGTTAGCTGGATCTTGGTGATGTCATTGCTGATGATGGCAGCAAGGACAAGGAAGAGCTAGGGACAGCCTCTGGAAAGGAAGTAGGCTATAGGGTTTAAGGAAGGTTAGCTACAGAAGGATTATCAATTATTATCCTTGGCAGTCATCACAGCCACGTCATGTACTTCTCTTGAATATGTATTTTTAATCCCTAATTTTCGAAGAGGCTTTGCAGATCTTTAACTAGTTTTTGTATGGTTTTTTTCCTATTATGATGTGCTTTGAAATGTGACTGTAAGAAAACCTAAATGTAGCAAAAACAATCCACAGTCTTAGTGTGTTAGCAATACTTTGTCCTTTCAGCTTTATTACTTAATATGAGTGTTGCTTTAGCTCTCTTAGTTTTCACTGGTAGGATATGCTATGGTCATGTTCAGCTTTCTGAATAATTGTAAATCATTCAAGCTGTGGTCTTATTCAGCTTCAGGGCTTCTAAAATACAGGCTTTCTTTTTGTTCCTAATAGGTTCTCATCTGGCCTTTAAGAAATATATTCAAAATGAGCCAAAATCAGTTCTAGGCATTTTAAATTTTCATAGACCACTAATGAAGTTAAAGAATTGGACCATGAATAACATCCCTGTGGAAAGCTGTTAGTAACAGGCCTGTTGGATGAGAAGCGTACAAAGCTGTATGGATCTGAAAAACAATTAAGACTCTCATTTTATTTATTTTTTAAATCGGACTGTATATGAAGTCTGAACTACTTCGCATTATCTTCAGTGGTGCTCTTCTGATTTCAAGTAACTTGACATCTGGCAAATATTTGTAAATCAGAATGGTTTGGGTGGGAAAGGACCTCAAATTAAAGATCATCCAGTTCCAACCTCCTGCCATGAGCAGGGATGCAAAAATCACATTTAGCATTTTGTTGCCTGTTATTTTATTAAGTGCATTCTACATGAACCTTTTGAAGAATCATACTATAGGCTACATGCATGGCAATATTGAAAAGACATTAAATCACCAGCTTTTACATTTTGGAATACTGCCTGACTTCTGCTTCAGGTTACGTCATTTTGCAAACATGGCTAACCTATTTTGCCTTTCTCTTTTAACAGCCTTTTTAGTGAAGGGAATTACATTCTAAACACAGAGAATAAAAACTCAGTACTAATACTTTCAGAACACAGAGGGCAAATATTATTAAAGCACCTTTTCCTTAGTACGTAATGTGTATAATCAGCCTATTGTCAGTAGAGTTGGGAGTAGTCCCTGAAGCCAAAATATGTAATGCTCCGATTTTAACATAAACTGACTTTTGAGTTTATGTTAATGTGAAAATATTAATCCCTACTCTAAATCTAATCATGTATGAGTTTTAGCAAAAGCCACAAACATCAGAAAAATGAGGAAATACTGATGCCATGCCTTCTCCCATATAACTGTATTCAGGATTCCACATGTGCATGTGGCTCAGTGTGAAACAGTATTGAAGTCAAAGTAGCAGGTAGTTTAATGAGATATTTGATTTAATGCATGGAGGAAGTACTTCTTAGAAGTCTTTTATTCAGGCAGTCTTGTAGGAAATCACAAAGATAAGCTAATTATTTGGTTCTTTAATGCCACCAATAATTTCTACAAGCACTACTATATCTGCTTTGTAGTCTGTTTTTATCAAGGTGTCCTGGGCTCTGTCTTACTGGTGAGTCTCGGTGGTTGCATAAAAATGCTGAAGAACAATTTTGAGCACTGGACCTACATTATCTATGCTGTGTAATTGGTAATTGACCTGCTCCTTGGCTCTGTTTGGTCCATGTCACTTAGCTTTGCAAGATAAATCCATTCAAACCCTAAATACCCTGTGTGGATAGTAGGCAGGCAGTAGTACTGTTTAGCTTTGGACACAGCAGTACAGGGTTGTTACTCTTGACTGTGTTTGCATCTCACCAATGCAGCAAAACTCGCTGCGTGAGAGTTGGTATTCCAGAAGATACTTCTTTTTAAGTGCAACTTGCAAATAATCCTCACAATTAGGGCTTGTCAGTTTTCTCTTTGCTCACAGTCTTCCTGTAGGTCTAAGTTTGTGTGGTAGATAGTCAGGGGTCAGTTTCTTGGTTTGTATGTAATGACAGACATTCTGATTTGCTAAATACTAGACTAATAGTGCAAAATAATTGTACTTCCTTTACTCAAAAATTTTCAATTTTAGTATTAGCTATGCAATATCACAAGAATGCTTTTTCAGCAAATGCTGTCAATAAGTAAAAGAAAAGTAAGACTGCTGTGTGCAGTGTAAACCTATAGAGATTTTTATTTTCGATACTACAGTTTCATTTAAACTTTTTATTTTCCAGTCTCACTTTATTTCTGCACTGACAGTGGTGTTTGTAAACTCCAAATCCCTCTCCTCGCTTAAGATTGATGATACACCAGTGGATGATCCATCTCTCAAAGTGCTCGTGGCTAACAACAGCGACACACTCAAACTCTTGAAAATGAGCAGTTGTCCTCATGTTTCTCCAGCTGGTAAGCTACTGTAGTTTGTTTGTTTGTTTTTTAAACGTGTGCATTAAATTGTATCTGAAACCAGTAAACCCCTGAAAAACTAGGGGCAAGGCAAGAGTGAGGATGAATGTGCCGTCTACAGCAACTGTCACTAAACAAAATACCAGTTAGTTGGTTGTCAGTCCCTCCATCAGTGGCTACTGAGCTAATAATAAAATAACACATTTTTGTTCTGGGCAAATAATAAACCTCTTGTGCAACTTAGAGCATGGATTGATTTGGTTGTGCACTACATCTGCAGTGACTAAGTATTCTAGTATAATTAAGCATTTTGGAACGCTCTTTCCTTTTTCACAGTTCATTATGTATGGGCTTTGGGTGTTACACTGTTGTGGATTATGAAGATGCTGGTTTTGCTTTCTTTTAGAATGACTGTTTAATCTTCTTGCTAGAGAATGAGTGCAGACGGCATCAGCAAAGCGGAGATGACTGAGCTGTGCAGAAATCCTGCCATTACTAAATATACTTCATTAACACTGTCAGTGTGTTTGCAGCAAGAATGAAGCCAACTTGTATCAGATTTAAATCATTCAGATTGAAGTTCATAGAACTGATGTTTGTGGAAGATTTATGCGATACAGAGCAAGTTTAAGATTGATTCACAGCCCATCGACTTAATGCTTACTGTTTATCACTGAGATATTAAAGAGGAATTATAAATGAGATGGTGGCATCTCATTTAAGTTCCTCTTTTGAGGATAAGTAGAAACTGCTGTAGTCACCATAGCTTCCTTCATGCAAGTGTATTGCAACTGCAAGCGTATGTAAAATTTACCAGAAGGGCTCCTAGTATGTGGGAGAGGGGATACTGTAGTAGAGTGCATGTTGCTGTAGTGATAACAAACAAAATACAATCTTAATACCTTTTACAGGTGTAGCTCTTGGACAAGATTTGATTTTATATAAAGAAGTACTGAAAAAGCAGATTTGTTTTGTGGCGTTTGTCCAGGAAAGCATTCCTCATAGTATGAACTTGAATGTTATTTCCTACAAAGCTCTGTAATCATGGATAGGTCATTTTTTTAATTGGCTTGAGTGACTGGTTTTTCTGACTTGAAAGCTCATTTGAGAATCCTTGTGTCTGAGAAGTACAGGAGCCAGAATGTGTCTTACAGGAGGAACAGGCTTCAGCAGTAACTTGTAGCTAGGCAAAGCAGTCATTTCTTTGGACTCAGATACAAAAGTAGCCTGTCAGCTCTAGCAGACTTTGCTGACTTGTGGCTTATTCTTGCTAGAGTTTTATGGGTTATCACAGGCTTGGTAATTTGGGAGAGGGGCATGGGTTTGTAAAGCTTCATGACTGGTGTGTTCTGTTTGATATATCTTGCATGATGTTTTAAATTGAAGGAACAATGGATAAGAAATGGCAATGCTGTTGAAGGAACAAGGAGCACAACTACTACCGTCTTTCATGGAGTGGAGGTGAATAGAATGGGATCAGATGCGTTAGTGACCAAACCAAAGTGTGCTAAGCAAACGTCAGGAGAATTTGATTGCTTAATTCAGGTATGGGTGTGCCTTGAGGTGGAGAAAATATTGGAACAAAAGAAAGGAGCTGGTATGTGGAAAGTTGGCTTCAGAGCAGGCAGGCTGCAAAAACAACACTCTTGAAGAAGACAAGATACTTTGAGCACCAAGACTTACCTGTTTGTTTGGTTTTGTTTTCTAATGGGAATATTGGAATTAGCAGGCTGCTATAAATGTGGAAAAACTAATTGAATCAAAGGGACCATGAGTTATGCAAAACTACTTACTTACAGATGCACTTAAAATGGTATAACCTGCCTTCAGACTGTAGCTGGAGAGGGGCAAATGTTCAGTACTGTATTAGCTCTTAAGAAATCTTTTGGTGAAAGTAATGCAAGAGTAATGCAAGTAGCGCAAGAGAGACTTTACTGCTGCAGGGATAAAGGGAAAAGATTGATATCAAACTGTGGATTGCTTTCAAAGGATGTTCTGAGTATCCCTAAGCTACTGTACAAAGGTAAAGTAGCACATTTTGGTTTGGGCTGAAGAAACAAAGGCAGTGGTGTATCTGAAACGTATCTGAAGTTTATTCTGCCCACTGTTTCCTCTATGAATTTTAACTTGCATTAGAAATGCATTGATACCTTGTACAACAAAGTAAGAGTTATTTTTAAATCCACATTGAAGTGCTGTTTTCTGTTACCTGAAATATTAGCTGCTGGAACAGAAGGATCCCGTAGCATTGCTGTATGGGCTATTTCTACTCTCCTTTGGGGGTTCTTTTTGGATGGGGGTTGGGGGGAGGAGAGTGGGTGTAGAGGGTGTCTGCATCAGCTGTTTAGTAGAGGAGATTTTTGATGCAAATCTATGCCGTGTGATATCAGAGCAGTTTACCTCCCGGTGATACAGTTGGGCAGTGCCCCTGTGTGTTCTGCACATGTTCCCTGTAGGGGATGTGCCTCCTGTCAGGGGCTCTGGGCAGGCATGCCAGCAGGTAGCAGTCTGTGCCTTATTTGTGGTCAGTTTTGCGTGCAGGAGGCATAATAAATTTGCTGACAGCACGTGATGTGAGTGTCCAGTGCCAGACGAATAAATTTTCACTGCACACTGAACCCCAATCCTTTCCTTTTGTATTGCGCCAGTCAATAACGTACCATTACAGTTAACAGCAAGGGTGTGCTTGGTTTTTTTATTTTTAAAGGTAGCAATCTGGATAAGGAGCTGGTTTGGATGCTACATTTGTAGCAAATGTGGAGTTTATAATGATGAGACAATGTATCTTAAATCTTGAAACCCTGCGTCAACAGACTGTGTTATTATGAACCAGCCACAATGGAGTGGGCATAGCAGCTGTTGCAGGAGTATTGCTGTTAAGAATAGTTGGTTGTTATGAGTTAGGGACCAGAACTGGTCTCTGGAATGTATAGAAGGTACATAGAAGTTTGTAGTTATACTTAAGTGTTCAAATTTTGTGCTCCAGTCTTTAAAAATAAATTTTGAATTTTCTCTTCATATTGGATTCCATCCCCTCCACCAGAATGAAATGATGAGTATGTTTATGTATATGAACTATTTTTACAGGAAGTAGTTGAAATAAAAGTTATGTTAAAATTCTGTTTACCTAAATTGTACTGCTTTTTGTTCATCTAACAAACTTTTTATATTTGATGTAGTTAGAAGAGCTGCTGATTCATTTGTTTGTGCAGATCCTCAGATGGAAAAGACTTAAGTTCTTTGCGTATTCATGCAATGTTTGATTTTTGGTTTTTGGGGGTTTTTTGGTTTTGGTTTTTTTTTAAAGAAAGTGCTTTTTGGCTCAGTGTAGGCTTCTTTCTTGAGTTTAATAAGCGCATCTTAAAATCACTGTTGTCTTTCGATGTTCTTTCCCATTGCTGCAGAGTGATAGTGTCTTGAGCTCAGGTTTTCTGGATGCATATTAAATGTTATGTTCTCATCTCTTCTGTTAATGGAAAGACTGTGTCCTGAATTTTCACACAGTTTTCTGGGTCACATAAAATGCAGAGGAGTGTATGCTTTTTTTAGTGCCTTTTTTCTAGTTACCAGTGTGGTACCATTGGTGGAAACCTTATAAACTTAGCTGAATTATTTTTGTTAGTGTCTTTGTCATCCTTTTATATTAATTTATTAAAGGTAGAGAATGAAAATCACTGTTCTGAGAATTAACACTCCTAGTTTTTAGTGTTTCCCCCTTTTTTTGCTTTTCCAAATTTAAATAGTTCTACTTTGCTAGAAGAACAAATACTGACAGCAGCAACTTCTGTATTTAATTAAAATCTGGCATTCATTTTATGTTTGCTTTCCTGTGGTGACAGATATAATTCCTGGCTACTTTGACAGCCACAGTGGGGGCAGCAGTTGTTCCAGAGCAGGCTAGGGAAATACTTTTATTATGAGTGAGCCCCTTTCACAAAAATGAATTTGAGTGTGTGTGGTCTTAGGAGAGGGTAGAACAGTCATTGTGTGCTGTTTACATATTTGTCACAGGAGAATCAGCTCCCACAAGAAAGGATGCAATGCAAGGTGTTAACTTGTGTGGTTCCCTAGCAAAATAGTGATGTAATCAAGTAGTGTATGTCTCTTACCGCTTGGGTACAAAGGAGTCGCAAGATCTTGCTTAGTGAAACAGATATGCCGGTAGTCCAGTACGACTTCGTTTTGATGTTAGGTCTTGATTGCATAGTGAAATATCTTGTCTTTGCACCCTCTCTACACACGTGTACAAGTCACTGGTATGTTTCTTGTTCAGATATCAGTGTAGTTACCTGTGTAACCCCCTTCATAACTGTCTTTTCCCAGGCATCCTTTGTGTAGCTGACCAGTGTCATGGCCTGCGTGAGCTGGCGTTGAACTACCACCTGCTGAGTGATGAGCTTCTGCTTGCTTTGTCTTCTGAAAAACATGTCAGGTTAGAACACTTGCGCATTGATGTTGTCAGTGAAAATCCTGGACAGACTCAGTTCCACACGATCCAGAAGACCAGCTGGGACGCTTTCATCAAGCATTCTCCAAAAGTAAATTTAGTAATGTACTTTTTCTTGTATGAAGAAGAGTTTGACCCATTCTTCCGTTATGAAATACCCGTCACTCACCTTTACTTTGGAAGATCAGTAAGCAAAGACGTCCTTGGCCGTGTTGGGATGACTTGTCCTCGGTTAGTTGAACTGGTGGTGTGCGCCAATGGGTTACGGCCCCTGGATGAGGAGCTGATACGTATTGCAGAACGTTGCAAGTTTCTGTCAGCTGTTGGCCTAGGAGAATGTGAAGTCTCTTGCAGTGCCTTTGTTGAGTTCGTGAAGATGTGTGGCGGTCGTCTCTCTCAGCTTTCTATTATGGAGGAAGTTTTGGTTCCGGATCAGAAATACAGTTTAGAGCAGATTCATTGGGAAGTTTCAAAGCATCTCGGTAGAGTCTGGTTCCCGGACATGATGCCCACATGGTAAAGTCCTTCAAAGACTTCAGGGCAGATGGAAAGGCACCTTAAACCCAAGCTTACCATATTGCAATTTACTGTATAAGCTTACTTAATACTGTAGTTTTTACTCTAAGTTACTTCATTGTTTGATTAGAAAACTCATAAGTGGTTTTTGATTGAAAAATTAAAATTGGATTCAAAACCAGAAATCATGGATAGCTCCAAAACCTGGTTTCATCCAAACAAAAATCTGTTTTCTGTTTAGATTTGTTCTTTTTTCATTGACAGTGACCTCAAACTCTTACGGAAATTAAAAATGCATTTAAAATATTGAAATGTACCACAAAATATCATTTTTAAGATGCTGTCCTTCTTTTAGATACTGGTATTGAAGACAGTCTTAAAAGACTTAAACAAAACGCCACTGAAACTGCGTGCTTCTGTTGCAGACTATCATGTTTCTAAGTGCAGTCACCCAAAATGACAAGATTAAGATTATAAAGGAGTATTTAGGCTGTGAAGTATATTTTCTCTTATATAAAGTCATACAAGGCAAGAACAATACACAATAGTATAGTTTAGATAAGTTTGCTATCTTATTGAACAGATTATTAGATCCATTTAAAATGTATTTAGAATGCAAACGGATAGAGTGAGCTACCAGAAGCGGTGTGGGTTTTTCCCCGCCCCCCCTTTTAATGCTTTTTAATGTAGTTTGCTCACAGAGTCTCAGATCTGCATCTAAACCTGTTTTAAGGTATTTTATGTCTAGCTCAGGAAGCGAAAGCATTCTGGGGAAAATTGTAGATATATTGTATTTAAAACCACATTGGAGGTAACGAGCTGTTGTTGCACGTTATACAGTTTTGCAGCATTGGGTTGGATGGAACAATGCATAGTTTATTAAAGAACCCCGTGATATGGATGTGAACAGTGCAAGACAAGAAAGTTAACATTTGAATGGCGACCAAGAACCTTTTAACAATCTTAGACCTTTTGGCTGCTTTCAATTTGAGAGAAACGACATTGTAACAGTTGCTTATGCTGTATAAACTAATTGTATACTGTAAATCTGTTCCAGAAATGTTTATGTATAAAGTGAATGTTTGATAGATGATCATTTTGTATATGTTTAATTCAGCTAGTTTAATCATTTCATAATTTAAAAACCTAAAAGCAGTAAACTTGTGTGAAGTAGAGCAATAGGCAAAAGTTTGTTTTGAATATTTGGTAAATCGGTTTTATTAAAGAATGTTTTTAGTCTGTAAATGATGTAGGCAATGTATTGCCTGTGATCTGGGTGTGACTTGTAACTTCATTTCCTACTGCCAACAGTTACATCTCTCTCTTTTTTTTTTTTTTTTTAATTTTTTTTTTTACATGATTGGTAACTCTAAAGAATCGACGTGACTGCGGAAGGTATTGGGAAGTTGGGAGCAGCCTTCAGCAAGGCAAAGCTCCTCTGGCTGTGAGCCCTACTGAGCTTTGCTGGTGGCAGCCTCTCTGTTGAGATGAGGGCTTCTTCTGGTAATCGGTAGATTTTCTTCATTTCTGACTTCAGTAACGTTTAATACACTTATGAGCATATTAAAGTTCATAACTATATCTTGAGCAAACACTGCTCAGTGGACTGGACACCTTTATAGGGGAGTTGTATGTTTCTGTAGAGCTTTGGTTTAAAAAATCACATTTTAAGAAATACACGTTTTTTTGTATTAGAATTTGTTTAATTAATATACTACTATAACTTGCTTTTTATTTGTATAAAAGGTGTCAATACATTTAGTCTGTAAACATAAATAAGCTCAGTGGGTTTGATTTTTGTTTGTTTTTTTTTTAATTTTTGTATTCTGACTGTTGAGATTGCCTGTGTGATAGAGGTGGAGTAATAGGACTGATCTGAGGAAGAGGGCATGTTTTCACCTAATCAATGTGTGAAGTAATCGCTTAAGTAACACTGCTTATACCTCTTTGGATCTTGGCTGCTGGCGTCCTGATGTTGGCAAGGTAGGTTGGTCTGTGGTGGTGGGCAGAACGGAAAAGCAGGACATAGGCGAAGTACCCAAGTTCCCTTGCTTCTGGAATTTGTCTTTGAAGCCCAGTGTTCCACTTCTCACAGAGCAACCTCAGCCAGATCCTGAAGTGGGGGCACTTTGGCAGTTGAGGTCTTCATGCTTCATTGCAGTGGAACCGCTTTCCCCAGCAAGGTCACTGCTGGCCCCTTCTGAGAAAGTCTCAGTTGTTTTGTGGACTTCAAGAAGTCCTTCATAGAAATGACGCAGTATCCTGGCCGTTATCAGAATGTTCAAGGGTAAGAGGACCATGCAAAAGCAGTTGTCTTTCCCACTGAAGGTCTGCATTTTTTATACAGAACCACTTGCAGCATCCTTAGATCAAATAATCCAGACAGAAAACAAACTTCCCAGGCAAATCTACATTCCAAGTGTCTTCAGGAAAAGCTACAATGCTCCATTTCAGCAAATCTTGTAGAGTTCATATTTTGCCTTCTATACTTCGGAAAAAATTAATAATAACCAATAAAATAATTAATAACAAGAGCAGTGATGAGTGCTGCAGACTGTCACGTTCACTAGAAAGAACCCAAAAGTCTTACAGCTGTATAATTTCCCCTGCGTTTGGCTTTATTTCTATTTGGCTTTATTTCTTCTTGTTTTCACAAGATAGTGCAGTGCTGGGTTGTTTGTCCAGTCTGGGGTAGGAATTGATGTGTGCAGTGGCAACCTGACCTCTGTAAGTGCTACATCACTTAGGTTTGGGATAGGGATGTAATTATGCCAATTAGCAATTGGCAGCTGATGGGGGTGGGTGCGTTATGCTTTAGACTTAGGTTTAGACCCCATTTTAAGTGGAAGAGCAGAAGCCTGCTCCAGTTTTCAAGCTGTTCCTTAGCTGTGGTGGCTTTGGAAGAACCTCAACATCACTGACATCATCCTTAGTCATGGTACCGAAGGTGACAGCTCTGCTAACCCAGAGCATCTGTGAGTGGGTTTGTGAGGGGGAGGCAGAAAGTGCTGGCACTAGCGATTGACCCTGCCTGGCCCTTTGGGGACTGGAGCTGTGTGCTCTGTTTGACTTGGATGTACAACAAACCAGGAACTGCCTTGTCAGAGAATCTTCCTGGATCAAAATTGGAGTTATAGTCCTGAGCAGATGGTGCTATGAAAATGAAGCAGAGTTGCACAAGATCACTGTACAGACTTAAATTTTTTCCTGTCACAGAAAGATTGTGTATTTTTCACCCTTGGCTGCAACATGCAAAAAAGCAGGGAGCAGAACCAAGTGCAGTCTGAAGTGGCCACTAACTCCTGTATTCCAAACATGAGGAATGACTCAAGGTCACGTTCGCGGGACAGGTAAAAAAGCCAGTAAGAGCTTGTCCTCCAGCTAGGAGAGCCCTAATTTCTACTGTGACAGAATCAAGGAATGGTGTGAGTTGGAAGGGACCTTAAAGATCATCTAGTTCCAACCCCCCTGCCATGGGCAGGGACACCTCCCACTAGATCAGGCTGCTCAAGGCCCCATCCAGCCTGGCCTTGAACCCCCCCAGGGATGGGGCAGCCACAACTTCCCTGGGCAACCTGTGCCAGTGTCTCACCACCATCATTGTGAAGAATTCCTCCTCATGTCTAGCCTAAATCTGCCCCTCTCCAGTTTATACCCATTGCCCTTGTCCTATTGCTATAACCCTTGGTAAAAAGTCCCTCTGAAGCTTTCCTGTAGGCTCCCTTCAGGTACCAGAAGGTTGCTCTAAGGTCTCCTTGGAGACCCCAGCTCTCTCAGCCTGTCCTCAGCACCTCCTGTATGGTAGGTGCTCCATCCCTCTAAACACCTTTGTAGCCCTCAATGTCTGTCACGTGGAGAGAGGCCTGAAACTCTATAGGCCTCACTCAAGGCTTCTGCTCACAAGAGAGTGCTGTGCTCACTAATTTCAGACTCAATGCTAGCAGATCTATTTTCAGTGTAACAATTAGCCAACTCCAGCAACAGTTCCCCTTTCAGAACTGCAGTTTGCACAGGTGGAGTTTATTCATATCTGTTGTGCATTCAGTCCAAACAGTTGACTTTTGTTCAGAACCTTAAAACTTGCAAACTGAGAGAAGCAAAGAAAGTGAGGATTCCTCTCTCCAAATACTATGCCTATGGAAGGAATAAATACTGGCCTCAGAAGGACCTCAGGTATGTTAAAAAAGGACAACTACCACATCGATCATTAGTACCTTAAAACCAAGGACAGAGTTCTTCCTTCTAAAGTGAGACACAGGCTTGCATAGACCCATGGCTACATAAAGGAATCATCAAATGATCATCAGGATGAATTCACTCACAGATTTAGTCCTAAATGGTTGCTTCTTTGTGCCTCTGACTGGGAGGGATGCTACGTTCTTGACAAATAACTCTTGGGTTGTCCTCGTTTTATCTTTTGTGTTGCCTGAAACATACTGCCCCTTAATTTGAAACTACACATAGGAAGGTTAACTCTCTTTCCATTAAGTGACTCCCTGTACCATTCAGACTATTAGGGTTAGAGTAAAACATGCTAAATTAAGTGGTTTGAATAGATTAAATTGGAAAAGTCAGAAGGGCTGTTATGTAGGTACAAAAAGCCCAGGATGTTATAAGCTTGTACTGACAGAACCATGATGTCACATTTGATCACATCCATGAAAAGCAATTGCTTCTTTCATATCAACACCTATTGGTTTTGGTCAAGTTCTCTAATAAGCATGAAAGTTTTAGCTCTGTAACTAGTTGTATAATTTCTTTAGATACTATTAGTCCCCAAACAGCCATCTTTTCACTGGGAGCTGTGCTAGGCTGCTTTGATGTGTGGGATTTAGCTACCACTACCAGTGTATTTCAGGATTTGCCATTTCCAGTTCCAAGGGGCTCTTATCCATACCCCAACAATCAGGAGAGAATAATGATTTGCTGCCTAGGTCCCAGATGAATATGAATTAGTGCTGCACAGTGAAGGAACAGCACTGTCAGGCAAGGCAGAGAACCTCCTTTACTGACTAGAAGAAAGCACAACCCACCCCAACACGGCATCTGCTTCAGGCTCTTAAAGGTCTCCCTGGCTGCATCAATGCTACAAGCTTTTTAGCAAATGCTAAGGAAGGAACTTTTGGAGCTTCTGCTGGCTTGGTTTCAGGATCCTACTTTCCTATTCAGGACACTGGTTTTGAGGTAGAGGCTTTTCCCCAAGAGGATAATAATATGAGTCAATAATGTTGAGTCATAAAAACATGCATCCACAAGAACGCATCTTCTGTAGACAGGCTTGTTGCTTCCTTTTATCTTCTCTAGTGCCTCCTCAGTTACCTTCTTGGTAGATAATCTGAGGAAGCTGAAGCTCTACTGGCTGAAGCATGGGGCTTATGACTTTTGCTGCAAAGAATCTTCCAAAATGTGGTGGAAAACGAAGTTTCATGTATCAGTGGAACTAACAAAAAGCTTTGCCCTGCAGAACAGAGGTGCTCTCACGCTCATCCCATTACATGATGATACAATTCAGCTAATGAATGTTAGTGACTTTTTTTAATACAAAGCCGATTTTCTGCCATTCTTATGATTTGAAACAAATCACTGTGCACCCACACTGTGCGCTCCTCTTTCTGGCTGGAGCAGGCTATTAATTCAGCTCAAGCCAAATGAAACTACAGAGTTGGGTTCTGGTATTACCACTTAGTCATGACACAGCCACTGACTCTACAACTGGTTTAAAAAAAACAAATGAAGCAGTGTAGATGTGGAGATGATTATGCTGCCGCAGGTGTGCTCCTATTGTGTACAGGCACCTCACTGCCCTCCAGAAAGCCAGTACTCCTTCAACTTTTGTCAGCTGGAATTAAAGGGAACTCGTTGCCAGGCTGCTATAGGCGTAGCCAGGAATGTGACTGAAGGACAGCACAGCTGGCACAGCACCATTACTGCATCACTGCCAGTAAAAGACTGCGATCGCTTTGCACAGGCAAATCCGGGATGCTGACACCCCACAAACTGTCATGCTTCTTTCACATTAAGGATTCTCTGCTTTTTAAAGGAATGTAAAAGGAATATAAACATGGCTTCTGACACAGATCTAACAGAAGCCTCAAGTAGCCTTTAAAACAGGGGAATGCTAGAACACTGCAGTAAGGCATCAAAGTTGACATCAAAACTGGGTCTTCACTATGCTAGAAAACTCACACAAATCTTAGCAAGAGCTATCTGTATTGGGTTTACAGTATGGGTAAAGGAAGCAAAATGGTGACAAGATCCCACCCATGTCATCTTCTAACAGATTCACTGTCCCTTCCGACCCTGCTGAACACCTACATCATGAACCAGAGAACAGTTCATGGGTCCTAGTTATAAAAAAACACAGAAACACCAATCTAAGGCACACGTTGATGGAATTGGACACATCTAGGCACTCAGGTTTATCAGCTCTGATGCACTAATTAGTTGGTAAGGCCAGAAGGTCCTTGGTAATGCTTGTGTTTCCTCTCTGCTGGTGGGCTGTTGCGATCCATTGCCACACACCCATGGAAGCAGAGGGTGCCTGAGAGCAGAGTAGGCAGGATGCCTCCCGTTCACCCTCTGGTGCTGCAGAGTTCAGCCAAGAGGAGCCACTACGGCCTGCCCCCAAGCACTAGGCATCCATGGTCTCAGAGAAGCTGGCCAACTCAGAGATGCTGAAGCATTCAGGAACGTATTGTGCAGGTAATAAGAAAAAAAAGGCAATAGTCTATATTCACGTGGATTAGCAAAGGCTTCCCAACACAGCTTTTAAGCTAGCAGTGAAACACAGCACCACTTTCAAACCAGCACGGTAACACTCCAAATTCCTTAAGGATATTCTGGCATAGTGGCAAGTTCAGTTCTTCAGTAATTACACACTAAAGAGTGTTTTGCTTCTAGTAGGTAAAGGGACCTCTTCATAAACTATTTTGAGGTAAGGGAACTTCATAGGTAAAAACCAGTATTCCAAGTTGTAGAAGAGGTAAAACTGGTGTTTCAAGATGACATGATCAATTATTTTTAAAAGATCCACAAAAAACTCTCCAACTGTCCGATAAGGTTTGAATGGATAGTAGAAGTCTCTGATAGCTGCTGCCAATGTCTTGTTTCCTAGAGGTCCAAAAATAGATGTCTCATTTCCTAAATAAATTGGTTCTCCACTGAATAAAATTATGCTGGTATAGTTTGTTTGTATCTTCCTAAATACAGCTCCCAAGTCAGCGAGCTTCTGGTATGTTCTCAATATAAACTTAGAGCACTCGTAAGAGTCAAACCATACTATTGATTCTTTGTCAGGACTTGCTTGAACTGTCCAGGTCTCATAGTAAATGCCAGTCTCATTGTCATGTTTTACCCATTTTGCCATTTCATTAAACATGGTTCCTGTAAGAGATAAAAATACAAGAAAGACATAAAGTTCAGTTCTGGGCCCCTCAGAGGTGGAAATAAGAGATTTTTTGAAAAATATTTTTTAAATTATTTCTAAATACGCATTATTTGTTTGCTCAGTAACATACACAGTTTCATCAGTTTTTCTGCCTCAGCATTCATCTACCACCTCGCAACAGAAGGCTTTGTTTCAGTGAAGCCATGGTTCTGTATATAAGCTGTTTTGCTATTTTTACACTCAAGACATTCAATGCTTTCGTACAGCAACATCAAATGACTCTCATTTAACAACTCTGCTGTGTGTGTTGTTTAAAAGGCAGCAGCCTCACCCAACTTTCTGTATTAAAGGTAAATGCAGAGATAGTAGTTAATTTTGAAATTATCATCAGTGATGAACATAGTGAATAATCTACAAAACATAAATTAAAAGATACTACTTTACATGAAGACATGGCTGACTCTATGTTTTATGATATTAGCACCATCCAAAGTACCTGGAACCTACCCGATATTGTGGTCACAAGAACTAAAGTTCCATTTTCCTTCCAGTGTGCATCATCTATTCCTTCATAAAAGCAGGCAGCTCCCTGGTTACACCAAAATGGTGCGTCCATGCCAGGCCGGAGATGTGGAAATGTGCAGTTTCCAAGCTGGAAGAGCTCATACCACTCCATTGTGTAGTTTTTGCCCGTTAGAGAGCTCTTGAAACCCACAGCATCATGCATAATTTTCTTAAAAAGCAAAAAAAAAAAAAAAAAAAAAAGCCAAAATTTTAACATAAACCCAACTTCAGCTTGACCTGTACAGAAGCCAAAATGCTTGGGAGCTCTTTTATAACATGGTAAGAAGGGAAGCAGTTCCTATAACATCTTGGATTCAGTAGAATCAACGCACAGAATACCAGATTGTATTGTGCACATACTTTTATCCCAAAATTACACTACTTCAGTGCTTGTCTATCCATCCATTGCAAACTCTGTTCTTTGGAGGCAGATACTCAGTGGGAGCTCATCATCAAAACCCAAGCTTAGTTTTGAATCCTTAACTTTACAGGAGTATCAAAGAAATAAAGAGCAGAAGTGAGTTACCAAAAACTTAGTAATCTTAGTAAAAGTTACCAACATCCTAGTAATAAAAACCAAAAAAGGAATGAGATAAATATTTATTTTAAAAGCTGTAGAGTAAATAGATAATGACATTTGAACTAAAATAATGATATTTGAAGCTATTTCCATTTTTGACTCTGCATGCTTAGTTTTGATGTTGCTATTTCATCTTCACTACTATTTCTTTAGGGATCATGTTTTGAAGCTTAATTATGCTACTGCTATAGCTATAAATATCACCAAAGTTGAGATTCTTGCATATTTGCATGACTCCATGAACCGAGACTGTAATTCAATACTGATCATAACATCCTAAAAAGAACCATAAAAATAACCAACCATTTAGACTAGACATAGGGAAGAATTTCTTCACAATCAGGGTGGTGAGGCACTGGAACAGGTTGCCCAGAGAAGTTGTGGATGCCCCATCCCTGGAGGTGTTCAAGGCCAGGTTGGATGGGGCCTTGGGCAGCCTGATCTGGTGGGAGGTGTCCCTGCCCATGGCAGGGGGGTTGGAACTAGATGATCTTTAAGGTCCCTTCCAACCCAAACTATTCTATGATTCTGTGATTCTGAGCAGAGAGCTGCCTACTCCTGACAGATATCCATGTCCATGCAAACATATAAGTTTTTAACAACAGAAAAGTTAAGACACTAAGTGACCATTTCATCTGACATAATGTTTTTTTTCTGGATCTAGCGCTAGTGCACAGAAAAAAGAGACACTCAAAATGTATATGTATGTGTATACAAAACACTCCAAATATGCAGCTCTGGGGAGGAACACTTTCAAACCCACCAGCAGTGCTGGTCATGCTTCTTCCTTTAGCTGAGCTAAATTCTGTAACATTTTATTGAAACTTACTGCTCTTTGGTTTCCTACAGATAGCCTAGCTTGAGTGCTCCAATACTCTTCCACACAAACATATCCTGACCTCACAGCTCTTGTTCTTGACACCTGTTGTTGAATTCATCTGAATTTGCCACTATAACTTTGTTAAACTAAAATATCACCTTACCAAATGTCCTAGTAGGTCCCCATATTTGAATTCCCATACTGGAGCCTGTAATCGATACACTTCAATTACATCCTCTTCTTTCACAACTGGGATAGCAGAGCCAGTGGGACAGAAGGTGTAACGAGCTTGGCAGTAAGGATCAGTTTTCGGACGGTAATCAAAGCGCCTGTGTTAAGAAAGAGAAGCACAATAAATAAGCAAAGCTTCATGGCTGGAGTAACTGTCTTGTGGCTTCCTAAGGGCCTGAATGACAGATTCCCAAAGACAGATTTCGTGATCCAGTTATTGCAGCACTTGCAGTACACAAGTTTGTAAGGTTGATGAGGGGCACATCTGCAGAAACAGGACTCAAGACATAAGAATGCAAGTCGTGTTGTACCCAGTGCTGACAGATCGCTCAGGAGTGGACATGATGTAGATTACAAGGGGTGACTCACACTGACAAAATCAGAGACACAGAGATGCTGAGTAGAAGACAATTTGACACCTGCCTCATAAACGTTCTAAGTTTTTCTACACAGGGATTGACCAGCTTGCTCTGGGGAAACTATGGAACAGTTTCCACGTTGGAGCTATTTTTACTGTAGAACATTGCCAATATCAGAAAGAAATACTCCATTCCACTATGCTACTTTAGATAAAGAGGTCTAAGCACTTATGATCACTGTTTCCATTCATCACTCCTACTAAACCTCAAAAAATGAAGACTGAATCTGCTTATGTACTGCACTACATACAAACAGAAAAAAAACATTTCTGACAGGTCTTCCTTTCCAAATTTTCTTCCAATTCACTCACCATATTTCACTTACACAGGGCTCCCATATTCCTGTTACCAAGACAGGCTAGTGTATGCTGCTTGCCCAGAGCACAGCGTCAGAGTCTAACACAGTTGCCCAGGGCTACTGAATGGCACAAATACCCCAGCCATGAGATGACTCAAGGTCACGGGACTTCCTGAGCCACAGCAAGGCCAGTAGCCCTGCTGAGACACTGTAGATTTTCCCTGTGGACTTTTCCTCCAAGCTTCCTGGGTATTTTAGTATGTCTACCTTTATGGTGTCCAGGACAGAGGGAGGGAGGTAGAGAGGCAGGAAGAGAGAAAGAAAGAGAGAGAGGGGGAGAGAACGGGAGAGAAAGTATTGCTACAAAAAGAACACTCAGTTAGTAAACAAAGACTTATGCCAGACCTGTTTCAAAACTGCACACCTTAAATTTTCTATTTCCCCTCCTTTTGCACCTTGCATGTAACAAGAACATTAAGAAGCATTAAACACATTTCTGGGTGTCTTACACTGACAGGCTTGTAGTCCAATTTTGACCATCCTGAGACCCAGTCTTGCAACAACTGAACTTGCTGGAAAACCTGACCCATTCGTGACTGCAAGACCGGCTCCTTCAAGCACCACTTGAAACAAACTTCACTGCTCGGAATTACTCAAGAGGCTTTCAGAACTTTAGGCAGGCACTAGATAGCAGTTAAACCATTACACCTCCCTTGACAAACAGCAAGCCCACACAAAATATACATGGAACCGTAGCCCTTCTCCTGAAGAGCCTCCTTTCCTTGGCACAATCAAAGGCACGGCTACTTGCTTCAGTAGAATGTGGTAAAATGCATTCTCCTGTTGTCCCAAACACCACCAAGCCTTCTTCTGAAGCCAAGGCAGTTCCAGAGCAGCGAATGGGATTTTGCGCCACTTCAACTGAAGCAAAAATAAACTTAAATTTAAAGAATAAAACAAACCACAGCCTGACTTCCTCATTACAACTTTTTTTGCTACTGCTTTCAGATCTGGAGTCCTCATTACAGCAAAGACATAGATCTGTTGGAACAGGTCCAGAGGAGACCATGGAGGTGATCAGAGGGCTGGAGCACCTCCCGTATGAGGGCAGGCGGAGAGAGTTTGAGTTCTTGAGTGCAGAGAAGAAAAGGCTCAGGGCAGACCTTCTGACAGCCATCCAGGACTTAAAGGGGAGGCTACTGGAAAGATGGGAGAGGGCTTTTTATGAGGGATTGCAGTGACAGATGTAGGAGGAACATTTTAAACTGAAAGAGGGGAGACTTAGATTAGATATTGGAAGGAATTTTTTTCCTGTGAAGGTAGGGAGGCACTGGGACAGGCTGCCCAGAGAGGTTGCGGATGCCCCATCCCTGGAGGTGTTCAAGGCCAGGTTGGATGAGGCTTTGAGCAACCTGATCCAGTGGAGTGTGTCCCTGGCCATGGCAGGGGGGTTGGAACTGGATGATCCATAAGGTCCCTCTGAACCCAAACCATTCCACGATGGCATTCGAAGCACTCTCTTGTGGGGCTGTGGGACGGGGTGAGCGCATCTCTCTCTAAGCCAGGGACTGGACAGCCCTTCCCTCCCCCTTCTAAAAATCATAGAATCACAGAATCACTAGGTTGGAAAGGACCCACTAGATCATCCGAGTCCAACCATTTCCATCAATCACTAAACCATTCCCCTTAGCACCTCGTCCACCCGTGCCTTAAACATCTCCAGGGATGGTGACACAACCACCTCCCTGGGCAGCCTGTGCCAGTGCCCAATGACCCTTTCTGTGAAATGTTTTTTCCTGATGGGAAGCCTGAACCTCCCCTGGCAGAGCTTGAGGCCATTCCCTCTTGTCCTGTCCCCTGTCATTTAGGAGAAGTGGCCAGCTGCCTCCTCTCCACAACCTCCTTTCAGGTAGTTGTAGAGAGCAATGAGGTCTCCCCTCAGCCTCCTCTTCTCCAGGCTAAACAACCCCAGCTCTCTCAGCCGCTCCTCATAAGGCCTGTTCTCCAGCCCCCTCACCCACTTCGTCGTTTTTCTCTGGACTCGCTCCAGAGCCTCAACATCCTTGTGGTGAGGGGCCCAGAACTGAACACAGGATTCGAGGTGCAAATACTGTAAGAAAAGATAAAAAAAAAAGGGGGGGGGGGAACACGACCCACAACCCCTACGGCCTCTTCAATCACTCACCGATAAGGCACCGGCCACCGCCGCTGCGTCCCCGAGAAACACGGCGCCAGGGCCACCAGCAGCAGCAGCAACAGCGAGCGGCGAGCGGCCACCATGGCAGCGACCGGGCGGGGCTGGAGGGCGAGGGGCCGCCTCCTAGGGAGGAGGGTGTTCCTCCTGCTCCAGGGTCGGAAAACCAGCTGGAGCGCAGTATGGTTTGGGTTGGAAGGGAACTTAAAGATCACGCAGTTCCACCCCACCCCTGCTGTGGGCAGGGACCTCTCCCGCCGGATCAGGTTGCTCAGAGCCTCATCCAGCCGGGCCCTGAACGCCTGCAGGGATGGGGCATCCCTGAAAAACATCCCTTGGCTGAACTGCGGTAACTCAGACAACTGTAGGTCGAGCTGGACAGACTGGACCCATGGACGGAGGCCTCTGGGATGAGGTTTAACAAGGCCAAGTGCCGGGTCCTGCGCTTGGGACACCACAACTCCACGCAGCATTATGGGCTTGGAAGAGTGATTGGAAAGCTGCCTGCCAGAAAGGGACCTGGGGGTGCTGGTCAACAGGGGCAGAACATGAGCCAGCAGTGTGTGCAGGTGGCCAAAAAGGTCAACAGCATCCTGGCTTGGATCAGCCATGGTCAGGGACACCATCCCTCCCCTCTCCTGCTGGCCACACCACATGAGGTCCTGGAGAGGCCGCACCTCGAATCCTGTGTTCAGTTTTGGGCCCCTCAGTACAAGAAAGACGTCGAGGAGCTGGAGCGTGTCCAGAGTAGGGCAATGGACCTGGGGAAGGGTCTGGAGCACAGGGGTTATGGGGAGCGGCTGAGGGAACTGGGACTGTATATTCTGGAGGAAAGAAGGCTGAGAAGAGACCTCATCATGCTTTACAGCGCCCTGAGAGGACACTGTAGCGAGGTGGGTGTTGGCCTCTTCTCCCAACTAGCAAGTGATGAGAGGAAATGGCCTCAAGTTGCATCAGGGGGGGTTTAGATTGGATATTGGGGGAAAATTTCTTTATTGAAAGAGTGGTGAAGCGTTGGAAGAGGCTGCACAGGGAAGTGGTGGAGTCGCCATCCCTGGAGGCATTCAAAAACTGTGTAGATGTGGCACTTCAGGACATGGTTTAGCAGACACGCTGGTGTTGGGCTGACAGTTGGACTTCATCTTAGAGGTCTTTTCCAACCTTAATGATTCTATGAATCTTTCAGTCTAGTTCAAGTATGTGTTAGCAGCTCAGAATGTGGTTCCAAGCATTGCTTTGGAGCTATTTAAAGACATTTCCTTACAAATGGAATTCACCGAGAGGGATGACCTCTGGGTTTAGAGCTGTCATGGAGAAGTGAGGCCTCACCAAATGACAGAAAGGCTTTTGCACTGATGGACCATGTAGCCCCGAGCCTCTTTGGGCTGCCCAGGAGCCTTGTCTGAAGCCTTTCAGGGCTTCAGCATGAGTTCATGTACCAATCACCCATTTCAGGATTCTTATTCAGATTAGAACAGCTTGGTTTATATAGATTAATTCTCTCTCTTTTTTTTTTTTTAAGACAATACCAAGAACTATCTTTAAGATGAACTCTGGCTAAGAGAAACAGTGAAAACAGGACAGGTTTGCCAGCAGCAGCCCTGCCGCAAACATGGCTTTTTCCAGCTCTGTAGAGAAGGGGAGAAGGAAGAGAAGGAAGGGGAGAAGGAAGAGGAGAAGGACGAGGAGGAGAAGGAATAGCAGGAGGAGGAAAAGGAAGAGGAGGAGGAAGAGGGGAAGAAGAAAGAGAAGGAGGGGGAAAAGGAAGAGGGGGGGGGAAAAGGAAGAGGAGGAGAAGGAAGAGAAGGAGGAAAAGAAAGAGGAGGAGGAGGAAAAGAAAGAGGAGGAGAAGGAAGAAGAAGTAGAGGAGTAGAAGGAGGAGGAAGAGGTGAAAGAAGAGGAAGAGAAGGAGGAGGAGGAGGAAGGGGAAGAGAAGGAAGAGGAGGAGAAGAAAGAGGAAGAGGAGGTGAAAGAGAAGGAAGAGGAGGAGCCCCGGGACTGAGGGCGCTGCCATGGGCAAGCGGGTGGCCGTGGTTCTCGCCGGCTGCGGCGTCTTCGATGGCAGCGAGATCCACGAGGCCTCGGCGGCGCTGGTTCATCTGAGCCGCGGCGGCGCGGAGGTAGCGGGGTCCCGGTCCCGGGGGCGGCTGCGTCTCCTCCATTTTCTTGCGCCCCTCGGCATCCCCGTCTGGGCTTCCCCCCACCCTCAGCCCGGGATTCGCCACCCCGCGGCTGCCGCTGCTTGGGGGATAGGAGCCTCTCCTGCTTTTTCCCACCGCCGGAGGAAAGCAGGGCGGGGGAGGTGGTTCTGCCCCTCCGCTGCGCTCTGGGGAGACCACGCCGGGAATATCGAGCCCAGCTCCGGAGCCCTCAGGGCAGGAACACAGACCTGTGCAGAGGAGGCACCTGTCCTCGCTCGGGGCCCCAGGCTGTGGCGAGGCAGGAGACACAGACCTCATATTCTTCTAAGCAGCGCGGCGTGCAGAATCATAGAATCATAGAATCACTGGGCTGGAAAGGACCCACTGGATCATCCGAGTCCACCCATTCCTATCAATCACTAAACCATGCCCCTCAGCAACTCATCGACCTGTCTTTTAAACACCTCCAGGGATGGTGACCCAACCACCTCCCTGGGCAGCCTGTGCCAGTGCCCAATGACCCTTTCCGTGAAATGTTTTTTCCTGATGTCAAGCCTGAACCTCCCCTGGCGGAGCTTGAGGCCATTGCCTCTTGTCCTGTCCCCTGTCATTTAGGAGAAGAGGCCAGCACCCTCCTCTCCACAACGTCCTTTCAGGTAGTTGTAGAGAGCAATGAGGTCACCCCTCAGCCTCCTCTTCTCCAGGCTAAACAACCCCAGCTCTCTCAGCCGTTCCTCATAAGGCCTGTTCTCCAGCCCCCTCACTAGCTTCGTCGTTTTTCTCTGGACTCGCTCCAGAGCCTCAACATCCTTCTTGTGGTGAGGGGCCCAGAACTGAACACAGTATTCGAGGAGCGATCTCACCAGTGCCGAGTACAGAGGGAGAATAACCTCCCTGGACCTGCTGGTCACGCCGTTTCTGATACAAGCCAAGAAGTCAAATTTAGAAAGTACACTGGCTTCTCTCTTCCAGTCTGATTTTTTTTATACAGCTATTCAGTTCCCGAATTAAGAAAGCAAACAGGATGTTTTGTTTTGTTTCTTTCACAGAATCACTGGTTTGGAAAAGACCTGCTGGATCATTGAGTCCAACCATTTTGCACCCACACTCTCATTCCCAGGCAGGTTTTCCCAGATTGGCTTTCTCATGCACTCAAGATTCTTGTTCAGAGCGCTTGGTCTTTTAATCATGTTTATTCTGATATGCTTGGTACCAGCTTCATGCTTTATCTTAGTCCCAATTAATCTTCCATATAATTGGCGTCGCTCCCACGGCTACCAAAGTGATCAAAGGGTTGAAACACCTCCTGTATGAGGACAGGCTGAGAGAGTTGGTGATGTTCAGCCTGGAGAAGAGAAGACTCTGCCGAGGAGACCTTTTCGCAGCCTTTCAATACTTGAAGGGGGCTTATAAGAAAGATGGGGAAAAGCTTTTTAGCAGGGCCTGTAGCAATAGGACAAAGGGTAATGTTTTTTTTCGCTGAGGGTGGTGGAACAATAGAACAAGTTGTCTGGAGAGGTGGTAAGATGCTCCATCACTGAAAACTTTCAGGATCAGCTTGGATGGGTCTCTGAGCAACGTGATCTAGTTGAAGATGACCCTGCTTACTGCAGGTGGGGTTGGACTATATGGTGTTCATTCCAACCTCAACCATTCTATGCTTCTGTGATTCTGTTGAGCCATGACTTCTCTCCTTATCTTATGCCCTCCTTCCTCAAGGATATACCTGTTCCCCTGACAGGAGCAGCGGTCCCACACGGGCAGCTGAACCTGGGAGCCAGGAGTGGCAAGAGACCTTGCCCTGGCCTCTGTTACCAGCCATCTGCTCCAGGCTGCAGGGACCTGGAGATGAGACCCACTTAACTTTCCAGATTTGCTTTCCAATTGCTTTTGCAGAAGTCAGGTGCTCATCCCAGCTCAAGCTGGCCTCCTTGTTTTCCTCTAGCTGGGCTTTTTCAGTTACTGGGATTCCTTGGAGAAGCCTGGACCAGGATGTGATGGTGCGGTGCTTTGGTCCCAGCTGTGGCTTTGCATAGCAGATGGTGTTGGCTTTCTGATGGCTTAGGTGTTGGATGGTAACAACAGCATTCCCACATTTATCACAAAATGGTCTTCTAAAATTAACTAAAGTGGTGACTGCTGAGGAGTCTCCAAAGCAAGCGTCAAAAGAGATGTATAGAAACAGCACCTTTTTTGTGGAATTTTGTATTTTTGATGGAACTTTCCCTTTTTGTACCTAGCCAGGCTGGATGGGTCTTTGAGCAGCCTGATATAGTGGAAGGTGTCCCTGCCCATGGCAAGGGTTTGAAACTCGATCTTTAAGGACTCTTCCAACCCAAACCATTCTATGATTCTATCAAAATACTTGTTTCCTTGTTTTGTTTTTCTTTCCTGGTACCAGTCTCCACAAAATTGAGTAGCTCTAGTGTCAGGAGTAGAAATGCTTATGAAGTTTGCTTCTTCCTCTTTTAACCTTTTTTTAAACACGTTTTAGCACCCTAATTTAACAGTTGAGGGCAGTATTTCTGCAGATTCGTCTGTGTGTCCAGTCAGGCTGCTAATGTAAATTGTGGTACTGTTTGTCCTTGAGTTTATCCACAGAGGAGATATCTGCAGGCCCTGGCAAAATCTGCAGGCCCTGGCAAACCCATAAGCTTAATATTGGTGTAAGAATGCGTTCCTGTCAAAAAGCTGCAGGCATAGGATGGGGAGAGTGGCTGGGTTTACGCATCCTAATATGTTATCTGTCACTTTAGGTATTTAATGCAGTAGATTCATCTAGTGAAATCTACTTCCTTTGGATAAGAGACTTGAGGAACAAAGAATGTTTTCATTAAAAGATCATTGTCACCAATATGTATGAGTTCTGTTTACATTCTCAAAATTGCTTTGTCTCTGTATTCTAGGTGAAGATATTTGCCCCCAACATTGAGCAAAGGGATGTAGTCAATCACCTAAAAGGGAGTCCAGCAGAAGAGAAGAGAAATGTGTTAGTTGAGAGTGCCAGATTAGCAAGAGGGAATATTCAGGATTTGGCTGAACTGAAAGCTAGTGAATTCGATGCGGTCATTTTCCCTGGTAGGTGCTTTCAGAAGAAAATAATTTGTGGTTCTTCAGTTGTAACTTATTTGCATTCACTACTTCCATTTTTAAAAAATCTGCTTAGAAAATAAATTACACTCTTGAATTTGAGAGGTATGTGTTTTTTTCTTTTTACTTATTTTCTTTTGAGGATGAGAAAATGTTTTAGCAAGCTTTCACGGGCTGACAGTTTATTTATTAATTTAGAGTTAATTAATTCAAAATGCTAGAGTGTTCTTTTTGATGTGAAATTATACATCACATTGTTCATTCTTTCTAAAAATTGTGAAAACTTCAGTACCTATTTGTGGTACTGAAAGACACTGACTAGAGTAGAAAAGTAAGAAAGTAAGGCCAGAACTTGATGTTATGCCAATACCTTAACTTTAGGGCCTCTAAAAGGTTGCTAAGTAGATTATATATACTCAGATAGGAGTACATTTTGTATCTAGTCTGCTGCTGATCAAGTTATACTAAACATATTTATGGATAATTTTTATTTATAGACCACAAAATTGCCTTTCAGATGGAAGTAATTGTAATCACTTTAGAAATGAAGAAATTGAAATGTCACAAGGAAATTGTGACTGGTTGAAGATTGCTTTCCAGAACATTCATAGGGCTGTTACATATTACCTTTACGACTGTGCCCAAGTGTTAGTTTTGAAGTTGTTCCATTGTCTTTCTGTTGTAAGGCCAGCAGAGGGAGGATGTGTATAACGCAGAGAATCGCACTTCTGACACTAAAATGAGTGGGAGACATCAGGACTGATCAGGGCACAGAGGCTAGCATGTATTTTCTGCATTAATTTCATGCTGTTATAACCCTGATGCAGGGGAGTTGCTGTCATAACTGTTAGAGGGGAAATAACCCTGTTGACTTTTAAAGTTAAAATCTTATCTCAAGAGAGTCCAGATAAAGTGAGCAAAGAGTGTAAGGAAAAATAATAAAAATGCAAATCTTCTTCATGTCATCCACTGCAATTCTTGTGGAATTTTCTGTTTGTTTATTGTAGAAAAGTTAATGTTGTGTACATTCCATAAGGAATCAACTATAATGGATTGCTGCACTCAGTAATAATCTTTTTACTTTGATCATTCTGATGGTTATAAATCCAGTAAATGAAGATGCTGTAAAATATAATCTGCTTGTAACATTAAACGAAGATTAAATGCAAGTAAAGGATTGTCATAACTAATTTCTAGAAAGACACATTCAACATTATTTTTAATAGTATTTTATTATTCACAAGTGGTATGTCTCAGAATATCATGTTGCCAGTTCCTTTTTATGTAATGCAAATTTTGTTTTTATTATGTTAAATTTTATATTTTGTAAGGTCTAAAAAGAATTCTAAGTGGGGAAAAAGTCTCTGTAATTGTTTAAGTATTGAACTAAAACTTGAGTCAAATTGTTGTAGAGTGAAAATACTGCTTACATTCTTATAAATTGCACCCTCTGCTTTTAACTTTCATTGGCTTTTCTTCTAATCCCTCTCTTGCATATCAAGGGGTGCATATTAGATGGTGCAGCTTTTCTAGTCACCAGCAAATGAATGTGAGCTTTCTTGTTTCTCTGTTTTTACTCATTGATGCAAAGTTAAGCTTTTTGACCTATGTAACATACATGGTATAAAAAAATCTGCACTTAAACATTTAACTTTATAAACCTGTCATGTTTCATGTGTTGAAAGCTTTCAGTATAATAACTTCACCAAGCTACATATGTCATGATTATATTGTAAAGAAGAACTTCTTTCTGTTATTGGATTTAGTGGCTTTTAGCAGTGTCTCACATTTGAGCTTTTGTTTTTTGGTTTTCTTTTAGGTGGTTTTGATGTAGCAAAGAACCTGTGTTCCTGGGCTGTAGATGGCAAGAACTGCACTGTCAATGAGCACGTGCACTCCACACTCCAAGCTTTCCACAGTGCCAAAAAGCCCATTGGATTGTGCTGCATATCACCAGTTCTGGCAGCTAAAGTGTTTCCTGGTTGTGAGGTCACAGTCGGCCAAGATAAAAACGTGGATGGAAGGTAAGGAGAAAATGGGTGGAGATAATTTACATGAGAATTAGGATTAGAACATGGCCGGTCTTCTGTGCAGAGGTCCAAGGTCTCTGATGCCTTGAGTACCTTATTATTGAAATTTCTTCACTTATTTCAAATTTTCACTTGCATAATAATATTATAATAATAGTGGAAGCATAATAGCACAGCACTTTCAGGGCAGACAAACTGAATCTGTGAGGTCAGGTGACTTGTCTGCTACGATGGTGGAAATATGTCAGTCTTTGATGTATTCTGTGGTATCAACATCTGCAGACACATGACAATTAACAGTATGAAAAGTCTAGGTAGCCTCATCTCTCGCTGAAGTCATCAGTCTGTGAGCTACTGGAAGTAACATAGGCTCCAGCACTGACTTTGTTGTTCAGTATATGTGTTAATGAGTCACTGGACATGGTACGTGTCAGTCCTAAAGGTGACAGAACACAATGACTTTTACAGAGCCATAGCTGTGCAAACACGCAGGTGACCAAGGATATCAAGTTATTTTTTTAACATTATATTCATGATTAATAGTGTGATAGATTTTAGGTCATGTTAAGTGAAAGGGAATTTGTATACTCAATGCCTTTGAAGGCTATGATTCATGTTACAAACATGCAAATGAAGAATAGGCATCTGATCATGTGGAACTGAAAAACTGTACCCTGTGGTAGTTTGAGTTGCTGTTTAAATTGCATGTTTGGGGATTTTTGATAAAGTTTTTCTGGAAGAAGTGGTTTGAGGCCATTTTCAGGGGTACAGGCGAGAACAGGGCCTGCCATAAGTCAGTGCTTCTTCAAGGACTGTCAGCTCCTGATGTAACTTCTGAATGGAATTTCATATCAGCAGCAATAGTGAGGGATTGCCTCTGTTCCTACCTTATCGTCAGAAAAAAAAATAATCTCTGCAGAATCCCAGTGGAGGTGCTGGAAAAGGTCTATCGTGTCTGCAAGTTCAGCCAGCACCTTTCACACTTCAGAGAATTGATTATGGCTGTGCTTGGTATCATCATGTAAACTTATTGAAAGATTGTTAAAACCAGACATGTCCCTGCATTTCAGGTGTTGTTTTCAAAGGAATCGGATCACTTGTGTCCATAGAGGATGAGAAAACCTGACAGTTGAAGTCTGACTCACTTGTCACCGTCAACTAAATCACTTAAATATTTATTGTAGTTCTGTCATTCAAGTTATGTTGGCAGAACTTTTAAGGCTGTATCCTCTCTTATGTTACCTATTATCTTTTTATTTACAGATTCCCTGATGCTGAAACAGCATCTGCTATAACAGAGCTTGGATGTAAGCACGTTTGCAAAAATGTAAATGAATCCCATGTGGATAAAGCCAATAAAATCATTACTACCTGTGCATTCATGTGCAAGGCTCCTCTGCATGAAATCTTTGATGGAATTGGAACAATGGTACAAGAAGTCCTGAAACTTGCCTGACTGGAAGCGTACAGACTTCTGCAAGGAAATCACTTTAGTTAGGCATAAGCATTAAGCTTACTTCGATTGTATAAATAAAATAATGCAACTACTAAACTTCACAGTTCTTGGTTTGTTTCGGTTTGTGGGTTTTTTTTCTTTAAATCTGTAATACATCACAGAATCACAGAATAACCAGGTTGGAAGAGACCCACCGGATCACCGAGTCCAACCGTTCCTACCAAACACTAAACCATATCCCTCAGCACCTCGTCCACCCGTGCCTTAAACACCTCCAGGGAAGGTGACTCAACCACCTCCCTGGGCAGCCTGTTCCAGTGCCCAATGACCCTTTCTGTAAAGAATTTTTTCCTAACGTCTAGCCTAAACCTCCCCTGGCGGAGCTTGAGGCCATCAAATGGTTATTGCTAAGCTTATCCTGTTATTTCTCTTTTAAAGTAGAAGGCACATGCTAAAGGCTGTTGTGTTGGTTGTGAGGATGGGGGGGGTGGGGGGGTTACCCTTCTTTTCCCCTGTGGATCTGAATGAATGCATTCAGTCTTGATAAGATAGTATAAGAACCCTCCTCATCCAGTGGGGTTTTATCACATCGCTAATAATTGTTAGCAATTCACATTTGGGATTACCCAGTTATTATTGCAGGTGAAATAGAATGAACTCTGCTTTCTAATGTGAAGGGGGAAAGAAAAAAAAATGATGTTTGGGCTTTTTTTTTCTTCCCTTGTGAGTCTTTCAGCAAACGTAACTAATGGACTTCTGAAATTTTTGCAGAGCTACCAACTTTATGAACCAAGAGACAGAGGTTTAAGTGCAAATGAAGATGTATATGGCAAAGACACAACTTTTGCTCTAATAAATGAAAGAAATTGAAGTTTATTTATGTTGTGGTTTAACCCCAGCAGGTAACTAAGCACCACGTAGCCGCTTGCTCACTCACCCCTGGTGGAATGGAGGAGTGAATTTAGAAGAGTTTAAAAGAGAGAAAACTTGTGGGCTGAGATAAAGGCAGTTTAATAGGCAAAGCCAAAGCTATGCAAGTAAGCAAAGTAAAACAAATAATTTATTTGCTACTTGCCAGTGGCAGGCAGGTATTCAACCATCTCCAGGAAAGCAGGGCTCCATCACACTCCATCACTCCAAATGTCCTCCCTTCCTTCTTCTTCCAGCTTTATACACTCATGTATTGGGTTTGTGTAGCAAGGGAGCTGCAGGGGTGGGCTTTTGCGAGCAGCTGCTAGAAACTTCCTCAATGTCTGACAGAGCACATGCCAGCTGGCTCCAAAACAGACCTACCATTGGTGAAGTCTGAGCTCATCAGTGATGGTGGTGGTACTCTAGGATAACATTTAAGAACGGGGGAGAAAAATGTAGACGTCAGCAGTTGCAGACAGAGAGAGTAGTGAGAATATGTGAAAGGAACAACTGCAGACACAAAAGTCAGTGAAGAAGAAGGAGGAGGAGGTGCTCCAGATGCTGGAGTGGAGATTCCCCTGCTGCTTGTGGTGCAGACCATGGTGAGACAGGCTGTCCCCCTGCAACCCATGGAGGTTAACAGTGGAGCAGATACCCACCTGCAGCCTGTTGAGGACCTCACACTTGAAGCAGGTGGCTACCTGAAGGAGGCTGTAGCTCTGTGGAAAGCCCACACTGGAGGAGATTCTTGGCAGGACCTGTGGAGAAAGGAGGCTGTGCTGGAGCAGGGTTGCTGGCAGTACTTGTGACCCTCTGGGGGACACACGCAGGAGCAGACTGTTCCTGAAGGACTGCACTGTGTGGGAATGGAGAACTGTAGCCTGTGGGAAGGACTCACATTAGAGAAGTTCATGGAGTGACACCATTCTTGAGGAGGGGACAAGTGTGAGTAGTCTTCCCCCTGTAAAGGAAGAAGTGGCAGAGAAAACATTTGATGAACTGACGACAACCCCCACGCCTTGTTCCTCTGTGCTGCCTGAGGGAGGAGGTAGAGAACTTGTGAGTAAAGTTAAGCCCAGAAAGAAGGGCTATTTGAGGGGAAGGTGTTTTAAGATTTAGTTCTTATTTCTCATTATCCTACTCTGATTTATTGGTAATAAATTATTTTTTTCCCAAGCCCAGTCTGGTCTACCTGTAGTGGTAATGGGTAAGCGATCTCTCTCTGTCCTTATCTTAACCCATGAGCACTTTGATGTATTTTGTTGAGCTGAGGAGGGGGAATGATAGAGAGAGTTTAGTGGGCACCTGGTGTCAAGCTGGGGTCAACCCACCACAGCTGAGCATGACGTCCTTCAGTGAGGAATATCCCTTTTGTCTGTTAGGGTCTGCCATGTCCCCTCCCAACTTCTTATGCAACCTCAGCCTGCTCTGTTGGTGGGGTGAGAAGCAGAAAAGTCTTTGATTCTGTGTAAGCCCTGGCCAGCAACATCCAAAACATCCCTGTATTATCAACCCTGTTTCCAGCACAAACCCAAAATGCGGCCTCATTTTCTTTCTACTAGGAAGAAAATTAACTCTATTCCAGCCAAAAGCAGCACAAGTTAGGAAAGTGGATAAACTTTATTTTGTGACTTTTTCCATACATATTTTAACGCTCCAAGGAAGATACATTTTATGTATGTTAGAAGACATGCTTTGATCTTACAAACGTGACCAAAGGTCATCAGTCTCTCTTAGAAGAACAATCTGGCAAGGCTTTGTTCTCGTGAAGGAACTAAAATTCCCCAGAGTTCATTATCAAGGGAAGTTGATTGTCACTGTGGATGCTTAATGGTCACAGCACAAGAAAGTGTTCTGGTGCTCACAGGTCTCTGGCAGTCATAATGAGGGTACCGTAGCTCATGCTTTGCAGTGCCTGAAGTAATCTAACTCTGTCGTTCCTAATTAGTGCTAATTAAGAGTTGTTGAGTGAGCACCTTGTGACTGGATCAAGAATGCAGCAGGAACAAACCTGCACCACACAGCAGCCAAAAGATGGAACTGGGAAATAACACTTTTGTGACGAGGAGGGTTGAATTGTTCCTCTTGCTCAGCAGGCATGATCAGGAAGGGTGCTAACATTTACCTTGTCAATGCAAGGCCAATCATTATAGCAAAGCTTGATGTATCAAGTGCTACCATTCTATTTGTACGCCGTGCTTATTTTAGCACAAATATCAAAGCTGGGATATAAGATATGGCCTCTTCAAGGAGGCTTTAGAGCTAAACCTAGAGAAATATATATATAAAGGTTTTTATTCTCTGTCCTTCTCACAGTGATGTTTCTCACAGAGATGGCATTTGGATACTCCTTCAGAATGTGGATTTTCTTTATGGAGTTATATAGCAAAAACAGAACATGAAGACTTTTTTTTGGCAGAAGAGTAGGGAATTTGTGTCATGAGCAAGCACTACTCTGCCTCTAGAGGTATATGGATAATTGAAGTTGACTGCGTCAGCAAAGGATCTTCTGTTCAGCGTGACTGAGCCGTGCACATAATTGCTAAGTTATTTATTTAGTCAAAACCCACAATATTGGACTAAGCATGGCTCTTGTCTTAGAAGAGTCCGATTTAAAGCGGCTTGAATCACTAAATAAGATATTGTCCTGAATTTTGTTTGCTTTGTGAACAGTGTCTAGCTCTTAGTTGGAACATCTAAAGGAAGCACAGCTTCTCCGAAAGTGCTCTAGCTGACTGTCCTGATAAAAATGTACTTAACACAGAACAATCCTCTACTTTTTCCAGGTTGTACACAGTCTCTATGATGCCTTCTGTGGCTTCTGCAGGCAGGACACTAGAAGCATTGGACTGAAACTTTTTCTCCAAGTCTTCCTTTTTCAGGGGTTTCCTCCAGTGTCCATAGAATGTATCACAGCGGTCGCTGATTGTGGTGCCATCCCGAAGTGTGACACTCACCTCACAGTAAAGGCTTTCAAAGCTGGGTGTATTATCAGTAGGGTGCTCTAGGTGTGTTTTGCCAAGGAGCTCCCTTAAGGCTGGCCGGTGAATGTTCTCATTGGCAAAGGACTGGACTGACATGCTGCCATCCAGCAAAGCAGAGCATGCAACAAACTGGAAGGAGTGTCGAGCTTCATGCTCTGAGGTAGGGCTGGGTCTGTTCACGTATTTGACTTCTGGGACTTTCAGAATGACTTTCTCAATTTTATCAAGGGGGAGCAAGTTGTCACAGCTCTCCACAAGTTTCCTCCTAACAGAAGATGCTGCGTCCGCCACCCAATGCGTTCCAAGATGAGCAGGAAAGCGTTTGATGGCCACGTCTTGTTGGTCTAACAGCCAGGGATAGGACTGCAAGTTTGGCAGAGTCTGTGGGTTGTAATCTGTGTAAAAGGCACCTATCCCTGACTCCATATCCAAGATCTGTTTGTTTCCTTGAAGGCCCTGGGATGCTAAGCAAGCTGCTTCCAGTCCGTGCTTGGCAGCATTGCCAACGTGGAGGGGTTTTGTTTGGGTTGCTGCATTAGCCAGTGGGGCACCTGCATAAGAGGCAGCAATAGCCAAAGTGTTTTTACATTTCAGCCGGTCAAAAGCTAGCAGTTTGGCACAAGCTGCTGCACTTCCCATCGTACCAACCACAGTTGGTGGGTGAAACCTGAGAAAACAAAATTTCTTCGTTATTGTATTTCAAAAAGTCACCTGAACTTACTATACAGACAAGCTCCAGTTTTCTTTCACTGCTATAGAAGGTGAATTGGATCATGAAGAAACAGACATTCAGCATTTGTGTGCAGTTCTAATGGAAAAAGTTGTTACTATTCCCTAAGAACAAGTTAAACAGGAATAGTACGACTTACAATAACCTTCCCCAGTAAGCAACTGAAATATTAGAATTGCTCATTCTTCAAGGCATACTGAATAGAATGATGGGAAAAGGGTCAAAGTTCATAGTCATCTATAAATTATCTGCAAATAATTTATAGTCATCTATAAATCATACATATTGGAGGAGCCAAGTTTTGTTATTATGAATGTTTTGCAGAACTGGTAGAAGGAACACACAGAAAATAGCAAAAAGACATCTAGGCCAACCCACACTTCAAGGCTTTCTCCTAAAGCGCTTCCTGTCATCTTGGGCTCTGCTCTGAGCCGAGCGCCAGTGACTGCTTTCTTCCCAGAATAAGCTGCTGTTTGCAAGAGAGGCATGACCATATGTATTCATGACTGCCTGGGACCTCCGTTCTTAAACATTGTCCTTTTTGCTGCTGTTTTTAATTCATTGGGAGATCATCACATCCTTGCGAACTGATCAAGGCTATAAGAGAGAAATCTAATAGCTAAGCTGTAAGGAGTCATGGAAGTGTATTAAGATGAACCTTTCCTAAATTTCATAGAATTATAGAATGGTTTGAGTTGGAGGGGACCTTAAAGATCATCCAGTTCCAACTCCTGTGCCATGGACACATATGAACTGTGTCATTAGTATTTTAACTGTAATTTAGGAAAGTATATTAACATTGAGAAAAAAAAAACATTTTTCAGTCAAATATCTACTTGGATCTATGTACCTCTTTGGAATATTCCTGGCTTCGCTGGAGAAGCGCAGTAGCCTGCCTTGCACTTCAATTCCCACATTGAAAGCTAAGAGCAGATCAAGACCTGAGATTTTTTTCTTCTGAGGAAAGGCCTCTGAGAGTGCAATCAATGCAGGGAGGATGGCTCCGGATGGGTGTGTGGCTGGATGCCATGTATCGTCAAAATCCATTGAGTGCACCTAAAGGAAAGGGAAATCATGATTTGTCATCAGAAATAAACCTCACTTGAAAAGATAGTCTCAGTCAAACAAAACTACTGTAACTTGTATAAAACAGAATTGAAGATCTAGATTTTCCTTACAAAGCAAAACTTAAGAAGTCTTTATTTTAAAGACCTTTACTCTCAACTTGGCTCCATAAGAAGTGGGGATGCAATACAAATGTTGCCTCAAAGGAGGCATAAGTCTAAAACCAGTACGGCAATGATTCTTCTTTCGTACATTAGACTTTTGCTGCTTTAATCAGATTGGTTCTAGGCCAGTTCTAGCAGTTCTAGGCCCACCAAGTGAATGGTGAATTTTCACTTCCTCACAAACAGTATATAATGTAATGAAATTACTTCCCCAGTGATGCAACAGATGCTGCTGTTAGGGTTCACACTGTTAAAGTTGTAGCAGTCGAATCCATACTGCTAACTGAATGTTGCATCATCAGAACAACTTCTCTAGTGCAACAATCCACAGGAACAAGCCTGCAAATGTGTATGAGGCTTTAGCCTGAATTTTCAGCATGTTGAAATGAAGACTTGTCAGACTTCTTGGGATTGCTAGGAGTAGGAGAAAGCTACAGTCTTAAAACTGGGATGAGCTGCTTAGTCCTCAAGAGTATGCAGGGAGGTTCCTCACCTTTCCCATGCCCAGAGTCCAGCTGCTGGGGAGGATTTTGGGCATTCCCAGTATGGCATAAGCTGCTGTCCTGGTAGCAGACTGCTCCCAGCAGTGTAGTCAGCATTTACTATGTGCTGATTGTTGGAAATGCCACTCCCCAGCACCAGGTTTTGAGAACCCCCAAGGACTTGAGATCATCAGAGGCAACATTTTTAGTAATATAATAGTGCCTCCAAAGCTGAACTTCAACACCTATTCACCTGCGTCTTACTTCAGAGGAAACTGGGAAAATGGTCAGGGTCCCCTGAGCTTGCCCCGTAATATTGGGAATACATGCTTCTGAGTACTGCATTTCTGAACAGAGAGAAAATCCAGTCTCTGTCCTGAAGAACTTTGGTGCCAGCTGGGAAGGTGCCCTGAAGTTCAGGAAAAGGAAAGTTGTGCCCCGTCCTCAGTGAGATGTGTTCCTGGCGTCTTCAATAAGGCTTAGAATTGACCCGTGGCTGAGCTGTAAACTGAAATGATCATATAACTCCTAAGAGACAGATTTGAATATCACATGGGCTGCTAGGACCTGAGAGGTACCAGATCTCATTTCCGAGGTAATTTTCTCTACATTGGAAATGAAGTTCCAAATTGGACCTCTGATCTTGTCGTCACACTAATTTAGATAGGCTTAGTATTACCATTTCCTTGGCTGGTCACCTTCCCTAATTTTGCATAATTGCTTAATTTGTCAACCCTACTTCTTGTGCATCTTTCAACTTCAAATAGTTCCAGCCTCAATCTGAATTTAGGTAAAAGTCTGGGGAATGAGTTATTGCTTTAATGACAAAGTATGTGTCCAAAATACATACTTGGCTTTTGAAAACGGTGTAACTGAAGATTAAATTGTCTTGTGATATTATATGTGTGTATGTATATGTGCATCTGTCTCTATCAGTGTCTTTCTGTAACTATACTTTGCCACTTGGCATGAAATTTGGATCCCAGTGAAATCAGTGAGAGCTAGAGTATCTCTTTGTAATGTGGCTGTAGCAAGGTGTAACAAGCTGTAGAGCTCTGACTAGCCCCAAGTACCACACAAAAGGTAAGAGATGCTCTTGAGTTGGATCAGATTTACGTTAGACCTTGAACTCAGTCTCATTGCAAGAAAGCGAAGCACATCAGGAGAACAGCCTACTAAAATAAAGATTTTTAGGAGCATTCTGTTCTCTCTAGTGCAAGAATGGCATCAATTAGTGTGATTTAAGAGCAAATAAAAGAGCATCGCTTACAGCCACTCCATTCACGAAAGCTGCATACAGAGGAGGCAGTCGGAAATCCAAGTGGCCCCAGATGGTGCTGGATGTATCTGAGCTGTAGATCTGAAACAAATTGACATCAATTAATTCAAAGTCCTGAACCCAAGAATGTAACTGAGATCAGACCGTACCCTCTTGGGACTCAACTGTTCTCTTTAATGAGAAAAAAATCAGTTCTTTCAGAAAGTATGAAAAGAAACTCAGTTTCCTGTTGACTCACGTCCCTTTTCACCTAAACAGACCTCAGGGGAAGACCAACATCATCCATCTGGCCATTCAACACCTTCACACAATCTCTGGCCATTTATGTCCCTTCTCACCACCCATCGGCAGTTCCCTTAGGATTGTCAACATCTTGTCGGATGTGATGATCTTAGAGGTCTTTTCTGACCTTAATGATTCTATGATTGTTACGGAAGATGTCCAGTTAAGGGTTCTGCTTCCTTCATTTTAGTAAGCCCCTAAGTAAATGTTGCATGGCCTCCTGATGCTGGTATCCCCATGGTCTGAAAGCTGCTGTTCCTTTCCTTTTGCTGTGCAGATCTTTTAGCCAATGAAGATATCTTTATGGAATTAAATAAAAGGGCATAAATTACCACAGTTTGGGAAGTAGGGATCTCTGTGCAAAGAGGTTCACTGGCGTACAAAGCTCTGGAGCCCAGGTCCAACTAGTCAGTCTGACCGATGAAACAGTGGGCTAAACTCATTGGTGCAGTCCTGCATTAGGGAGGCTTCTCCTTAGGGTAAGGTGCTCCTCTAGTTTAAGGAGAGCAAGACTGGAGAAGAAATGTGACTAACGTACCTCAGACAACTATTATGTTTTGTGAACTGGAAGTAACCCACTACTAACTTTCCATCTCCTGGTTTTGCATGTCTGGTGAGAAGTGATATTTACTTTGCTGATGTTTTTAAGAAAATCTCATGAGTGAAAGAAAGGAAGGGATTCTTTGGATTAACTGTGTTTGCAGTGGGGTATCTTAGCATACAAACTGTTACACAGAGTTTTTGTCCATCCAGAGTTAAAAGTAACCCAAGAAATCAAGTTTCCCTGTCTCCAGTGGGAAGAACACTGTGTCTCTCTTTCCATCCCCAGAAGAATTTTGTCATGACAAAGTTTCCCCTTATAGCCCAAATTTTTCCTTGCTTTTCTGAAAGCTAAATCTTCAGGTGTGCTTTGAATGCCAGATCTCTTACCTTGCTGTACTGAGTCACTTTGTGGCAGACCTCGGTGCTGGTACCCAGAAGCCCCACTCCAAGGGTATCCAGAATCATTCTCTTGCTTCTCTGAATAACTTGGTCTGTCAAGTGATTTGCATTCAAACCATGAATCACATTGGCAAAATTTCCTGTAATTGTCTGTGGGGATAAAAAAAAAAAGTAGATAATTTTTTTTTTCCTTTGAGTTTCAGGCTACTGCTTAGCATTCTGTTGTGTTGTTCTGTTGTTCTTCCCCTGCTTATGTGTGATGCAGCAATGCTAAGGTTTGAATTCTTCCTCTTTTTATTCCCAAAAGTGCTATAGTGTTACTTATATTTTATTTATACTCTCATCAAGTCTGTTCTGCATTTCTGCTGTCTCCTCCCTGACTTGAGTCCTTGAAGGTAAGCACTGCAGGTCATGAAACTTTGCAAGACACAGATACATAGATGTAGATCTCTATACACACAAACATATATATATAAGAAATAGAAGCAAATACATCTGGCTTTCCACATCACCTTCATATTCCTATTGATATCAGCTAAAAAGTGCCATTTCAATCCAGTGCAGCCACTGCCACACAACGAGGCAGGATTTAATTTCCCTGAGTAGCTGAATTACTATCACAAATCTTTCTGAGCTGGGAGCTCAGTGGGAGGCAGGACTTGGCAGCTCTATCTCACACCCATTGCTCCTACTACCTCCCAGCTCCCATTGAATTTATGCTCAGGTGGAGTCCCAGCTTTTCTCCAAGACAAGATCTCACTTCTTGGAATGTCAGTGGCTACTTTTTCCTGGCTTTTGCTGGTCTGGGAATTATGTTTCTATATATATATATATATATTATTTTTTTTTTCCTATTGAGAATTGACCCAGTACACAAATTCAGCCTGCTTCTTGGCTGGAGCTGTTAGCTGCTGTTAAGATCTCTATTAGAAACTAATCTAGAACTTCCACCCTCTGACCATTAGAAACTTTTTCCTGTTGAGGTATATATTACTTACAACCAATCTATGCACATGCTTGCTCTTTTTATACTGGCATTACTGAATATAGCCCTTTTCTATTTTTGGAAAGCATCTCCTTCCATTTCTCCTCATCTTTTCCCTTTTTTTCTGGTCCCCTGCACATATCCACAGAGAGTGATGATTTTTCCTCTTGGCCTTCATTTCTCTGAGTTAAACAAACCAAACTGTGTGGCTCTTTTTAAAAGACAGACTCACTCTTACTATGCCAGTAGCTTTTCATTGCATTGTTCACATTGGATTTCTCTTTTCTGACAATGGTGACCAGAATTGTACTCATTGTTTCAGACAATGAGTACAGATTTGTACTAAAGTGTTAAGACTATCTTGAGGTACACGGGTCATTTAAAGCAGGTGAACTACATATCCCACGGTGTGTTGTACACCCACTGAAACAGACAAGGATACAAATATTAAACAGAGAAGTACATCTTACAGTGTTAAGAAACAAGATTTTACCTTTGCCCACATCTTGGAGGGATGGTGTGTGGTCCCAGAGAGATGCAGCAAATAAGTGGCAGCCAGCAAGCAGGGAGAATCACTTTCTCACTGTTTATATACGTATGTCTTGGGTGGGGGAAGAAGCATTAGGCCTTTTTTTCTTGCTCATTGTGTCCTGCCCATTTCCTTCTGTGTCTGGAAATGTTCCTTTTTCTTCACTTTCAATTTTCCACTGACTAACTGCACTATAAACTGCTGATGCACGTGTGATAGGACTTTGTCTGTCACATACACATCCTATGTAAACTGATGTATGTGGTAGAAACTAATATACTAATTAAAGCATCTTACATTTGGTATCACGGAGAGAAGAGGTCATCGGGTGTGTCAGGTTGTCCTTGGGGAACCACAGAAGGCCATGGATGGGAGAACATTTAGCCTAGTACTAGACTACAGGATGGCAAAGACTATTGTACTTTAAACAACCTGTTGTTGGTTTGTTTTTTCTTCTTTCACTATATCTGTCTCCTCTATAACATATGCAGTTCAGGCACCATAACATACCATAAGTATTTCAGACCATAAGTTGGATTAAAGCAGCTTTTGGCATTTAATAGTGTTTTAACAGTATGAATCACTATGTGATGCCATAATTTCTACTAGCAGGTTTTTTGCACTTCAGGCAAGGATGTCTTCTCTGAGGAAGGAGACACTTACCCCATCATTAGTTCAGGGATTTTTCTTGTGTGGGAATCCCAGACTAGTACAAGATTGTGAGTGAGAAATGCCTACTCATCCCAACAGAAAGGGAGCAGACCCCAGAGGAGCATGAGTAGAGGCCACTGAATAATTCTAAGGTGAAAAAGTAATGTGTGTCTGAAGTTTGGGAACCTCCTGGATTAGGGAACCAAGTGTCAAGTCTTTTCAGCATTGTGGTCCTGCACTTCATGCTTAAGCACTGCCTAAAACTTCAGGAATGTCAGTCCTTCCCTCAGCCAAGCCTCAAATAATTTCGTAAATCCTTATCTAAGTCCTGAGTGCTTCCACACAGAGATCTGCATAGATTGTGACTTACAACGTGTTCTACACCTGGACACTTTGAAACATCTGTTACAGCAAGGAAGCGCAGACATTCAGCTACCTTTAATCCCATGTCAATACTCCAAAGTGAATTTGAATGGGAACCAGAACTTGTGATGTGGCTAGCAACATGATGTGTGGTCACACGCTGCTAGCTGATCTCAGATATGCTGTCACTTCCTTCTGTAACCTCAGATGCAGGGTGGATTGTCCCATGTGCTGCAATAACAACATCAGTGCTGTTTAAGGGCGGTACAGAGACATAACGAGAAAGTGACATTTTCTAGAAAGAATGATGTGTAACTGTAAGTGCACAAAATTAAATCGTTTGGGAGACTGATTTCCAAGATGTGGTCAATAAACTTTGGAATCAGGTGTGTGCTGTAGGCTGTGAGGGAAAGGAAAACAGTACGATTATCACTGCGGGGGGAAGAGGCATCCACACAAAGACCTGTACCTCCACAGGAGAACTGTAGGGGTCTGAAATGGAGGTGGCTGAAAAATCACTGACTGAGAGCTTGATACAGGCTGTCCATCCCAACAAAAGGAATCTGCTGATTCCTTCTTCTTTGACACAATATGCATGGGTCAGCAATTTGGGCAGACAATTTGTTAACTAGCAGGCACAAGGAAAAGACAAAATGTGTTCATCCAAGTGCCATTTGCAACATTGTGCGCAGCTACAGTAATGAGCTGTGTTGATTACAGACCAAAGCTTTAGAAAACCAGTGTCCCACAGAGTTTATTTTCTCCTGCTGACATCACATTTTTAAGCTGCTTTTTTCTTGCTTTTGCCTCCAGTTATTTTAGGCTGAACTCTGCCCACACCTGCAAGCTGTTTGTAACTGAAAGCAGTTTTGGCCTTAGCCTTAGGCTCCTTTTGTTCTAAAGTAATACAAAAAATTATGACAAAGTACAGAGGCCAGGCTTCCTTTTCTCTAAGCCGGCTTTTAAGATTTAACTTCTTTTCATGGACTGTGCTACAATAAGAAAACAGGAGGCAGGTGCTAATCTGTTCTGTTTACACAGTCTCAGCTGTTGCTGAGGGTCTGAAAACACCTTACAAGTGCAGGACATGCTCCTCTTACCTCAGCTGGGATACTACAAGGACAGTAAAGAGGTGAGAATCTTAGCGAATGGTCTGGAGTAGGTGACTTGCTCTAAATCCCGTTAAGAGCCCCATCAGCCATAGATCCTGGGATCCAATAATTCTGCATCGCTACCTTTATAGTCTCTTGTGCCTCTTTTTGCCCAAGCCTACCTTCCTGTGTTTACCCCAACAGAAATTACTGAGCCAGACAGTGACAATATACAGCAAAAGCAATAGGCAATGATTGCACCATGAAATGTATAATTCTGGAAATATCTAGCCTATAGTAGTTCTCCTATTCACTCACTTGCACAACTAGTGACAACCACAGTGCAATCTCTGAGAAGTTACAACACCCGTGTTTCCTTTTTTTCAGAGCAAATCTTGTAAATACCAGGCCATATTCTGGTAAAGGTTGCCACAAGTCAACGCACCAGGTCTGCATCACCCTGTTCTTCTCACCTTCATAAAATAGTGGTGCTGTTCCTAAAGGCAAATCCTCACAGTTCAATTTAAACGTGTAACGTAGATGCTGAATTGCTTACATGAGCTGTGACATAGAGGTACCAGACATAACTGGGATAATACACAGGATCTTGTTCAATACAGACTGATCATTTCAGAACAGACATACTATGAACTCAAGCTGCTCCACTAGCAGCAAAAACACGTTTGAAGCCAAAGAGTACGCCACTGAGTGATTAGGCAAGCCCCTTCAACATTGTTTATAGAGTAGCATCAAGGGGCCTGACTATAACAATGCAAGAAGAAACCACAGGTCCATCAAATTCCTGTTCACCCAGTGTAAATTTTAGGTATCACCTGTACCATAGCCTTTATCTGTAATACAAGTGCCAGCGTTCAGATGCTGAAAGTGCGAGGGGCTACACCATACTAGGTTGCCTCAGGTACAGAGCAAGGCATCTCAGAAGAAAGAGGTGTAAGGCAAAGGTGACACAGCCAGCCCCAGTACCCTGTGAGCTGCTTCTGCATGCTGTGGCACCACCATAATCCCTGGGATGCCTTGCAGCCACGTTCCCAAAGCATTTCTTCATCCCTCAGTAGCTTCCTACTCTGTTTTCTAAAGAAATTAGTTCACCTGGGCTACTAGAAAGTGGTTTTAGGGCTTCTAGATAGCATGACCTCCAGTCTAAATAACAGCAGTGGGTGTAGGAGACCACATGTGCATAGACTTTGCCATAACTTTTCCTTGTTGGCCATTTTGGCAGCCTGGGGTAGCCTGTAGTACACATTGCTCTCTTAATCAAAAGTAGTCATGTTTTCCATATTAAGCAGCAAAAATGCAGCCAGATGTCAATACAGAACTTGTTCCATTTGGGGAGATGATAAAACTTGAGAAATAGAAATACAGAATTTGATTAGCGGAAACCAAATTAGTGTAAGCACATGTGAGGGATGTGCTTTTTTAATTAAATTACCAGCAGAACTCCAGTGATGCAAGCAAAGTATTTTTATCACTTTGCTGGGCTGCTGCATCATACACAGAAAGGTACCCAGCAAAACAACCCTTACTCATTTCAGAGTAAGCCCAGATGTCAGGCTATAACAGGCCTCAGCGAGGCTGAGGTTGCAGTCCTGTGGGGAGATATCAAGATCTAGTATACAAAGAAGTTCAACTTTAATTAATGGGTAAAAGAGACTCTTTGCATCTAAGGTATTACTCAGAGATTTTGAACTCTAGGAATTTATCCCTGACGCCATTACGAACATTTGTCTGCATTGAAAGGGCTAAAGTAACACCTAAAGCATATACAGTAAAACCAGAATGAATAATAAAACATTCTTCTTCAAATAGAAACGGGATTTGGGAGGAAAATTCACCTAATTTTGTAGGACTCCATCATTTGCATGTTAGCAGCTGCAGAAGCACTCGAGACAGGTATTAGGAGATGCTGTGTGAGCTTGCAGAATTGTTCTTCCAGCATGCACTGTAGATGCTCGCTCTCCTCTTCGCAGCTTAGACCCCTACAAACATAACCCCCCCCTTGGAAGGATTTAAACAACACACTGCCTTGCAAAAGCCACACAGTACTTGTTACTAATGGATTGCTCATTCTGCAAGCTTGTGCCATGGGATATTTTCTTTCCTTCTTTCTCTTAATTGCTGCACTGCAACATAGAGTCATGTAGTCCATGCCTCCTGCAGTGAGCAGGGACATCTTCAACCAGATCAGGTTGCTCAGAGCCCGGTCCAACATGACCTTGAATATTTCCAGACATAGGCCATCTACCATTTCTCCAGCACAACCAGTTTGGGGTTTCACCACCCTTATTGTAAAAGATTTCTTCCTTATTTCTAGCCTAAATCTACTCCTTTCAGTTTTAAACCACTAGCCTTTGTCCTATCACAACAGACCCTGCTAAAAAGTCTGTCCCTATCTTTCATATAAGCCCCATTTAAGTACTGGAAGGCTCCTCTAAGGTCTCCCTGGAGCCTTTTCATCTCCAGGATGAACAATGTCAACTCTCTTGGCCCTTCCATGCAATGCCGGTATCCCATGAAATGTACATGTGTGCTGCCCTCCAGTGACTGGGGGAAGAGTCTTTTTCCTCATCTGTGGTTGTACATAGCTAGATAGTGCATTTTCCATCCTTGAAAGGATTCAAAAGAGTCAAGAAATATTGCAAAACAGCCTAAAATTATACTTTAAATGCAGCAGTCTCTGATTTATGGTGTAATTATAAAACATGCCATGGTAGTTATTAGTTGGAAGACTGACTATTACATGTTTCAGACTGTAAAATGTACTCAGGATTTCTAGCTGTGATTGTGCATTCACCTCTGAAGAGAAAATGTGTATAATTACACCAACACTTATAAAAGGGATAAATAATGACGAAAAACAGAATAGAGTTTAAATTTTAAAACAAGAGCTGTGAATATATAGAACATTCACATTATTACACTTTTAAAATTGAGCATTTAAGCCAAAGTTCATGATTTGATTTAAATTGGTCTTTTTTTGC